>NC_086444.1:545431670-546031670 GCF_028390025.1 Pseudophryne corroboree | reverse complement strand
GCAAAGTGTGAGCTCGTTAAGTGTGTTTAGTTTTGTTGCACCACACCCACAGACCTAGTTTGAGGGCTCTGCCGTTGTAAGTTAGTATAGGGTGTGACACTAGGTTAGAGTTAGGCCCTGCACGGCTGTTTGTTTGTTTGTTTACCTCCTTACAGGGACCTGTAGGAGAAGAAGACGTTCGCAGTGCGAAACTGACGGTGAGTAACATCTGTGTGCGTTTGTCCCTTGTCTGTCCCCAAGCGCCGGAATCGGGATTGCACACGGACGTGAGAATCCCTTTCATCACACTACGTGCGAGAGCGCGAGTGTGTGAAAGCTGGGTGGCTGAGGCTTTGTGCCAGTGATGACCTTTCACCCAACCAGTGAAGGTCGCGGTCACCCCTGGGGGTATCCCCTCTTCCAGTGGAAGAAGGGTCGATACCCCCTTTAAGGTAAACCATTCTCTCCTCAGCTCGGTTGCCGGTCAGCTCCGAGAGGGAATCGCCGTGTCCGGATCCGATTGAAGATTTCCAGGTCCGTTGAGGGTTCCGGTACCTGAAGGTGAGAGAGAGCGGTGCATGGTGAGTACCGAGTCTACACCTGCACGGCAGCAGGCACCACACCGCAGCCGCACCTCTCACACTTGGCGTAGTCGGCAGGATCAGAGAGACCGGATCACGGACACGATGTGGAACGCCACCAAGAAGACCTCCCTGCGGATGGCTCCGGAACAGACTCACCCACGGACGCGTGCGGACCAGAGCGACTGGGTGACGGTGTCTGGGGCAGACCTCCTGAAGATAGTGCAGTGGTCGGTCCAGCGTGGAAAAGAAGAGCGCCGGGAGAAGGGGCGCAAGAAGGCCGCTGTGACGCCCTGCAAGAAATGTCGGCAAACGGGGCACTTTGCTGACAAGTGTACGTGGCGAGAGACGTCCCCAGAGAAGGTGGTCCAGGAAGCGGACCGAAGACGTCAGCAGGGCCAAGTGAAGAAGGAGTCCTGGTGTTTGCTCTGCGGAAACTACGGGCATGAGCATAACAGCTGTCCCTGGGACGAAGAGTTGAGCGAAGACGAGGTTGATCCCCGGTGTGAAAGCTGTGGAGATCCCCGACATCGGCTCCTGGAATGCCCATGGACGGAAGACAGGACGGACTACGAGGCCACGGTGAAGCAGATGACGGAGTCTCGTCAGCAACTTTGGGACCGGGTGGCTGCAGAGCCTGTGTGTGCGCTCTGCGAGGCGAGAGGACATGCGCTTCCCGATTGTCCGTGGAATGAAGACCGGATGATTGCGGATGGTCGCGCCCAGAGATGGGAGGAGGAAACCAGGGAAATGGAGCGGAAGGCCTTGCTTGAAGTTAGTTCGCAGGTGTCCATTTCCTCTGAGCCGGAACCAACGGGTGAAGATTCCCCAGTGAAGGAGGTGGACCAGGAACCCGTATTGGAGAAGGTGGCAGTGGCCCTCCCTTGTTGGAAGTGTCGGTGACCAGGACATGCGGCCAGTGAGTGCCCCTGGGAAGATGCCGCGGACCTACTCTGTCCCAAGAAAGTGACCCCAGTAAGGCAGAATCCTTTCCCGCATAAGGCGGAGGTGGACGACTGGGAGGTGAAGAGACCACGCTGCGAAGAAAAGCGTGAAGACCCAGTGACGGAGACGTCCGGAATCTCCCCGCGATGGAACCGTCCACGACCAGGACGTGCGGAACAGGAGTGTCCTGGGTACCAAGAGATGCCAGCGGAAACGAAGGAGTACGCTGAGGAAGTAAAGAATCCAGCGGAAGCGAAGGAGTACGCTGAGGAAGCAGAGGTGCCAGCGGAAGCGAAGAAGTATGCTGAGGAGGAAAGTAATACCCCAGTCCAGATATCGGAGGAGGACTCGGACTACGGTGAGCTGTCCGCCGACGAATCCCTCCAAGAACAGACGGAGGACGACTCTGGCATCGGAAGCGCCGACGAGAGTGACTGGCAGGATCGGGTGGAGTCGTGCTCCCAGTTGAAAGCCCTCCATGAAGAGGAGGAGATAGTCCTGGAGCAATACCTGCCGGAAGTACCAAGTTGGACGGACGTACGGGGAGAGGATCGTGATGCCGTGGGAGGACCCGTTCCAGAGGAAGACATGGGACCTTTGGAGATGCCCCACGAGGAGATGCGACAGATGGTGGTTGTTGCCCGGGAGGAAACGGATGCCCCGGAGGATTCCGCTGTTGGGTGGTGGTCGGTACCACCCCCTGAAGACAGGGACGATGCCACTGACGATCTGAAAGGCCAGGAGTGGGTGACTGTTGTCCCCGTGGAGGAAGAGTCCCCTTGGTGGCCAACGTCGAGCGACCGTGAGGAGATGCCACTCCCCCAGAGGATCCGCCGATGGAGGTCGGGAGGTAAGAAGAGGAACCTGGAGCTGGAGGTGGAAGAAGGTGGGGTCACAGCCCGTCCGGGCTGGGCCCTCGAACACAACCTCGCCGGAGGGACCTCGGAATCCCCTGACCCGCGGACAAGGGACATCGTGAGGAACTTTGTAGGGACTACAAAGGAAAAAGGGGGGGGAAATGTGGAGATGTGTCCGGTACTCCGGGACACATCCCATCAGCAGCACGCAGGGGATCTGTGTCCCCTGCGGGAGTGTGTGTGTGGCAGCGATGGGGCAGCTTCTCTGCCCCCAGCGCTTGTCTGTGGGCAGGAGCGGCGGGTGTCTGGTGCAGGGATTACCCTTGTCCCTGCACCGGACCAGAGGCTGCGGAGGACTTTGAATGTTGGCGCCCTCCGGGAGCCAATCGCGGCTCCCGGAGCGGCAGCCAATCAGAGAGGGACGCGGCGAGCCAATCGGCGCTCGCCGCGTCATAGGCCCCGCCCCCGGCGTCTGACATCAGACGCCGGGCGGGAGCCTGAAGAAAAGACCGCGCGCGGGGGCGCGAAGGCAGAAGAAGAGCCGGACGGGGAGCCAAGACGGTGTGGACGAAGAAGACGGCGGCCGTGGGGAGAAGAGCTCCGGTGGCCGCTGAAGAGGCCGGAAGACGTCGGCCTGCAGGAGGAAGATGTCCAGCGGCGGCTGGACGCGGAGGAGAGACGGCGGCGCCGCTGGCCAGGACGGGTCAGCGGCAGAAGAGAGTGCCGGAGACCCCGTGGATCAGGTGAGGCCTCAGTGAGGCAACTTTCACCCCCTCCCTTTTCCTCCCTAGACCACCAGGGACGGGCATCAGGCCCGGGGACACAATTCAGGCACTAGGCCTGGGGCGCAGATAGGAGATTGGGGGGGCCATTATTTGATTAGGTGGTTTGGCATTAGGCCCAAGCCACCCTCTCCCTGTGGCACCAGTTAGGCGGGCACTAGGCCCGGGGGCATATCAGGCAATAGGCCTGTGGGGCATTAGAGGGCATTAGGCCCTAGGGTATTCTGGCCAGCTAGGGATATCTGAAGGTGACGCTGGGCGCTAGGCCCAGGTCACCCAACGGGTGACAAGTTAGGCGGGCACTAGGCCCGTGGGTGAAGTCAGGCCTCCGGCCTGTGTGTACTCAGGGGGGCGCTAGGCCCAGGCCACCCTGAGGTGTTAGGTAGGCAGGCCCGCTCGGCCTGAGCCCCTAAGAAGAGAGTACGGTAGGTGGGTAAGCTGTGCGGCCCCCACTACTGGGTGTTCTGAGTCGGGTAACTAAAGGGACCGTACCTTCGCTTGCATTGTGTATCGTGATGTATGTTACCGTGCGGGGCAAAGTGTGAGCTCGTTAAGTGTGTTTAGTTTTGTTGCACCACACCCACAGACCTAGTTTGAGGGCTCTGCCGTTGTAAGTTAGTATAGGGTGTGACACTAGGTTAGAGTTAGGCCCTGCACGGCTGTTTGTTTGTTTGTTTACCTCCTTACAGGGACCTGTAGGAGAAGAAGACGTTCGCAGTGCGAAACTGACGGTGAGTAACATCTGTGTGCGTTTGTCCCTTGTCTGTCCCCAAGCGCCGGAATCGGGATTGCACACGGACGTGAGAATCCCTTTCATCACACTACGTGCGAGAGCGCGAGTGTGTGAAAGCTGGGTGGCTGAGGCTTTGTGCCAGTGATGACCTTTCACCCAACCAGTGAAGGTCGCGGTCACCCCTGGGGGTATCCCCTCTTCCAGTGGAAGAAGGGTCGATACCCCCTTTAAGGTAAACCATTCTCTCCTCAGCTCGGTTGCCGGTCAGCTCCGAGAGGGAATCGCCGTGTCCGGATCCGATTGAAGATTTCCAGGTCCGTTGAGGGTTCCGGTACCTGAAGGTGAGAGAGAGCGGTGCATGGTGAGTACCGAGTCTACACCTGCACGGCAGCAGGCACCACACCGCAGCCGCACCTCTCACACTTGGCGTAGTCGGCAGGATCAGAGAGACCGGATCACGGACACGATGTGGAACGCCACCAAGAAGACCTCCCTGCGGATGGCTCCGGAACAGACTCACCCACGGACGCGTGCGGACCAGAGCGACTGGGTGACGGTGTCTGGGGCAGACCTCCTGAAGATAGTGCAGTGGTCGGTCCAGCGTGGAAAAGAAGAGCGCCGGGAGAAGGGGCGCAAGAAGGCCGCTGTGACGCCCTGCAAGAAATGTCGGCAAACGGGGCACTTTGCTGACAAGTGTACGTGGCGAGAGACGTCCCCAGAGAAGGTGGTCCAGGAAGCGGACCGAAGACGTCAGCAGGGCCAAGTGAAGAAGGAGTCCTGGAGTTTGCTCTGCGGAAACTACGGGCATGAGCATAACAGCTGTCCCTGGGACGAAGAGTTGAGCGAAGACGAGGTTGATCCCCGGTGTGAAAGCTGTGGAGATCCCCGACATCGGCTCCTGGAATGCCCATGGACGGAAGACAGGACGGACTACGAGGCCACGGTGAAGCAGATGACGGAGTCTCGTCAGCAACTTTGGGACCGGGTGGCTGCAGAGCCTGTGTGTGCGCTCTGCGAGGCGAGAGGACATGCGCTTCCCGATTGTCCGTGGAATGAAGACCGGATGATTGCGGATGGTCACGCCCAGAGATGGGAGGAGGAAACCAGGGAAATGGAGCGGAAGGCCTTGCTTGAAGTTAGTTCGCAGGTGTCCATTTCCTCTGAGCCAGAACCAACGGGTGAAGATTCCCCAGTGAAGGAGGTGGACCAGGAACCCGTATTGGAGAAGGTGGCAGTGGCCCTCCCTTGTTGGAAGTGTCGGTGACCAGGACATGCGGCCAGTGAGTGCCCCTGGGAAGATGCCGCGGACCTACTCTGTCCCAAGAAAGTGACCCCAGTAAGGCAGAATCCTTTCCCGCATAAGGCGGAGGTGGACGACTGGGAGGTGAAGAGACCACGCTGCGAAGAAAAGCGTGAAGACCCAGTGACGGAGACGTCCGGAATCTCCCCGCGATGGAACCGTCCACGACCAGGACGTGCGGAACAGGAGTGTCCTGGGTACCAAGAGATGCCAGCGGAAACGAAGGAGTACGCTGAGGAAGTAAAGAATCCAGCGGAAGCGAAGGAGTACGCTGAGGAAGCAGAGGTGCCAGCGGAAGCGAAGAAGTATGCTGAGGAGGAAAGTAATACCCCAGTCCAGATATCGGAGGAGGACTCGGACTACGGTGAGCTGTCCGCCGACGAATCCCTCCAAGAACAGACGGAGGACGACTCTGGCATCGGAAGCGCCGACGAGAGTGACTGGCAGGATCGGGTGGAGTCGTGCTCCCAGTTGAAAGCCCTCCATGAAGAGGAGGAGATAGTCCTGGAGCAATACCTGCCGGAAGTACCAAGTTGGACGGACGTACGGGGAGAGGATCGTGATGCCGTGGGAGGACCCGTTCCAGAGGAAGACATGGGACCTTTGGAGATGCCCCACGAGGAGATGCGACAGATGGTGGTTGTTGCCCGGGAGGAAACGGATGCCCCGGAGGATTCCGCTGTTGGGTGGTGGTCGGTACCACCCCCTGAAGACAGGGACGATGCCACTGACGATCTGAAAGGCCAGGAGTGGGTGACTGTTGTCCCCGTGGAGGAAGAGTCCCCTTGGTGGCCAACGTCGAGCGACCGTGAGGAGATGCCACTCCCCCAGAGGATCCGCCGATGGAGGTCGGGAGGTAAGAAGAGGAACCTGGAGCTGGAGGTGGAAGAAGGTGGGGTCACAGCCCGTCCGGGCTGGGCCCTCGAACACAACCTCGGCGGAGGGACCTCGGAATCCCCTGACCCGCGGACAAGGGACATCGTGAGGAACTTTGTAGGGACTACAAAGGAAAAAGGGGGGGGGAAATGTGGAGATGTGTCCGGTACTCCGGGACACATCCCATCAGCAGCACGCAGGGGATCTGTGTCCCCTGCGGGAGTGTGTGTGTGGCAGCGATGGGGCAGCTTCTCTGCCCCCAGCGCTTGTCTGTGGGCAGGAGCGGCGGGTGTCTGGTGCAGGGATTACCCTTGTCCCTGCACCGGACCAGAGGCTGCGGAGGACTTTGAATGTTGGCGCCCTCCGGGAGCCAATCGCGGCTCCCGGAGCGGCAGCCAATCAGAGAGGGACGCGGCGAGCCAATCGGCGCTCGCCGCGTCATAGGCCCCGCCCCCGGCGTCTGACATCAGACGCCGGGCGGGAGCCTGAAGAAAAGACCGCGCGCGGGGGCGCGAAGGCAGAAGAAGAGCCGGACGGGGAGCCAAGACGGTGTGGACGAAGAAGACGGCGGCCGTGGGGAGAAGAGCTCCGGTGGCCGCTGAAGAGGCCGGAAGACGTCGGCCTGCAGGAGGAAGATGTCCAGCGGCGGCTGGACGCGGAGGAGAGACGGCGGCGCCGCTGGCCAGGACGGGTCAGCGGCAGAAGAGAGTGCCGGAGACCCCGTGGATCAGGTGAAGCCTCAGTGAGGCAACTTTCACCCCCTCCCTTTTCCTCTCTAGACCACCAGGGACGGGCATCAGGCCCGGGGACACAATTCAGGCACTAGGCCTGGGGCGCAGATAGGAGATTGGGGGGGCCATTATTTGATTAGGTGGTTTGGCATTAGGCCCAAGCCACCCTCTCCCTGTGGCACCAGTTAGGCGGGCACTAGGCCCGGGGGCATATCAGGCAATAGGCCTGTGGGGCATTAGAGGGCATTAGGCCCTAGGGTATTCTGGCCAGCTAGGGATATCTGAAGGTGACGCTGGGCGCTAGGCCCAGGTCACCCAACGGGTGACAAGTTAGGCGGGCACTAGGCCCGTGGGTGAAGTCAGGCCTCCGGCCTGTGTGTACTCAGGGGGGCGCTAGGCCCAGGCCACCCTGAGGTGTTAGGTAGGCAGGCCCGCTCGGCCTGAGCCCCTAAGAAGAGAGTACGGTAGGTGGGTAAGCTGTGCGGCCCCAACTACTGGGTGTTTGTTATGCACACCAGTGCCTGCAGGAATGTACTGGTGTCTGACCTGTTATGCACACCAGTGCCTGCAGGAATGTACTGGTGTCAGAACTGTTATGCACTCCAGTGCCTGCAGGAATGTACTGGTGTTTGAACTGTTATGCACACCAGTGCCTGCAGGAATGTACTGGTGTCTGAACGGATAGGTATGCAAAGCAAAGGAACTCACAGACAGACACAGAAGGTGATAGGGTAACAAAATACACACAAAGTGAACAGAGAAGCCCAGAGGCTAAGGAACTGGGTGTCTCCCTAGTATTAGTAATGCTCAGATGGGAAAAGCAAGATGTTGTGTTTTAATACGTAGAGAACCCGAAATGCTGTTGCTAAGGGCAACAGCAAAACCCTAAAGGGTTACCAACGGGTGTGGCAGTAAACTCCTTGGTCAGAGATGGAATGATAGACACAAGGAGAGTCTCCACAATCCTAATTCTCACTTGCAGTGCACAGGTTCAGCTTACTGCCACTAAACTGACACCTGACACCTTGCACAGTGAGACAGGATTTAGGCAGGCAAGTCTTAGAATACAGCCGCAAACTTGCTAAGTTCACAGAGTAGTAAAAGAACCCCAGCAAGCTAAACGACTGACTCCAGTCTTACTGCTAGGTCTGGATTGGCAGAGTGTAGTACCAAATCCCCAGGCCTATTTGCAGTAAGCAACAACAAATACAAAGCTACACAGTACTGGCTAACTTTCAGGAACTGACTAACCAACAAAGATTCAGCAGCATCTGCTTAACCTGAGAAGAGGCCTTATAAAGCAGGTGCTGTCCACGCCCCACTCAGACCTCACAGACTGTGGGCACAAAAACCAGCACCGGATCCCCTGCCGTGCACAGAGCCTGTAACCACTGCACAGCAAAAGACCCGAACCGGAGTATCAGCTGCGCTCAGGTTACTCCGCTAGCACTTGTCTCCCGGTTGCCATGACGACGTGGCAGCACAGGGCAGGAGACCCTAACAGTACCCCCCCTCTGACGAGGGGTCAAAGAACCCCTACCACCGGATTTATCGGGGAACTGCGAGAAGAAAGAGCGTATCAGTCTGGGGGCATGAAGATCACAACTGCGCACCCACGACCGCTCCTCCGGGCCATACCCCTTCCAGTGCACCAAAAATGACAGCCGACCCCGAACCATCTTGGAGTCAAGAATCCTTTCAACAATAAACTCCCTCTGGCCACGTATCAGAAGAGGGGAAGGTCTTCCACTGGAAGAAGGATTACTAATCGCCCGTTTTAAAAGGGAACAATGAAATGTTTTATTGATACCCAAAGAACGGGGCAGATCTAACTGAAATGCCACCGGATTGATAACCCTGGTGATCTTATAAGGGCCGATGAACCGGGGGCCTAACTTATGAGATGGCTGTCTCAACTTCAAATTCTTGGTAGACAACCAGACGAAGTCTCCTAATTTGAAGCTGCAGGGTCTTTTCCGCTTATCAAAAACCCTTTTGGTCACTAATGACACAGACACAAGGGCTTTCTTCACTTTCCGCCAAATACCTCTAAGGACCAAAACCACAGAGGAACCACCAGGCGTGGAGTCCAGGGGGTCAAAAGAATTGGCCTTAGGATGATGCCCATACACACAAAGGAAGGGAGAGATCCCTGTAGCAGAGTGAGCCGCGTTGTTATAGGCAAACTCCGCCATGGACAGATGAGCAACCCAGTCAGTCTGACACTTGGAGACATAACACCTGAGGAACTGCTCCAAGGACTGGTTAACCCTTTCAGTCTGCCCATTAGACTGCGGATGGTAGCCTGACGACAAGCTGACAGAAATCTGGAGATCGGAACAAAATGTCCTCCAGAATTTGGCCACAAACTGGGATCCGCGGTCAGAGACCACATCAAGTGGCAACCCGTGGAGACGCACAACATGCAGCATAAATAATTCAGACAGGCGTCTGGCCGATGGCAGCCCAACCAGTGGAACGAAGTGCGCCATCTTCGAAAACCTGTCAACGACAACCCAGATGGCTGTCATCCCCGAGGATTTGGGCAAGTCCACCACAAAATCCATTGAAATGTGGGTCCATGGCTTAGATGGGATAGAGAGTGGATGTAATGGGCCAACAGGAACCCCTCTAGGAGTCTTATTTCGGGCACAGATGTCACATGCCCGAACCCACTGATCCACATCCTTAGCCACCGAGGGCCACCACACCGCCCTAGATAGCAACTCCCGAGTTCTGGCAATACCCGGGTGACCTGCCGACTTCTTGGCATGGAATTCCAGGAACACTCGCTGTCTTAACCTAGGAGACACAAACAAAAGACCTACCGGAAGGTCTGGAGGAGCCTGCTCCTGTGCTCTAAGGACTAATGATAAGAGGTCCTGGGTAATGCCCACTTTAATACATGATGGGGACACAATGGGCAACGGCTCCTCGGTGGTCTCCTGGATTGGAGCAAAACTCTGCGAGAGCGCATCAGCCTTGATGTTTTTTGACCCAGGGCGATATGTTATCAAAAAATTAAAGCGAGCAAAAAACAAAGCCCATCGTGCCTGCCTGGCATTGAGACGCTTCGCTGACTCTAAATATGCCAGATACTTATGGTCGGTGAGAATTGAGACCACAAACTTAGCCCCCTCAAGCCAGTGTCTCCACTCCTCGAGTGCATCCTTAATAGCCAACAATTCCCGGTTACCCACGTCATAATTCATCTCGGCAGGCGAAAATTTACGGGAAAAGTAAGCACAGGGATGAAGGCGATTATCAGACACTCCCATCTGAGAAAGCACTGCCCCAATACCCATCTCAGAGGCATCCACCTCCACCACAAAAGGACGCTCTGGATCTGGGTGTCGCAGCACCGTGGCCGATACAAATGCCCTTTTGAGACGGGCAAAAGCCGCATTAGCCTCACAAGACCAGTGAGCAACATCCGCCCCTTTCTTAGTGAGTGCCACCAAAGGCGCCACTATAGACGAAAATCCAGCGATAAATCGTCTATAAAAATTCGCAAAGCCCAGGAAACGCTGAAGCGCCTTCAAACTAGTGGGCTGCACCCAATCCAGGACTGCCTGTACCTTGGAACCCTCCATTTGGAAACCTTCTGGGGAGATAATATATCCTAGAAAGGCGATTTGCTGAACTTCAAATTCGCACTTCTCCAGCTTCGCCCCAAGCCGGTGGTCTCTGAGTTTCTGGAGGACTAAGCGTACATGCTTCCGATGTTCCTCCAGGGAATGGGAGAAGATTAGGATGTCATCTAAGTATACAACTAAGAATCTATCCAAATATTCCCTGAGCACATCATTCATGAAATCCTGGAAGACTGCCGGGGCATTACAGAGCCCAAAAGGCATCACCAAATATTCATAATGCCCTGAGTGGGTATTAAAGGCAGTCTTCCATTCATCCCCCTCTCTTATTCGGATTAGATTGTACGCACCGCGTAGGTCAATCTTAGAAAAAATGGTGGCAGTACGAAGCTGGTCAAACAAGACCGAAATGAGAGGCAGTGGGTATGAGTTTTTAATCGTGATACGGTTCAATTCCCTGAAGTCGATGCAGGGTCGCAACGAACCGTCCTTTTTACCCACGAAGAAGAACCCCGACCCAACTGGAGACTGTGAAGGTCTGATAAATCCCTTAGCCAAGTTCTCCTGAATGTACTCTGCCATAGCCTGAGTCTCAGGACGTGACAGGGAGTACAACCTGCTCTTGGGAAGCTTAGCATTTGGCAACAAATCAATGGCACAGTCATAGGGGCGATGGGGAGGTAGTACCTCTGCAACTTTTTTGGAGAACACGTCCGCAAAATCTGCATAACACCCTGGCAATCCTGGCAAACTTAGCTGCGAGAGCCTGACTGGAAGGCTCAAGCAACTCCTGAAACAATCAGTACCCCAACTAAGAATCTCCCCAGAGACCCAGTCAAATTGAGGATTGTGGGCCCTTAACCAGGGTAACCCCAACACCAATGGGGCAAAAGTACAGACAGTCACATAAAAGGACAATTTTTCAGAGTGTGTGGCTCCAATAAACAAAGAAATCTGGCTAGTGCAAGAGGTAATTTTACCTTGGGATAATGGTTCCCCGTTTAACCCACAAATCTCAATTTCCGATGCCAAGGGTACTAAGGGAACAGAGTGTTTCAGGGCGAATTGGCGGTCCATAAAAACCCTGTCGGCCCCACTGTCCACAAAGGCCTCAGTCTTGACAGTTTGACCGAGGATCTTCAAGGTCACCGGAATGATAAAAGTCTTCTTGGGAAATTCTGACTTCTGGCCTGACAGGATATTTCCCATCACCCTCAGGCCCTGAAGTTTTCCGGCTTTTCTGGGCATGATACTACCACATGACCTTTATTCCCACAGTACAAACACAACCCCTGCTGTCTCCTCCGCGTCTTCTCACGCGAGGAGAGGCGGGTAGCCCCAATCTGCATAGGCTCCTCGGAAAATTCCTCAGAGTCTGAGGTTCCCTTGGGATAGAAGGAAACCTCAGTCTCCCTTTCAAGCCTACGCTCTCTCAGCCGTCTATCCACCCGGATGGATAACTGCATGAGCTGATCCAAGCTATCAGGCAAGGGATATTGTACCAGTTGGTCCTTTATCTGGTTAGAAAGACCTCTTCGGTACTGGTGTCTCAGGGCTGGGTCATTCCACTGGGTATCATGGGCCAACCTCCGAAACTCCGTACAGTAAACCTCAACTGGCCTTCGCCCTTGCTTAAGGATCGAAATCTGAGCCTCGGCTGAGGCCGTCTTGTCAGGGTCATCATACAACATGCCCAGTGCCGTAAAAAAAGCATCAACACTTTTAAGCGACGGACAGTCAGGCTGCAACCCATATGCCCAGACCTGTGGGTCTCCTTGTAGCAAGGAAATCACTATGCCCACCCGCTGAATCTCCGACCCAGAAGACTGAGGCCTAAGCCGGAAGTATAGCTTGCAGCTCTCCTTGAAACAAAAGAACTGCGAGCGATCTCCAGAAAAACGATCCGGGAGATTTACTTTCGGCTCCTTAACCCCTGAAGGTGCTGCTGCTGCGGGAGCTCCGCCAGCGGCCTGGGAGGTGTGCATTTTAATGGACAAATCATTAAATTGTCGAGTCAGGACCTGCACCTGATCGACCACCTGTTGCAACGTATTTTGAGGGGTATGCTCCATATTCCCACAAAATTTCAACAGGAGTATTAGGCTGCTGAATATGTTATGCACACCAGTGCCAACAGGAATGTACTGGTGTCTGACCTGTTATGCACACCAGTGCCTGCAGGAATGTACTGGTGTCAGAACTGTTATGCACTCCAGTGCCTGCAGGAATGTACTGGTGTCTGACCTGTTATGCACACCAGTGCCTGCAGGAATGTACTGGTGTCAGAACTGTTATGCACTCCAGTGCCTGCAGGAATGTACTGGTGTTTGAACTGTTATGCACACCAGTGCCTGCAGGAATGTACTGGTGTCTGAACGGATAGGTATGCAAAGCAAATGAACTCACAGACAGACACAGAAGGTGATAGGGTAGCAAAATACACACAAAGTGAACAGAGAAGCCCAGAGGCTAAGGAACTGGGTGTCTCCCTAGTATTAGTAATGCTCAGATGGGAAAAGCAAGATGTTGTGTTTTAATACGTAGAGAACCCGAAATGCTGTTGCTAAGGGCAACAGCAAAACCCTAAAGGGTTACCAACGGGTGTGGCAGTAAACTCCTTGGTCAGAGATGGAATGATAGACACAAGGAGAGTCTCCACAATCCTAATTCTCACTTGCAGTGCACAGGTTCAGCTTACTGCCACTAAACTGACACCTGACACTGTTATGAGCCACGGCTGTGGCTCATTCCTGTTTTGCATTTTTGTTCTGTAATTTATATTATACTTCTGTTTATGTTCCCCGTGGGTGTCATGGGGTGCTCGGAGCTCACCCTTAAGGAGGGGATACTGTTATGAACCACAGGTAGTGGTTCATTCCTATTTTATGTTTATAAAGTTGTCTTGCATGCCAGGATTTCCCGTTGCTCTGTTTTAGAATACTCTTGTCTGCTGCCGCTGGTGAGTCTGTGTAATTGCAGCTTGTTCCCATGTGTTCAGCCTCACCTGGCTGCTAATTGCATCTTGTCAGTTTAGAGTCATGCAACAGGGCAGCTGCATGGGATTATTAATTAGGCCTCTCTGTTATATGCTGGCTGTTTGCAATTCACAGATGCTGATGATATTCCTTGGTTTGCAGTCTGCTTGAAGTGTGAGCTGGTTCCTGTCAGTCCCTGTGTTGATTCCTGTGTCAGTCCCTGTGTCAGTCCCTGTGTCGATTCCTGTGTCTGATCCCGTGTCCTGCTGTGAGGCGTTCCTGCCCTGAGGTCCAGTGGCTTTGCCTGTCCCTGGTCAAGTCTTCTGGCTTCCTGGTGTCCACCGGTCTGTCGTTTGGGATTCTGCCTGTCCTCCAGTTCTGAGAGTCGGTGTCGGCAGCATTAGAAGTTCCTGTCCGTTTGCCAGTATTGGTACCGGTTCCGTGAGTAGCGGCTCTCCCGCGTCCGTTGGCCTAGGCCGCTGTATTCCATTATTGTTTCTGTCCCTGGTGTTTTGCAGAGGGTTCTGCTTATGCTGTCACCGCCGGTACACAAGGGTATTGTGTCGGCGTGTGATCAGCATTTCCTTTCTTGTTCTTTTCCTTTGGCGGTTTCTCCGCACATACTTTAGGTTTTTAGTTAGCTTGTAGCCCCTGGCCTGTTTGCTTAGTTAGAGGTCCTCTTGTTATCATTCTGCCTCGGATTTCCCTTTGTCTCTCATTAAGACCGGGGGGCACCGGAGTTGGGCAGACATAATCCGCCCTTCAAACGTGGCTGCCAAGGGCTCAAGAAACCATAGTCTCGCAAGGGATTTCCGATAGCACGGGTGAGACAACAGAGTTAGGGCGCCAGGGGCTATTCCCTTTCCATTCCCCTTTCCCAGCGTTACGTCCTGGTGCTCTGGACTCACTTCATGAACATCTCCCTTGTTCTGAGCATCAGGAACCTAACAGACACCTTGCACAGTGAGACAGGATTTAGGCAGGCAAGTCTTAGAATACAGCCGCAAACTTGCTAAGTTCACAGAGTAGTAAAAGAACCCCAGCAAGCTAAACGACTGACTCCAGTCTTACTGCTAGGTCTGGATTGGCAGAGTGTAGTACCAAATCCCCAGGCCTATTTGCAGTAAGCAACAACAAATACAAAGCTACACAGTACTGGCTAACTTTCAGGAACTGACTAACCAACAAAGATTCAGCAGCATCTGCTTAACCTGAGAAGAGGCCTTATAAAGCAGGTGCTGTCCACGACCCACTCAGACCTCACAGACTGTGGGCACAAAAACCAGCACCGGATCCCCTGCCGTGCACAGAGCCTGTAACCACTGCACAGCAAAAGACCAGAACCGGAGTATCAGCTGCGCTCAGGTTACTCCGCTAGCACTTGTCTCCCGGTTGCCATGACGACGTGGCAGCACAGGGCAGGAGACCCTAACAGTGTTCTGAGTCGGGTAACTAAAGGGACCGTACCGTCGCTTGCATTGTGTATCGTGATGTATGTTACCATGCGGGGCAAAGTGTGAGCTCGTTAAGTGTGTTTAGTTTTGTTGCACCACACCCACAGAGCTAGTTTGAGGGCTCTGCCGTTGTAAGTTAGTATAGGGTGTGACACTAGGTTAGAGTTAGGCCCTGCACGGCTGTTTGTTTGTTTACCTCCTTACAGGGACCTGTAGGAGAAGAAGACGTTCGCAGTGCGAAACTGACGGTGAGTAACATCTGTGTGCGTTTGTCCCTTGTCTGTTCCCGAGCGCCGGAATCGGGATTGCTCACGGACGTGAGAATCCCTTTCATCACACTACGTGCGAGAGCGCGAGTGTGTGAAAGCTGGGTGGCTGAGGCTTTGTGCCAGTGATGACCTTTCACCCAACCAGTGAAGGTCGCGGTCACCCCTGGGGGTATCCCCTCTTCCAGTGGAAGAAGGGTCGATACCCCCTTTAAGGTAAACCATTCTCTCCTCAGCTCGGTCTCCGGTCAGCTCCGAGAGGGAATCGCCGTGTCCGGATCCGATTGAAGATTTCCAGGTCCGTTGAGGGTTCCGGTACCTGAAGGTGAGAGAGAGCGGTGCATGGTGAGTACCGAGTCTACACCTGCACGGCAGCAGGCACCACACCGCAGCCGCACCTCTCACACTTGTGTGCTGAGCTAAACCCAGCAAGCAGGATGCATTTGGTATTCTGGTGTGCTAAGCTAAACCCAGCAATCTGGATGCACTTAGAATGCTGGTGTGCTGGCGGACTAGATGGAACAGTCTCAGGAAAACTAGGTGCACTGCTGGTAATGGCAATAGACATGTATGGGCTCACAGTTGTAGTTTTACCACACAGGGACTGCGACTTGTAACTGGCTGTGGAAATCAACTGTCAGAACCAGAGTACATGGATGGAGTAAAAGTGGTCAGCTGATCACTGGCAACATGGCAGCATCCAGTAGCTGGAGATGGAGGGAAAACTCATGAGGTACTCACTTAGGAATCCTGCAGACTGCACACACAGAAAAACTCACAGGTAAGTAATCAGCATGGAAGGAAGTGCAGCAGTATTAACACAGTCTTGTGCTTACACTGAAGATATTGCAGCTTGAATGCAAAGCAGACTTCTAGGCAAGAAACCTAGTAAAACAGAACAGGTGGCAGAGGTATGTCACAAGGAAATTACTAGTACACAAATGAAATAAGTCAGGATCGTGACAGAGAACTGTAACCTGTAGAACTTATTTATCAAATGGCTGTGCCAACCCTGCATGAATCTCATTGGCTTGGATGTAATGGGAGCCGATAATGCCGGCTGCAAATGTATCGCACTGCATTGGACATTTCAAATGTGCGTCTATTTACCAGTACTCGGACAATGTAATGGCATGCATACATTTCCCGTCTTCAACGTCTTGGATTTGTGGTGTCATGATATTACACTAGAAAACGTCCGATATTTGCGTACCAACCGGAATGCAAAAATGTATATGCATCATTTTCTGACCTACCAGAATACATATTTTAGTATAGGAGGTCCACAGTGTGAGAGAAATTTACCCATTGGCCCCAAAAGACAAATGACAGAAGCATCATACACCCTATATTAACCCCATACCCTTCATTCTGTCCTTTGAAAGGTTGTAGGCATTTTGGAGTAGAGCAGGTGGTTTAAGAGTGAGGAGGAAGCAGTGTTTGGCATTTTCTGAGCAGGCATGGCTTCCAGGCAAGTGGGTGGAGAAAAGAGGAGGAGGCCATGTCTCAGCAGCAGCCTGTGTCTAACATAGAGACAGGAGAGGATGAGGAGGTGCAGGAGATTGCTTTGGAGTACACTGAGGAGGAGGATAAAGAGGCTGGGACATTAGCACATGGCAGGACCAGGCTTGTGCACAGTGTCAGGTATTTGTTTGAGGAGAACTGCTCTTTAGTCCATGCCATTGTGCAGGTGTACCCGCACCTGCTGGGTGAAAAGGCGTACAGGACTCCTGCATCCCAGAAGAGGCCATGTGGAGGTTGAACCAGGATGCAGTTAATGTGGTCAGATCCTGCCATCAGGACCTGAAGAATGTGAAGAAGAAGTATGGAGCCATCAAGAGGGTCCTGAAGTGCAAAATGGCTATGGAGCACCACCAGAGTTTCAGCACAGGAGGAGGACAAGCCCCACAAGTCCACTACATGGCCTTCGAGGAGGAGTTCAAACAAATCATCCATTCCGAAGTCCTCCCAGGAGAGCATAGAGTGGACATGGACCGCCCAGCATCCCCACCTCATCCTTGTAAGTTAACAGAGACTGTTATTTATCATAGGAATATCTTTGACACTTGATTAAAGATTTTTTTTCCTCCACAGCTGCTGTACATCAGCGTAGAGCACCACCAAAAAGGCGGCAGCAAAAGATGGACACAGAGGAGGCTGCTAAGTGTCTTTTAAACACACACACACACACACACACACACACACACACACACACATACACTTTACACACATTACACTCAATACATGGCTCTGAAGCCATATATAAGGAAAGTGGGTACCCACTTACCCTGGCCTGAAACCATAACATTGATCAAGTTGGAAACAACCACATCATGGTTTAAGAGACTGCATCTTACCGTAAAATAACATACTTAGTAACATAGTAACATAGTTTCTAGGGTTGAAAAAAGATAATTTGTCCATCGAGTTCAACCTGTTAGTGATCTCCTACACTGTAATAATTTTAAGACTAATTTTAACTGTGGTGAATGCTTAGCCATTATGTATATTCCTTTTATTATTATTATTATTTATTTCTTGCTATAATGCATGATTTACCCCTTAGCTCAGTGTATTGACCCCTTATATAGTTGTAAATATTAATCATGACCCCTCTTAATATCCTTTTTCCAGTGTAAACATGCCTAGCCTAGCAAGCCTTTCCTTGTTTTCGAGCGTCTCCATACCCTCAATCAATTTGGTCGCCCGTCTCTAAACCTTTTCTAGTTCCAAGACATCATTTTTGTAGTATAGTGCCCATAGTTGTGACAAGTATTTAAGATGACGCCTTACAGTGATTTATATAATGGGAGTATAACACTCTCATTCCTTGCCTCAATTCCCCGCTTTATGCATGCTAATAACTTGTTTGCCTTTTTTGCTGTATTCCTACTTTGGGTACTATGTGAACACCTAAATATTTTTCCAGTACAGAATCCCCTAGTTTTCCCCCATTTAGTATGTAGTTAGTGCTTTTGTTCTTGCTACCAAAGTGCATTACCTTACATTTGTCTATATTGAACCTCATTATCCATTTTGCTGCCCATGATTCCATTTTAAATAAGTTGTTCTAAAGAGACTTAGCATCCTCCTCGGAATTTATAACCTTACACAGTTTGGTATTGTCCGCAAAAATTTACACTGTGACATACTAATAGATCATTTATGAAAATGTTGAACAATAGTGATCCAAGTACAGACCCTTGTGGCACACCACTTAGTACTGTAGTCCAATTTGAAAAAAATCAATTTACCACCACTCGCTGCTCCCTATTATTCAACCAGTTTCTAACCCAAGTGCATATTGTGCTCCCTAGCCCAATTTCTCTTAATTTGTAGATAAGTCTTATGTGAGGTACTGTATCGAAAGCTTTAGCTTTACCCTGATCTAGGTTCGCACTAACTGTTTCATAAAAGCCTATTAATCCACTTATATGTGAAGTTGTGTTTTTGTTAAAGGGCCCCTGAAAAGAGATTTCACAATCCATGTATACATTGTATAAGTTAATATAATTCAGTAAGCTAGAATGGTTTTTAAGCACGTGCATTGGTAGTTGTTTCAAATTAGTGTATGTTGTTTTTAGTCCCCATTATAAGTGTATTTATGTCATCTTTTTAATTACTTTTCAGGACCTTCTCGTGCTCCCAGCACCACTGCTCTCCCCATCACCAGTATCTCTGGGTCTGCCACTTCCATGGCTAGTGGCCTATTCAATGGGGGAAGACAAGCAGGAGACTGACAACACCACCATTATCCTCACTCCTGTGAAGCATTCACCCCATGTGCCACCGCCACAGCAGCCACAACCACCGCCACCCAGGCAACTGCCCAATATTCCCAATGTGGAGGAGCTTGCCATCTCCCTCCACCAACTGCGTGAACACCACATGGCATTTATGGAGCACCAGACCAGCCAGCCGGACTACACTGGGCAGCAAATACGGCTGATGAATAGAACTGTGCTGGTGGCACAGGGCACCTGTACCCAGATGGCCTTGCAGATCAATAATCACCTGCAGGAATTGACCCAGGCCACACAGGAGCAGACAGAGGTGGCCCGAGATCAACTGCAGACAACCTGGGAGTACACATAGGCAATCCAAGAGCAAACTCAGATGTTTGTGGCCCTGCAGAGGGAGCTGGCGGCTCAAAGAGCAGGTCGTGAAGGGCCAACTTCAACAGCAGTCAGCTACCTCCACTCTAGCATACAGAGTGGCTCACCAGTCGCCCCCACAAGACATAGTGACCACAAGGGGGGAGGGTATCAAGGGGTCAAGGGGCTTTCTCCTCCTAATGATTTATGGATTTTCCCTCTTCTTTGTTTTCATTCTATATGCTGTTGATATTTGTGTCCATTTTTTTCAAAATTTAGTAAAGTGTCCTTTCAAAAAATGTGTTTGCTTTTTTCCAAAAACAAAAGTTAATTTAAAAGTCACACTTATATTTAACCCTAATGTGTTGTCATTGTATGCTTAGGTAGATACACTATTTAGGGGGTATAATAAGGGAATTGTGTTTTGTAGCACATGTTAAGACATGATTTATTGAGTACATTTGTCCTTAAGGCTGTATATTAGTGATGAGCACCGGAAATTTTTCGGGTTTTGTGTTTTGGTTTTGGGTTCGGTTCCGCGGCCGTGTTTTGGGTTCGAACGCGTTTTGGCAAAACCTCACCAAATTTTTTTTGTCGGATTCGGGTGTGTTTTGGATTTGGTTTTTTTTTTTCAAAAAACCCTAAAAAACAGCTTAAATCATAGAATTTGGGGGTCATTTTGATCCCAAAGTATTATTAACCTCAATAACCATTATTTCCACTCATTTTCAGTCTATTCTGAACACCTCACACCTCACAATATTATTTTTAGTCCTAAAATTTGCACCGAGGTCGCTGGATGACTAAGCTCAGCGACCCAAGTGGCCGACACAAACACCTGGCCCATCTAGGAGTGTCACTGCAGTGTCACGCAGGATGGCCCTTCCAAAAAACACTCCCCAAACAGCACATGACGCAGAGAAAAAAAGAGGCGCAATGAGGTAGCTGTGTGAGTAAGATAAGCGACCCAAGTGGCCGACACAAACACCTGGCCCATCTAGGAGTGTCACTGCAGTGTCACGCAAGATGTCCCTTCCAAAAAACACCCCCCAAACAGCACATGACGCAAAGAAAAATGAAAGAAAAAAGAGGTGCAAGATGGAATTGTCCTTGGGCCCTCCCACCCACCCTTATGTTGTATAAACAGGACATGCACACTTTAACCAACCCATCATTTCAGTGACAGGGTCTGCCACACGACTGTGACTGAAATGACGGGTTTGGTTTGGACCCCCACCAAAAAAGAAGCAATTAATCTCTCCTTGCACAAACTGGCTCTACAGAGGCAAGATGTCCACCTCATCATCATCCTCCGATATATCACTGTGTACATCCCCCTCCTCACAGATTATCAATTCGTCCCCACTGGAATCCACCATCTCAGCTCCCTGTGTACTTTGTGGAGGCAATTGCTGCTGGTCAATGTCTCCACGGAGGAATTGATTATAATTCATTTTAATGAACATCATCTTCTCCACATTTTCTGGATGTAACCTCGTACGCCGATTGCTGACAAGGTGAGCGGCGGCACTAAACACTCTTTCGGAGTACACAATTGTGGGAGGGCAACTTAGGTAGAATAAAGCCAGTTTGTGCAAGGGCCTCCAAATTGCCTCTTTTTCCTGCCAATATAAGTACGGACTGTCTGACGTGCCTACTTGGATGCGGTCACTCATATAATCCTCCACCATTCTTTCAATGGGGAGAGAATCATATGCAGTGACAGTAGACGACATGTCCGTAATCGTTGTCAGGTCCTTCAGTCCGGACCAGATGTCAGCATCAGCAGTCGCTCCAGACTGCCCTGCATCACCGCCAGCGGGTGGGCTCGGAATTCTGAGCCTTTTCCTCGCACCCCCAGTTGCGGGAGAATGTGAAGGAGGAGATGTTGACAGGTCGCGTTCCGCTTGACTTGACAATTTTGTCACCAGCAGTTCTTTGAACCCCAGCAGACTTGTGTCTGCCGGAAAGAGAGATCCAAGGTAGGTTTTAAATCTAGGATCGAGCACGGTGGCCAAAATGTAGTGCTCTGATTTCAACAGATTGACCACCCGTGAATCCTTGTTAAGCGAATTAAGGGCTCCATCCAAAAGTCCCACATGCCTAGCGGAATCGCTCTGTGTTAGCTCCTCCTTCAATGTCTCCAGCTTCTTCTGCAAAAGCCTGATGAGGGGAATGACCTGACTCAGGCTGGCAGTGTCTGAACTGACTTCACGTGTGGCAAGTTCAAAAGGTTGCAGAACCTTGCACAACGTTGAAATCATTCTCCACTGCGCTTGAGACAGGTGCATTCCACCTCCTATATCGTGCTCGGTTGTATAGGCTTGAATGGCCTTTTGCTGCTCCTCCAACCTCTGAAGCATATAGAGGGTTGAATTCCACCTCGTTACCACTTCTTGCTTCAGATGATGGCAGGGCAGGTTCAGGCATTTTTGGTGGTGCTCCAGTCTTCTGTACGTGGTGCCTGTACGCCGAAAGTGTCCCGCAATTCTTCTGGCCACCGACAGCATCTCTTGCACGCCCCTCTCGTTTTTTAAATAATTCTGCACCACCAAATTCAAGGTATGTGCAAAACATGGGACGTGCTGGAATTTGCCCAGATTTAATGCACACACAATATTGCTGGCGTTGTCCGATGCCACAAATCCACAGGAGAGTCCAATTGGGGTAAGCCATTCTGCGATGATCTTCCTCAGTTGCCGTAAGAGGTTTTTAGCTGTGTGCGTATTCTGGAAAGCGGTGATACAAAGCGTAGCCTGCCTAGTAAAGAGTTGGCGTTTGAGAGATGCTGCTACTGGTGCCGCCGCTGCTGTTCTTGCGGCGGGAGTCCATACATCTACCCAGTGGGCTGTCACAGTCATATAGTCCTGAGCCTGCCCTGCTCCACTTGTCCACATGTCCGTGGTTAAGTGGACATTTGGTACAACTGCATTTTTTAGGACACTGGTGAGTCTTTTTCTGAGGTCTGTGTACATTTTCGGTATCGCCTGCCTAGAGAAATGGAACCTAGATGGTATTTGGTACCGGGGACACAGTACCTCCAACAAGTCTCTAGTTGGCTCTGCAGTAATGATGGATACCGGAACCACGTTTCTCACCGCCCAGGATGCCAAGGCCTCAGTTATCCGCTTTGCAGCAGGATGACTGCTGTGATATTTCATCTTCCTCGCAAAGGACTGTTGGACAGTCAATTGCTTGGTGGAAGTAGTAAAAGTGGTCTTACGAGTACGACTTCCCCTCTGGGATGACCATCGACTCCCAGCAGCAACAACAGCAGCGCCAGCAGCAGTAGGCGTTACACGCAAGGATGCATCGGAGGAATCCCAGGCAGGAGAGGACTCGTCAGAATTGCCAGTGACATGGCCTGCAGGACTATTTGCATTCCTGGGGAAGGAGGAAATTGACACTGAGGGAGTTGGTGGGGTGGTTTGCGTGAGCTTGGTTACAAGAGGAAGGGATTAACTGGTCAGTGGACTGCTTCCGCTGTCGCCCAAAGTTTTTGAACTTGTCACTGACTTATGATGAATGCGCTGCAGGTGACGTATAAGGGAGGATGTTCCGAGGTGGTTAACGTCCTTACCCCTACTTATTACAGCTTGACAAAGGCAACACACGGCTTGACAAATGTTATCCGCATTTCTGTTGAAATACTTCCACACCGAAGAGCTGATTTTTTTGGTATTTTCACCAGGCATGTCAATGGCCCTATTCCTCCCACGGACAACAGGTGTCTCCCCGGGTGCCTGACTTAAACAAACCACCTCACCATCAGAATCCTCCTGGTCAATTTCCTCCCCAGCGCCAGCAACACCCATATCCTCCTCATCCTGGTGTACTTCAACACTGACATCTTCAATCTGACTATCAGGAACTGGACTGCGGGTGCTCCTTCCAGCACTTGCAGAGGGCGTGCAAATGGTGGAAGGCGCATGCTCTTCACGTCCAGTGTTGGGAAGGTCAGGCATCGCAAACGACACAATTGGACTCTCCTTGTGGATTTATGATTTCGAAGAACGCACAGTTCTTTGCTGTGCTTTTGCCAGCTTGAGTCTTTTCATTTTTCTAGCGAGAGGCTGAGTGCTTCCATCCTCATGTGAAGCTGAACCACTAGCCATGAACATAGGCCAGGGCCTCAGCCGTTCCTTGCCACTCCGTGTGGTAAATGGCATATTGGCAAGTTTACGCTTCTCCTCCGACAATTTTATTTTAGATTTTTGAGTCCTTTTTTTACTGATATTTGGTGTTTTGGAGTTTACATGCTCTGTACTATGACATTGGGCATCGGCCTTGGCAGACGACGTTGCTGGCATTTCATCGTCTCGGCCATGACTAGTGGCAGCAGCTTCAGCACGAGGTGGAAGTCGATCTTGATCTTTCCCTATTTTTGGAACCTCAACATTTTTGTTCTCCATATTTTAATAGGCACAACTAAAAGGCACCTCAGGTAAACAATGGAGATGGATGGATACTAGTATACTTAAGGATGGACGAGCGACTGCCGACACAGAGGTAGCTACAGCCATGGACTACCGTACTGCGTCTGCTGCTAATATAGACTGGATGATAATGATATAAAAAATATATATATATCACTACTGCAGCCGGACAGGTATATATTATATAATGACGGACCTGCTGGACACTGTCAGCACTGCAGACTCCTAAAGTAAGCTACTAGTATCAAGAAGATAGAAAAAAAAAAAACACCACAGGTAGGTGGTATACAATTATGGATGGACGAGCGACTGCCAACACAGAGGTAGCTACAGCCGTGGACTACCGTACTGCGTCTGCTGCTAATATAGACTGGATGATAATGATATAAAAAATATATATATATCACTACTGCAGCCGGACAGGTATATATTATATAATGACGGACCTGCTGGACACTGTCAGCACTGCAGACTCCTAAAGTAAGCTACTAGTATCAAGAAGATAGAAAGAAAAAAAAACACCACAGGTAGGTGGTATACAATTATGGATGGACGAGCGACTGCCGACACAGAGGTAGCTACAGCCGTGGACTACCGTACTGCGTCTGCTGCTAATATAGACTGGATGATAATGATATAAAAAATATATATATATATCACTACTGCAGCCGGACAGGTATATATTATATAATGACGGACCTGCTGGACACTGTCAGCAGCACTGCAGACTCCTAAAGTAAGCTACCAGTAGTATCAAGAAGATAGAAAAAAAAAAAAAACACCACAGGTAGGTGGTATACAATTATGGATGGACGAGCGACTGCCGACACAGAGGTAGCTACAGCCGTGGACTACCGTACTGCGTCTGCTGCTAATATAGACTGGATGATAATGATATAAAAAATATATATATATATCACTACTGCAGCCGGACAGGTATATATTATATAATGACGGACCTGCTGGACACTGTCAGCAGCACTGCAGACTCCTAAAGTAAGCTACTAGTAGTATCAAGAAGATAGAAAAAAAAAACACCACAGGTAGGTGGTATACAATTATGGATGGACGAGCGACTGCCGACACAGAGGTAGCTACAGCCGTGGACTACCGTACTGCGTCTGCTGCTAATATAGACTGGATGATAATGATATAAAAAATATATATATATCACTACTGCAGCCGGACAGGTATATATTATAATGACGGACCTGCTGGACACTGTCAGCACTGCAGACTCCTAAAGTAAGCTACTAGTATCAAGAAGATAGAAAAAAAAACCACCACAGGTAGGTGGTATACAATTATGGATGGACGAGCGACTGCCGACACAGAGGTAGCTACAGCCATGGACTACCGTACTGCATCTGCTGCTAATATAGACTGGATGATAATGATATAAAAAATATATATATATATCACTACTGCAGCCGGACAGGTATATATTATATAATTAATGACGGACCTGCTGGACACTGTCAGCAGAATGCGTTTATAGAATAAAAACACCACACGACGAGTGTTTAACTTTTTCAGGCAGACAATCACAATATACTGGTGGTCAGACAGTGGTCACTGGTCAGTCACACTGGCAGTGGCACTCTGGCAGCAAAAGTGTGCACTGTTAAATAATATGTACTCCTGCTACTGCTCCCCAGTCTCCCCCACAATTAAGCTGTGTGAGCACTGAGCACTCAGCACAGTCAGGTATACATAGATGATGCAGCACACTGAGGCTGAGCACAGATATGGTATACTGTTACTGTGTCACTGTGTATCGTTTTTTTTCAGGCAGAGAACGGATTATATTAAATAATAATATAATAAAACTGCACTGGTGGTCACTGGTCAGTCACTAGTAAACTCTGCACTCTCTGAGTACTCCTAAGCTCCAGTAAATCAAGTGTCTCACTCTCACTCTCTCTCTTCTAATCTAAATGGAGAGGACGCCAGCCACGTCCTCTCCCTATGAATCTCAATGCACGTGTGAAAATGGCGGCGACGCGCGGCTCCTTATATAGAATCCGAGTCTCGCGATAGAATACGAGCCTCGCGAGAATCCGACAGCGGGATGATGACGTTCGGGCGCGCTCGGGTTAGCCGAGCAAGGCGGGAAGATCCGAGTCTGCCTCGGATCCGTGTAAAAAGGCTGAAGTTCGGGGGGGTTCGGATTCCGAGGAACCGAACCCGCTCATCACTACTGTATATGAAGTCATTTAACACATACATGTATAAATGTGCCTCCTACATCTTTGCTGCAGTCAGGCTAAACAGACGCAATGTACATCTTTTTGCACATTTAACCCCTGAAAATGTATATTGGCCACAAACAGCAGGAGCTGCTTGTGCGTTCCATTCGCAGCGCTTCATGTTAGACTTTGCAAAATGCCTGATGCTTGTGGCAATAGCAGCAAACAATGGGCATTTTGCAGTTATTGGCTCCCATTACATCCCAGCCATTGTGTCTGTTATGTTTACTAAATTCACTGTTTTGGGGTTTGTTTTCTTCGTACTGCAATACTAAACCTCTGTGCTATACTTTTGTTGCTTTTAAAGCCACTTTGAGTCCTGCTGGAGAATTAGAAGTGTGACAGATAACATCTGAAGATGAACAAAACTGGAATGCCATTTTTATGAACCAGTTTTGCTAGTGGAACAAGTCTATTTTCACTGTTATGAAGGTCCATTCTGCAAGATGCCTTCATGCTCATTATTTGTTCATTGCCAATTTGGTGATTTTTTTTGTATATAGATATACAGTAGGATATCTATGATCAATTCAGTTTAATATGTGTTGTGGTTGAGGTAAGACTTGGACCACGTCAGACCAAATTCTGCTGACTGAAACATTTCAAACTGAAATGCAGCCAGTTTGAGCATTTCTAGTTTTAGTATATTAAAAGACACATATTTCAGTATTGCACATTGCAATTTTGAAAAGTGTCTCTTTTCTTCTAATACACTAAAAGTAGAAATGCTCAAACTGGCTGCATTTCGGTTTGCAAACTTTTTCAACGATTGCTAAATTTTCCAGAATTTCTTAAAGTTTAGAACCATTAACCGCTTAACTGTCAAATTATTTTCTGCTCCGAAATTGGAGTTTGGATTTTTTGAGTGAAATAGGAGAAGAACATGTAGTTAATCTTATCCACAACGACCTTGGGGGTCATTCCAAGTTGTTCGCACGTAGCAACTTTTTGCTGCCCATGCGATCAACTAGACGCTGCCTATGGGGGATGTTGTTTTTGCATAGCAAGGCTGCGAACGCTTGTGCAGCCGTGCTATGCAAAAACATTTTGAGCAGTTTCTGAGTAGCTTTCAACCTACTCACCTGCTGCGATGTCTTCACCCTGTCCGGTCCCGAAATTGATGTCAGACACAGCCCTGCAAATGCCTGGACACGCCTGCGTTGGACTCACCACTCCCAGAAAACGGTAAGTTGAAGCCCCGGAACGCCTTCCTCCTTTCAATCTTCTTGTGATTGCGGCAGTGATCACTTTCTTCATTCTTCTTGTCATTGCCCAGCAACGGCCGTCGCTGGGCAACGACGCGCCAGTGCATTGTGGCCACCGCGCATGTGCAGAACCGCCCAATTCGAAAAACAGCAGCTTGCAAACGGGTCGGAATGACCCCCTATATTAGAAAAAAATGGAAAAAAATAATATTTATAAAAATAGAAAATAGTTTTGAAACATCAGAACACTGGATTATAAACATCAAAACATTGAACAACATTGCAAACATTGAGACTGATGCCGATAAGGGGGGTGGGGGAGAGGGGCGGTGATGCAGGGCTGCCCAATCATTGCTGACCACAGTAATTAAGATAGGGGGAGAGGGGGGGGGGTTCAGAGCCCTAGCTGTGTTTTTTTTCTGTGATGGCAGGAGGGGGTGATGTTGGGCTGCCTGATCATTCACTACTGGCTGCAGTGATCAGGACAGAGGGAGGAGGCAGGAGGGAGGGCAGAGCTGCACTGCTTCTTTTCACTGTTGCCCGATCACTGCACACAGTGGTGTAAAGATGGGAGTTCTATTTAAGATGGGATATTGCCCATAGCAACCAATCAGATTCCAGGTATTATCTTCTAGAAGGTGCTAGATAAATGAGAAGTAGAATCTGATTGGTTGCTATGGGCAACATCCCATCTTAAATAGAACTCCCATATTAATAAATTTACCCCAGTGATTGGGACAAAGGGGAGGAGAAAGGGTTACAGCCATAGCTACTCTGCAACCACCGGGTAGGCAGTGCCGCAGGGCTGTCTGATCAATGTGCCCGAGCCTTTTTTGACAGTGCTCAAATTGTTTTACAAAAGCACTAGATGGTTTGCATATGTTTAATCTAGTTTTCACATGTGGAAAACAGCTAGAACATGTTCAAGTTACATTTGGAATATTTATTATTATTTTTTATTGTGAATGCAAATGGTGAACCTCAAACAGCAAATTTCAAAAAGAGAAATTTTCACAATTTGATTAAAAATAATATTATCTACTTATCCTTCTACGCCATGACGAGATGTCTAAATCATACCGAAATGCATATCAAATTACTCCATAGGCTTTATTTGATACCAGATAGACTGCATACATTTTGGCCCTCTTGTTCTATATTTTTTTGGCGACAATGTGCAGAAATAGGCCATATATATCATGTATTTTGGTCCTGTCCTGTCTTTAGTCAGTTTTGGTTGGAAGTCTTCGGACTAATTACCAAAGTCCTGAACCTGTCATTATCTCCTTCCCCCTCCTTAGCTCTCTTACATATTGTCCCAGATGCTATTCCCTCTCGTAAACATTACGTTCTCGGTCATATCCTTGACACGAGCGGCCCAAGCCCAGATCTGGAAACAACCTGCTCCACCTGCCATATTAAAAGTAATACAGAAAATAAACTTACACTGAATATTTTCCTTACTCATACTTAGCTCCCCTTTGGTTCGCTGGTCCTCCTGGCATGGTTTCACTACTGAAGGTGAAGGTGCCCAGTACTTTCCTAACCCTTCACACACTGACCTTCTCCAATTTAGTCTTAACGTGAGAGATACAGACTCAGCAAATAATTTATAAATTATTGTGTTGCATTTTTATTTTATTTATGCTGTTCTAGCTATTTATGCATCTAATGGTTTGACAAGGAGCTTTTCGTCTTACTGTCGTTGATGCTTCTGCTTTGTATGTTGTTAAACGTTTATGATTTGTGATTTCCTCTATGTTTTTGGATCTTAATTCATTCCCTTTTCCCTTTTGTACCCCCCCCCCCGTTTGCTTCTTTCTGTACCCCAATAAAACTTGTATTTGTGAGAAAAAAAAATGTTAACATTGTTTCATATTATCTAAAAATACTATTACAATATAAATGGCAAAAAGCAAACCATTAAATAGCAGATGGAGAACCTTGTTTGTTTATATGAAAAAATAACTGGAAATGAAAGAGCAATGCAAACTGAAGTGGTGAGCTGCAAATTCTGAACCCGCAGTTTGAATAGGGTACTATTTTAATTTCAGTTTTACTGTAAACACGTTCAGGGGCTTCAAACAGATGAAACTGAATAAAAATGTAAAAATTGGTTCAAATTTTGTAATCATCTCTAACAATAAACAAATTCTAAAATTAATATACTCGTACATGGAATTTTTTTCTTTTTTAATTTGTAAATTAATTACTACCAAAGATTAACCAAATAATCTATTATCTATCTCTTCCATTCTTCATACTTTGACTCAGATTTATCAAGCCTTGGAAAGTGATAAATAACATGGTGATAAAGTACCAACCAATCAGCTCCTAACTGTCATTTTTCAAACCCTAATTAGTTGGTACTTTACCACCATGCAATTTATCACTCTCCAAGGCTTGATAAATCTGGGCCTTTATTTGAATCACTGTAAAATATAAATGCCTTTATTAAGATGGTACTTTGGGGCCTATAAAGATATTTTCAAATTATTAAGACAGTGAATAGGTTAGGGCCTTTTTACTATTTGGAAATCATGAAATACACATCTTTAAACATTAAATCTAAACCCACACTGCCTAAAATATTTCCTTTACTTCATAGCAAAGCTGATGGATATATGGATAAAGCATTTCATTCTTCAGCGGCGCACAGTGAAGTAACAAATAACATCCCATAATCCCATGTGGCTCTTCATAAAAGCATAAGCTTTGAAGAGATGTATAGAATATTCCACATTCAATACAATACATTGCAGACCTTGTTCCACTTTTTTTTATTTAGATATTTTACCAATCAATGTAGCTATTAGGGGATAATAACTATCCACAGGCTCAACCTTGCTGTTGCTGTAATTGTTCATACAATAAAAAATAAATTTCTTACAAATGCTTAGTATTATTCACATTAAAAATGAAAATTCAAAAGATAGGACAGGCCAAAATCCAGTGAAAAATGAAAATGTCCACTTTTTGAAGGCTTGAAGACTTTTGCCTTTTTATCTAGCCCTGCAGCCAGAGATGGCTATTGTCATGTACTGCCAATTATGGCCATGCAATAGCTTCCCTATGCAAACATAAAGAAGCTTGTTACAACACATACAGTATACGAAGGACTTAGGATGGTTGTAACAGATGCTAAAGCTTTATTATTAAGATAAAGCATTTATTCTTATTATAAGTATAGTTAAAAATTGTATCTTTATTTTTTTTTACACTTTTTCATTTACAATTTTACATTGTGTAGAATATATATATATTTATCTCAAACACCAAAAGAATGCCCTTATCCTGCTCCAATATAAACAAGCAGCACCAATCAGACCATTCCTTGTTAACAAGAGCCAGTGAAATGAATATAGCAATATAGTGTTTAGAGGGTGCTACTGCTAATATAAATTAATGGTACTGTATATGAGAATTTTAGTACCACTATTGATAACAGTTCTTACAGGACTATGTAGTTTTGCACCAAGTAGAATATCCAAATAAAATAATAAATATATAAAAGATTTTCTTTTATTTTCCATAAAATCAATACAATAGATAAAATATTTTCAATATAGAGGCAGAAAAAATTCACAAATGACAGAGAAATAAATATGGTATTTACATATGCCCTTAAAGTTGTATAAGCCTGCTAGGTGGATGAAATTCTGCGGACTTTATGGGTACTGCATACCAAAAACCCTACACGTTTTGTCCAAATTAACTTTTTCAGGGGTAGATGATATGAACTGGGTGAAAGAATGTAATAGAGTTAGAGGGAGGATACATTATGTTACATGGAAGATACAGATAATTCCTTTCATTTGGAAATATACCAATATGTGAGCATGTAATTTTCACATCAAGTTTAGGCTTGTAATAGCAAATCCAACTTGGTATAGAGAAGAGAATTAAAATTCCACAAGGATGAAAAATGCAGAATTTTAGAACTAGGGTTGATTCAATTCGATCATCAAAGGAACATAATTTAAAACAGAGCATTTCCTCCAAATGATTATTAGGGTTCCGCATAGGTCTATAGAGATAAATTGTGGACCTGCTGAATAAATATATATATACAGTCAGGTTCATAAATATTGGGACATCGACACAATTCTCATATTTTGGGCTCTATACACCACCACAATGGATTTGAAATGAAACAAACAAGATGTGCTTTAACTGCAGACTTTCCACTTTCATTTGAGGGTATTTACATCAAAATCAGGTGAACGGTGTAGGAATTACAACGGTTTCTATATGTGCCTCCCACTTTTTAAGGGACCAAAAGTAATGGGACAAACTAAACAATTCTAAATCAAGCTTTCACTTTTTAATAGTTTGTTGCAAATCCTTTGCAGTCAATTACAGCCTGAAGTCTGGAACGCATAAACATCACCAGACGCTGAGTTTCATCCCTGGTGATGCTCTGCCAGGCCTTAACTGCAAGTGTCTTCAGTTCCTGTTTGTTCTTGGGGCATTTTTCCTTCAGTTTTGACTTCGTCATGTGAAATGCATGCTCAATCGGATTCAGGTCAGTTGATTGACTTGACTATTGCATAAAATTCCACTTATTTGCCTTAAAAAACTCTTTGGTTGCTTTCGCAGTATGCATCGGGTCATTGTCCATCTGCACTGCGAAGCGCCGTCCAATGAGTTCTGAAGCATTTGACTGAATATGAGCAGATAATATTGCCCGAAACACTTCAGAATTCATCCTGCTGCTTTTGTCAGCAGTCACATTATCAATAAATACAAGCGAACCAGTTCCATTGGCAGCCATACAAGCCCACACCATGACACTACCACCACCATGTTTCACTGTTGAGGTGGTATGTTTTGGATCATAAGCAGTTCCTTTCCTTCTCCATACTCTTCTCTTCCCATCACTCTGGTACAAGTTGATCTTTGTCTCATCTGTCCATAGGATGTTGTTACAGAACTGTAAAGGCTTTTTTAGATGTTGTTTGGCAAACTCTAATCTGGACTTCCTGTTTTTGTGGCTCATCAATGGTTTACATCTTGTGGTGAACCCTCTATATTCACTCTTGTGAAGTCTTCTCTTGATTTCTGACTTTGACACATATACACCTACCTCCTGGAGAGTGTTCTTGATCTGGGCAACTGTTGTGAAGGGGTTTTTCTTCACCAGGGAAATAATTCTTCTGTCATCCACCACAGTTGTTTTCCGTGGTCTTCCGGGTCTTTTGGTGTTGCTGAGCTCTCCGGTGCATTCTTTCTTTTTAAGAATGTTCCAAACAGTTGTTTTGGCCACACCTAATGTTTTTGCTATGTCTCTCTGAGGGGTTTGTTTTGATTTTTCAGCCTAATGATGGCTTGCTTCACTGATAGTGGCAGCTCTTTGGATCTCATATTGAGAGTCAACAGCAACAGATTCCAAATGCAAATGTCACACCTGGAATCTATTCCAGACCTTTTACCTGCTTAATTGATGATGAAATAACAAGGGAATAGCCCACTCCTGTCCATGAAATAGCTTTTGAGTTGATTGTCCCATTACTTTTGGTCCCTTAAAAAGTGGGAGGCACATATAGAAACCGTTGTAATTCCTACACCGTTCACCTGATTTTGATGTAAATACCCTCAAATGAAAGTGGAAAGTCTGCAGTTAAAGCACATCTTGTTTGTTTCATTTCAAATCCATTGTGATGGTGTATAGAGCCCAACATATGAGAATTGTGTCGATGTCCCAATATTTATGGACCTGACTGTGTATATATATATATATATATATATATATATACATATATATAAAACTAGCTGTTCTACCCATTCTTCACATGGGAGTTTCTAATTTTCACAGTTGTAAATATAAATTAGTGACAAAAATTTGGTAAATCTATAGAGCTGTAAGTTTGAGATGTCTTAATGTAATTAAATATGAATCCATGGTTCTTGCTGTTACCCAAGGGGCACTCGCAGCAGATATGGTAAAAAGTGACAGGACAATTTTTGTAGTTTATTACGAGGGGTCACTGTGCACTAACAGGGGTCCCCGGTTGCTTTATGAAGTAAACAACACCAAAAAAACTTTAAAAACTCATGTCGTCCTTTTTCCATGTCACCCTTGTTTCTGTTGACCTAGTGACCATGTCGACCTATTGCAGGTGTCGACCTAGTCACTGTCGACTAATAGTGGTCGACCTAGTGACTGTTGACCTAGTGACTGTCTATGCTATGATCCACACCCAAATATAAATTAGTGTAAAAAATTTGGTAAATCTATAGAGATGTAAATTTGAGATGTCTTAATGTAAGTAAATATGAATCTATGGTTCTTAATGTTACCAGAGGAGCACCCATAGCAGATACAGTAAAAAGTGACAGGACCATTTTTGTAGTTTACTACTAGGACTTAGCTGTTATTTATAAATCTACTTCTTTTCAGCAATCTTCCCTTTAAGTATCAAGGTTTCAGCATATAACGGAAATGTACAGTTGCATTATTTCTGATCTGGTGAAAATAGTGGTATACATTTAATAGATAATACAATTAATTTTAAAAAATAAAACATAAATGCTGTCACATTGGCCCTCATTCCGAATTGTTCACTCGCTAGCTGCTTTTAGCAGCATTGCACACGTTAAGCCGCCGCCCTCTGGGAGTGAATCTTAGCTTAGAAGAATTGTGAACGAAAGATTCACAGAATTGCGAATAGAAATTTCTTAGCAGTTTCTGAGTAGCTCCAGACTTACTCTGCCATTGCGATCAGTTCAGTCAGTTTCGTTCCTGGTTTGACGTCACAAACACACCCAGCGTTCGCCCAGACACTCCCCCATTTCTTCAGACACTCCCGCGTTTTTCCCAGAAACGCCAGCGTTTTTTCAAACACGCCCAGAAAACGGCCAGTTTCCGCCCAGAAACACCCACTTCCTGTCAATCACACTACGATCACCAGAACGATGAAAAATCCTCGTTATGCCGTGAGTAAAATACCTAACTTTTGTGTAAAATAACTAACCACATGCGCTCTGCGAACCTTGCGCATGCGCAGTAAGCGACTAATCGCAATATAGTGAAAATCGGCAATGAGCGAACAACTCGGAATGACCACCATTGAGTATAGGTAGCAGCAACTGCCGTGAGCACTATGTATAATATATGTGGCCTTTCCCTTGGTAATTTTAATAATAGGTAGACACGCTTTTTGATATATATTTAACACTGATAATATATGTTATGACAGTAGTGAACATTTAGTGATGCTGCCTCTTATACACAGTATTCAATGATCCACACAAATCATATGTTGTGTTTTCACAATATTATTTACTTTTTATCTACTGTTTATGTTATGATACCATGTACACTGATTTTTTTTTTTTTTCATTTTATAACATGTTGTTTTGTATTAGTTTTTTATTATGATATTACTTATGCAATATTGATTTAAGGGCATTTTGCCCTCATTGCATGTTTTCAAAGCATGGATTCTGGGCGCTGGATGGGGTTGTATGACGTTATGACCGGAAGCCGGATGTGGTCAGTGACCAGAAGTGAGCAGACTGGATCCCCAAATGGCATACAGATGGCACAGGCAGCGGGGTTGTGGAGAGTTATTTAAACTTTTATTTTGCACTATGTACACTGTTTGTTGTGATCCTGATGAAGGTGATATTCTCCCCGAAATGTTGATAAATAAACCACCTTACTTTTCACTAAATTGAAGCCTCTGAGTACCCCCTATCACTACTGCTATATATATATATATATATATATATATATGTATATATATATATATACCAAAGCCAAGATGCAGCACACAGGACACAAATACAGCAACACGAAAATTGTCATCAACATTTCAAACTTTATAGTTTGTTATCAGGATACAAAAAATACAATCAAACAGTGCCTTACCTAAATACCCGCCGCCACTCACAATGTAGAATGACTATACTGTACATTGTGATTGGCTGCTACTAGGGCAGTGCTATTGAATAATGGTGTTATGGATGTATCCCATGTTGATATTGTTCTTAGCTTGCTTGAGATCTTGTTAACTAGGAATTTTTTTTATGTTTGAAAATATGTACTATTTGCAAACAACCAGTTGTGTAATGGGATCAGCCAGGGCACCGACTTACGCAAATACGTACATGTTCTCAGTAGAGGATGACATCTTTTTCAATAAGGCAGAAATTTCATCTAAAATATTCTTTTATACATGCTTTATTGACGATTTGTTGATTTTGTTGGAGTGGAACAAAAATGGAATTCATAGAATTGATGAATAAACATAGTAGCTCCACTTCCCCTGTAAAATTTACTTTCAATATGAGTCAGACATCAATTAGTTTCCCTGATGTACAAATTGGAGTAACAGATAAGAAAATTAGCACTACGGTTTATGTAAAAGATACTGACCGCAATTCTATTCTTCATTTTGACAGTTTGCACCTTAAAAAAATTCAAATGGGGTTACCATACTTACAGTTGATCTGAATTTATTGCATCAATTCGGATTTGGAGCTAGCAATAGCCCAAATGGATCAACTTGTTGAGAAGTTCGTAGTGAGAGACTAGAAACAAAATTCCCTTATTGCGAATAAAATGAAGGTATTATACCTAAATAGAACTGATGATCTGAAGAAGAAATTTAATAATGTGAACTCCCATAATGTTATTTGTGTAAATAGATTTAATGTGACATCATCTTCTATCAATAGATCATCAAAAAAACTGTGGCCAATAGTGAAGAGTGATCAGGATATAGGCATCACACAGTGTGCATTGATGCCTTGCTGTTCTCGTGGAAATCATCTTAGAGATATTCTGGTTAAAACCGATATACCTGCTCCTAGAGTAATACCATTAAAGAACTTTCTGTCACAAGGTAGAAATGGCTGCTTCAAATGCCCATTTCCACAGTACCACATGTGGTTTCATGTTGTCAGGAGAATCCTTTTCTCACCCACATATAGGGAAAAAAATCCTGATAAAATATCATCTAACGTGCGAGAGCACTTTCGTGGTTTACAGTTGATTTGTCCTTGTGGACTCTCGTATGTGGATAAAACCATTAGTAAGTTCAAAGAACGGATGACTTTACTCTGTTCTGTGATCAGGTCCGCACTAGCTGGGGGCAGCAGGAAACAACCTTTAGCAAGACATTTTGCAGAAGCAAAACATAATCTTGCAAGGCTAAAATACAGAATGATAGACCATGTACCTCCATTACGTGGGGGGCGATCGAGGTAAACTACTACTCAGAAGAGAATTGTTTTGGATAAATAAATTGGATGTAATAGCTCCAACATACTTGGAACCCAAGAGATTGGGTGGCAATAGAAGGGTTCAGAGTACAGATACGTGAAGCTGAGATAGAACTGAGATACGCAGGTTCCCCTAACAAAAATCCCTGACTCCGTTGTCCTTCCCAGTGGTCAATTAACGCCTGCCAGACTATGATTTCTTGTGCCCATGGCAGCCGCGTTTGAATGGGCGAATTAGGACCGCCCAGACTTCGATGCCCCCCGGTCTTAATAGGAGACAAGGCGTTAACCGAGACCAAGGAGAACAAGGGAAAAACTAACTAAGACTGACACAACTAAAACAGAGAAGGATACAAAAAGTAACAACGTAGTTTATGTGCGGCGCGGCCGTCTGGAACAACAGCAAATCAAGTAATGCAGCCTAACTGCCAAATAGGAACCCATCGTAATAAGGCGAGGACAGCCATGCGGAAACTTCCGCAAAAATGACACAACCAAAAATAATTAAAGGAAATACGGCTTCAGCCATAAAGTGCGGCAGAGCCGCTACTCACGACACCACGAAAGGTGTGTGCAGGAAATGACTGGAACCCAGAGGCTTCGGATACCAGACCACTCTACTGGAAGGCAACTCGGAGGACAGCAGGAAACGATCCCTCAGACAGGACTCAGGAAACTGGACACAGGACACTGGAAGACAAAAGCTGGATGCAGGAACACACCAGAGTCAGGAAGACAGGCTCCACAGGAAGCTATCACCGGCAGGGGGTTGCACTGTCCTGGCTCCAATAAAAAGGCCCTGCAGACCAATGACAGGAGACCCAGCAGCCCAGCCCCCCAGACCCTGATTATTGCACCTGTTTCTGGGCGCCCAGTGCGCAGCGTCCCAGCTGCTTAGCAACAGCCGGGATCACAGTGCAGGGCGGCTGCCTGGCATCCCCGGTTGCCAAGCAAACAGACAGGTATGGAGAGCCAGGGGCGGAATTGACGCACCTTTGCGATGCGCTGCCGACCCTGACAAAATGTTGCCATTAGCCTGTTAACAGTAATTGTGTAGTATGATAATCTTGCTATACATAAATAGATAGTATCTATTTGTTTTTAACTTGTTATTGAGTGCAATAATATATCTCTTAGGCATGTCCATTTGTATTTAATAGCCAATATGCTTCATATTTTTATGTAACTATGTTATATTTGTGAGATATTAAAATTTCCTTTAGTATCCAACACTTTGGGTTACTACAGTGACGAGATGCCATGGCAACAATTACATGGAAGTGTGATGACGTCATTGGCAGGCACCGCTACCTGGAAGCTGTGTATGGCTCTGGTGAGCGGGAGTGCATGTGAGTGGTGGTGGGTATTTAGGTAAGACACTGTTTCATTGTATTTTTTGTATCCCGATGACAAACTATAAAGTTTGAAAAGTTGATAACAATTTACGTGTTGCTATATTCGTGTCCTGTGTGCCGCACCTTGGATTTGGTATGTGGACTGCTGCTATGCAGATGTGAGGGCACCGGACCAAGCTAAACTACTTATATGGGAGTGCCAAGTCTGTGACTGTCTCTTTCTCTCTCTCTCTCTCTCTCTCTCTCTCTCTATATATATATATGTATATATATATATATATATATATATATGTGTGCACTCATCCGGTCTTGGAATTGAAAAGAACAGTGCAATTTATTGACACAACGTTTCAAGGCCCCATGGCCTTTTCATCAGGTGCATATAAACTAACAAACAATAAAAGCATACCTTATATAGGGAGGCTACAAAGCCTCAGAGTGCACTGAGTTCCCGCGCCGTCCCCCTGGGCGGTGCCGGCAATGTGACATCACACATGTGCCCGCAGATGAGTGAGAGAGAGGACAGGGCTGGGACATCGGTTGTTAGGTAACCGGGACGCTGCTGGCATGAACCGTGTGCGGAGGAAGAGCGATGATGGCAGGACAGCGTGGGAACTCACTGCACTCTGAGGCTTTGTAGCCTCCCTATATATGGTATGCTTTTATTGTTTGTTTGTTTTATATGCACCTGATGAAAAGGCCATGGGCCCTTGAAACATTGTACCAATAAATTGCACCGTTTTTTTCAATTCCAAGACCGGATGAGTGCCGCCTTTCCTTTTATTTAAGGATACCAGTATAGTATACTCTATTTTGGGAATGCACCCCGGCATTGTCTTTGCTCTCTGAGTGCGACTTCTACATGGAACTAAATATATATATATATATATATATATATATATAGGGAACAGGAAACTTCAAACTTAATGAATAGCATAAGAAACTAAAAGCATTAGCTAAGTGTACCATAAAACTAGTTGGCACTAAATACCAAATGCCTTAGCTGAATATGCTAACTAAATAATAATGCTAGAGCTACTGTTTATATAACAAACAGATAGCATTGGTAATTTACACTGAAGAATATACTAGCAGGTTTTCTAAATAGCACAGATAATTACACTGCTGCACTGGGCAGATCCTCCAAAGGGAAGATAGTTTGCACAGTGAAGAGATCCTGACAGGTAACAGGTTCTCAGCATAGCACAGGTAATTTCACTGTAAAGAAATGCTGACAGGTAACAGGTTAACTGTATAGCGCAGATAATTATAATCTTCCAAATGCAATACAGTAGATAGATTACACAGTGAAGAGATCCTGGTAGTTAACAAATTCTCAGCATAGCACAGATAACTTCCCTGAAGAGAAATGGTAACAGGTTTTCTGCATAGCACAGAAATTTGCACTGTAGATAGGCTAGTCAAATCTCCCAAACAACACAGATGATTTACACAGAAAAGGGAGGCTAGGCAGCTTTTCTGAATAGCACAGATAAGTTGCACTGAGGAGACATACAGGCAGTGCTCTTCGCTCCCAAATGGCACTGCTAGTTGAACTATAGGGAGACACTGGGCATGTCCTCAGAATAGTCCATATTGATATCACTGAGGAGAAATACTGATATATCTTACAAATAGCACAGACAAATGAGCTCCACTGAGCAGAACAGAGCAGGCATCCAAGTAAACACCAGACTGATTACAACCCACAAAGGAGTGTTAGAGGGAAATCCTTACAAAGGCTGAACAACCCATGGACATAGGTCCAGAAACCAGCAAGGCTCTGAAATTTTGCTGTAGCAAGCAAGCATGATGACTCCTGGTCTGCCAAGAGACTGATTGGGACCAGCAGAGCTAACTAGAGATGAGCGCCTGAAATTTTTCGGGTTTTGTGTTTTGGTTTTGGGTTCGGTTCCGCGGCCGTGTTTTGGGTTCGAACGCGTTTTGGCAAAACCTCACCGAATTTTTTTTGTCGGATTCGGGTGTGTTTTGGATTCGGGTGTTTTTTTCCAAAAACACTAAAAAACAGCTTAAATCATAGAATTTGGGGGTCATTTTGATCCCAAAGTATTATTAACCTCAAAAACCATAATTTACACTCATTTTCAGTCTATTCTGAATACCTCACACCTCACAATATTATTTTTAGTCCTAAAATTTGCACCGAGGTCGCTGTGTGAGTAAGATAAGCGACCCTAGTGGCCGACACAAACACCGGGCCCATCTAGGAGTGGCACTGCAGTGTCACGCAGGATGTCCCTTCCAAAAAACCCTCCCCAAACAGCACATGACGCAAAGAAAAAAAGAGGCGCAATGAGGTAGCTGTGTGAGTAAGATTAGCGACCCTAGTGGCCGACACAAACACCGGGCCCATCTAGGAGTGGCACTGCAGTGTCACGCAGGATGGCCCTTCCAAAAAACCCTCCCCAAACAGCACATGACGCAAAGAAAAAAAGAGGCGCAATGAGGTAGCTGTGTGAGTAAGATTAGCGACCCTAGTGGCCGACACAAACACCGGGCCCATCTAGGAGTGGCACTGCAGTGTCACGCAGGATGGCCCTTCCAAAAAACCCTCCCCAAACAGCACATGACGCAAAGAAAAAAAGAGGCGCAATGAGGTAGCTGACTGTGTGAGTAAGATTAGCGACCCTAGTGGCCGACACAAACACCGGGCCCATCTAGGAGTGGCACTGCAGTGTCACGCAGGATGTCCCTTCCAAAAAACCCTCCCCAAACAGCACATGACGCAAAGAAAAAAAGAGGCGCAATGAGGTAGCTGTGTGAGTAAGATTAGCGACCCTAGTGGCCGACACAAACACCGGGCCCATCTAGGAGTGGCACTGCAGTGTCAGGCAGGATGGCCCTTCCAAAAAACCCTCCCCAAACAGCACATGACGCAAAGAAAAAAAGAGGCGCAATGAGGTAGCTGTGTGAGTAAGATTAGCGACCCTAGTGGCCGACACAAACACCGGGCACATCTAGGAGTGGCACTGCAGTGTCACGCAGGATGTCCCTTCCAAAAAACCCTCCCCAAACAGCACATGACGCAAAGAAAAAAAGAGGCGCAATGAGGTAGCTGACTGTGTGAGTAAGATTAGCGACCCTAGTGGCTGACACAAACACCGGGCCCATCTAGGAGTGGCACTGCAGTGTCACGCAGGATGTCCCTTCCAAAAAACCCTCCCCAAACAGCACATGACGCAAAGAAAAAAAGAGGCGCAATGAGGTAGCTGACTGTGTGAGTAAGATTAGCGACCCTAGTGGCCGACACAAACACCGGGCCCATCTAGGAGTGGCACTGCAGTGTCACGCAGGATGTCCCTTCCAAAAAACCCTCCCCAAACAGCACATGACGCAAAGAAAAAAAGAGGCGCAATGAGGTAGCTGACTGTGTGAGTAAGATTAGCGACCCTAGTGGCCGACACAAACACCGGGCCCATCTAGGAGTGGCACTGCAGTGTCACGCAGGATGTCCCTTCCAAAAAACCCTCCCCAATCAGCACATGATGCAAAGAAAAAGAAAAGAAAAAAGAGGTGCAAGATGGAATTGTCCTTGGGCCCTCCCACCCACCCTTATGTTGTATAAACAAAACAGGACATGCAAACTTTAACCAACCCATCATTTCAGTGACAGGGTCTGCCACACGACTGTGACTGATATGACGGGTTGGTTTGGACCCCCCCCAAAAAAGAAGCAATTAATCTCTCCTTGCACAAACTGGCTCTACAGAGGCAAGATGTCCACCTCATCTTCACCCTCCGATATATCACCGTATACATCCCCCTCCTCACAGATTATCAATTCGTCCCCACTGGAATCCACCATCTCAGCTCCCTGTGTACTTTGTGGAGGCAATTGCTGCTGGTCAATGTCTCCGCGGAGGAATTGATTATAATTCATTTTAATGAACATCATCTTCTCCACATTTTCTGGATGTAACCTCGTACGCCGATTGCTGACAAGGTGAGCGGCGGCACTAAACACTCTTTCGGAGTACACACTTGTGGGAGGGCAACTTAGGTAGAATAAAGCCAGTTTGTGCAAGGGCCTCCAAATTGCCTCTTTTTCCTGCCAGTATAAGTACGGACTGTGTGACGTGCCTACTTGGATGCGGTCACTCATATAATCCTCCACCATTCTATCAATGTTGAGAGAATCATATGCAGTGACAGTAGACGACATGTCCGTAATCGTTGTCAGGTCCTTCAGTCCGGACCAGATGTCAGCATCAGCAGTCGCTCCAGACTGCCCTGCATCACCGCCAGCGGGTGGGCTCGGAATTCTGAGCCTTTTCCTCGCACCCCCAGTTGCGGGAGAATGTGAAGGAGGAGATGTTGACAGGTCGCGTTCCGCTTGACTTGACAATTTTGTCACCAGCAGGTCTTTCAACCCCAGCAGACCTGTGTCTGCCGGAAAGAGAGATCCAAGGTAGGCTTTAAATCTAGGATCGAGCACGGTGGCCAAAATGTAGTGCTCTGATTTCAACAGATTGACCACCCGTGAATCCTTGTTAAGCGAATTAAGGGCTGCATCCACAAGTCCCACATGCCTAGCGGAATCGCTCCCTTTTAGCTCCTTCTTCAATGCCTCCAGCTTCTTCTGCAAAAGCCTGATGAGGGGAATGACCTGACTCAGGCTGGCAGTGTCTGAACTGACTTCACGTGTGGCAAGTTCAAAGGGCATCAGAACCTTGCACAACGTTGAAATCATTCTCCACTGCACTTGAGACAGGTGCATTCCACCTACTATATCGTGCTCAATTGTATAGGCTTGAATGGCCTTTTGCTGCTCCTCCAACCTCTGAAGCATATAGAGGGTTGAATTCCACCTCGTTACCACTTCTTGCTTCAGATGATGGCAGGGCAGGTTCAGTAGTTTTTGGTGGTGCTCCAGTCTTCTGTACGTGGTGCCTGTACGCCGAAAGTGTCCCGCAATTTTTCTGGCCACCGACAGCATCTCTTGCACGCCCCTGTCGTTTTTTAAAAAATTCTGCACCACCAAATTCAAGGTATGTGCAAAACATGGGACGTGCTGGAATTTGCCCATATTTAATGCACACACAATATTGCTGGCGTTGTCCGATGCCACAAATCCACAGGAGAGTCCAATTGGGGTAAGCCATTCCGCGATGATCTTCCTCAGTTGCCGTAAGAGGTTTTCAGCTGTGTGCGTATTCTGGAAAGCGGTGATACAAAGCGTAGCCTGCCTAGGAAAGAGTTGGCGTTTGCGAGATGCTGCTACTGGTGCCGCCGCTGCTGTTCTTGCGGCGGGAGTCCATACATCTACCCAGTGGGCTGTCACAGTCATATAGTCCTGACCCTGCCCTGCTCCACTTGTCCACATGTCCGTGGTTAAGTGGACATTGGGTACAACTGCATTTTTTAGGAGACTGGTGAGTCTTTTTCTGACGTCCGTGTACATTCTCGGTATCGCCTGCCTAGAGAAGTGGAACCTAGATGGTATTTGGTAACGGGGGCACACTGCCTCAATAAATTGTCTAGTTCCCTGTGAACTAACGGCGGATACCGGACGCACGTCTAACACCAACATAGTTGTCAAGGACTCAGTTATCCGCTTTGCAGTAGGATGACTGCTGTGATATTTCATCTTCCTCGCAAAGGACTGTTGAACAGTCAATTGCTTACTGGAAGTAGTACAAGTGGGCTTACGACTTCCCCTCTGGGATGACCATCGACTCCCAGCGGCAACAACAGCAGCGCCAGCAGCAGTAGGCGTTACACGCAAGGATGCATCGGAGGAATCCCAGGCAGGAGAGGACTCGTCAGAATTGCCAGTGACATGGCCTGCAGGACTATTGGCATTCCTGGGGAAGGAGGAAATTGACACTGAGGGAGTTGGTGGGGTGGTTTGCGTGAGCTTGGTTACAAGAGGAAGGGATTTACTGGTCAGTGGACTGCTTCCGCTGTCACCCAAAGTTTTTGAACTTGTCACTGACTTATTATGAATGCGCTGCAGGTGACGTATAAGGGAGGATGTTCCGAGGTGGTTAACGTCCTTACCCCTACTTATTACAGCTTGACAAAGGGAACACACGGCTTGACACCTGTTGTCCGCATTTCTGGTGAAATACCTCCACACCGAAGAGCTGATTTTTTTGGTATTTTCACCTGGCATGTCAACGGCCATATTCCTCCCACGGACAACAGGTGTCTCCCCGGGTGCCTGACTTAAACAAACCACCTCACCATCAGAATCCTCCTGGTCAATTTCCTCCCCAGCGCCAGCAACACCCATATCCTCCTCATCCTGGTGTACTTCAACACTGACATCTTCAATCTGACTATCAGGAACTGGACTGCGGGTGCTCCTTCCAGCACTTGCAGGGGGCCTGCAAATGGTGGAAGGTGCATGCTCTTCACGTCCAGTGTTGGGAAGGTCAGGCATCGCAACCGACACAATTGGACTCTCCTTGTGGATTTGGGATTTCAAAGAACGCACAGTTCTTTGCGGTGCTTTTGCCAGCTTGAGTCTTTTCAGTTTTCTAGCGAGAGGCTGAGTGCTTCCATCCTCATGTGAAGCTGAACCACTAGCCATGAACATAGGCCAGGGCCTCAGCCGTTCCTTGCCACTCCGTGTGGTAAATGGCATATTGGCAAGTTTACGCTTCTCCTCCGACAATTTTATTTTAGGTTTTGGAGTCCTTTTTTTACTGATATTTGGTGTTTTGGTTTTGACATGCTCTGTACTATGCCATTGGGCATCGGCCTTGGCAGACGACGTTGCTGGCATTTCATCGTCTCGGCCATGACTAGTGGCAGCAGCTTCAGCACGAGGTGGAAGTGGATCTTGATCTTTCCCTAATTTTGGAACCTCAACATTTTTGTTCTCCATATTTTAATAGGCACAACTAAAAGGCACCTCAGGTAAACAATGGAGATGGATGGATTGGATACTAGTATACAATTATGGACGGGCTGCCGAGTGCCGACACAGAGGTAGCCACAGCCGTGAACTACCGCACTGTACTGTGTCTGCTGCTAATATATAGACTGGTTGATAAAGAGATAGTATACTCGTAACTAGTATGTATGTATAAAGAAAGAAAAAAAACCACGGTTAGGTGGTATATACAATTATGGACGGGCTGCCGAGTGCCGACACAGAGGTAGCCACAGCCGTGAACTACCGCACTGTACTGTGTCTGCTGCTAATATATAGACTGGTTGATAAAGAGATAGTATACTCGTAACTAGTATGTATGTATAAAGAAAGAAAAAAAAACCACGGTTAGGTGGTATATACAATTATGGACGGGCTGCCGAGTGCCGACACAGAGGTAGCCACAGCCGTGAACTACCGCACTGTACTGTGTCTGCTGCTAATATATAGACTGGTTGATAAAGAGATAGTATACTCGTAACTAGTATGTATGTATAAAGAAAGAAAAAAAAAACACGGTTAGGTGGTATATACAATTATGGACGGGCTGCCGAGTGCCGACACAGAGGTAGCCACAGCCGTGAACTACCGCACTGTACTGTGTCTGCTGCTAATATATAGACTGGTTGATAAAGAGATAGTATACTCGTAACTAGTATGTATGTATAAAGAAAGAAAAAAAAAACACGGTTAGGTGGTATATACAATTATGGACGGGCTGCCGAGTGCCGACACAGAGGTAGCCACAGCCGTGAACTACCGCACTGTACTGTGTCTGCTGCTAATATATAGACTGGTTGATAAAGAGATAGTATACTCGTAACTAGTATGTATGTATAAAGAAAGAAAAAAAAACCACGGTTAGGTGGTATATACAATTATGGACGGGCTGCCGAGTGCCGACACAGAGGTAACCACAGCCGTGAACTACCGCACTGTACTGTGTCTGCTGCTAATATATAGACTGGTTGATAAAGAGATAGTATACTCGTAACTAGTATGTATGTATAAAGAAAGAAAAAAAAAACACGGTTAGGTGGTATATACAATTATGGACGGGCTGCCGAGTGCCGACACAGAGGTAGCCACAGCCGTGAACTACCGCACTGTACTGTGTCTGCTGCTAATATATAGACTGGTTGATAAAGAGATAGTATACTCGTAACTAGTATGTATGTATAAAGAAAGAAAAAAAAAACACGGTTAGGTGGTATATACAATTATGGACGGGCTGCCGAGTGCCGACACAGAGGTAGCCACAGCCGTGAACTACCGCACTGTACTGTGTCTGCTGCTAATATATAGACTGGTTGATAAAGAGATAGTATACTCGTAACTAGTATGTATGTATAAAGAAAGAAAAAAAAACCACGGTTAGGTGGTATATACAATTATGGACGGGCTGCCGAGTGCCGACACAGAGGTAGCCACAGCCGTGAACTACCGCACTGTACTGTGTCTGCTGCTAATATATAGACTGGTTGATAAAGAGATAGTATACTCGTAACTAGTATGTATGTATAAAGAAAGAAAAAAAAACCACGGTTAGGTGGTATATACAATTATGGACGGGCTGCCGAGTGCCGACACAGAGGTAGCCACAGCCGTGAACTACCGCACTGTACTGTGTCTGCTGCTAATATATAGACTGGTTGATAAAGAGATAGTATACTCGTAACTAGTATGTATGTATAAAGAAAGAAAAAAAAAACACGGTTAGGTCACTGGTATATACAATTATGGACGGGCTGCCGAGTGCCGACACAGAGGTAGCCACAGCCGTGAACTACCGCACTGTACTGTGTCTGCTGCTAATATAGACTGGTTGATAAAGAGATAGTATACTACTAATATTATATACTGGTGGTCAGGTCACTGGTCACTAGTCACACTGGCAGTGGCACTCCTGCAGCAAAAGTGTGCACTGTTTAATTTTAATATAATATTATGTACTCCTGGCTCCTGCTATAACCTATAACTGGCACTGCAGTAGTGCTCCCCAGTCTCCCCCACAATTATAAGCTGTGTGAGCTGAGCAGTCAGACAGATATATAATATATATAGATGATGCAGCACACTGGCCTGAGCCTGAGCAGTGCACACAGATATGGTATGTGACTGAGTCACTGTGTGCTGTGTATCGCTTTTTTCAGGCAGAGAACGGATTATAAATAAAAGTGGTGGTCACTGGTCACTATCAGCAAAACTCTGCACTGTACACTACTGAGTACTCCTAATGCTCCCCAAAATTAGTAAATCAAGTGTCTCTCTAATCTATTCTAATTCTAAACGGAGAGGACGCCAGCCACGTCCTCTCCCTATCAATCTCAATGCACGTGTGAAAATGGCGGCGACGCGCGGCTCCTTATATAGAATCCGAGTCTCGCGAGAATCCGACAGCGTCATGATGACGTTCGGGCGCGCTCGGGTTAACCGAGCAAGGCGGGAAGATCCGAGTCGCTCGGACCCGTGAAAAAAAACATGAAGTTCTGGCGGGTTCGGATTCAGAGAAACCGAACCCGCTCATCTCTAGAGCTAACCTCAGCAGAAGCTGCTGGATTGTGGGTTTTCTGGTCCTACACTGCACACCCTTTACCCAAATCTTTACTTATCTTCTGCCCATCCTGCCACCTGGCTGCTTCTTGTTTCTGGTATTATCTTAGGAAATATAGTGCCAGTGACATATTTATGATGTAGATCACCAGTAATATTGCTCCGACACTAAGACAATGCAAGAAGTATGCGAATTGACAAAAGATTCTGGCACAGTGCCAGTGTCTTTCTAGTAGTCTGTGTACGTGCTGGTGGAATTTTTTTTTCCAGAGGAAGGGTCCATGGACAGCTGTACTCCAGCCCCCTCAAGCCTTAAAATACTTTTGCTGAGGGCTCACTTAACACCGGGTCTGTGGAAGTGCACATGTCACATCTTTCAAAGAAAAGACCCTTTTCTTTTTTTTACATAAAGCAGTGCTCAGTATTGTGTTAAATAAGGCTTAGAATAATCCAGCTAATAAGTACACATTCCTCTCATAGGAGCCAGCTCTGTAGGTGCTGTAAGCACTTGAGCACCCAACATTTTTTTATCCTGCCAATAGCCATGTCAATGTATGCCATTTTTCACTCGAATGGAGTGGCTGGGTACAACTGCTTTCATTACGTATGGAAATTGGCTGTCACACTGTTTGTTACTTTGCTTAGAGTACAAATAAAAATGTTCTTCTACTTCTTAGAGCAGGCATTCCCAACCATGGTCCTCAAGGCACACTAACAGTGCAGGTTTTAGTGATATCCAGGCTTCAGCACAGGTGACTTAATCAGTAGCTCAGTTATTTTGTTTTAACCATCTGTGCTGCAGCCTGGATATCACTAAAACCTGCAGTGTTGGTGTGCCTTGAGGACCGTGGTTGAGAATGCCTGTCGTAGAGTGTAGCATGGAGGCAGAAAAGTATAGTACTAGTACAAAATGTAACTCCTGTTATGGAGAAGAAATGGGCAAGCACCTCGCTATACAACAGTGATTGCCTCTGAGGAAATAACCTTGACAAGCATTTACTGTACAATTTTCTTGTTGATCAACTGCAAATTTCATTATTTTTTTACTGCTCCACAAAAAAAGGGATCATTAGTGCACCTACAGCAGAAATTGTTTGACACACCTTCACTCCACCCAGTTTCTCCCCTGTAGCTGCGCAGACAATGTTATTATTATTATTATTATTATTATTATTATTATTATCATTATTATTATTATTATTATTATTATTATTATTATTATTATTATTATCATTATTATTATTATTATTATTATTATTATTATTATTATCATCATTATTATTAATCTTTTTACAGTGCCAAAAGAGTTATATAGCACCATATATAGGCAAATAGACAGGAAACAAATCAACATACTGTAGATGCATAATAACAGCCGTAAAATGCATAATTACTTAATAACACATGAGAAGAAAGGCCCTTCCTCACAAAAGCTTATATTCTAAAGGAAAATAGGGACACAATGAGTGCGTGGGGAGAAGAGATGTGGTAAGCTTCAGTGAAAAGGTGGGTTTTCAGGGCACATTTAAAGGCCTGGGGGCTAGGCAAATGTCTGACTGATAAATGCAGTGTTTGGACATTTCTAATAAACTATTCACCTTTTTTTTCCCTTTTGAATAACATGACTAAAATAATCTTTCTATTGGTGATTACAACTGCATTGTGGACAGGAAAAAAAAAACTTCAATAATTGTTTATAGTCTTTGCCTTCAGAAGTGAAAGAATAACCTGCCATGTCCTTTTTCTTATGGTTCAATAGTTTATGCTTTAGTAAAAATGTTATGTCTTATTGAAACAGGAATTCCAGGATATTCCCCAGAAATAAACTCATTGCAATTGTTTAAGCTATTTGAATTATCTTCCACTGTGCATTTTTAACCAGTTGGTTATATTTTTCTCAGCATTAGAAATGCTGCATTAATCATTTTTCTAAAACCTATTGATAGAGCTCCCCATCTTGGAATAAGTTTAAGCGGCAAAAGTTTTTATCATAAAGCTAATTTTGCATGACCAGCAGACAAGATGCAATATATTCCATTTCATTTGTGTGCAATTAATTGATTTTTAATTTAACTTCCTGATATGTAAAGCGGATAATAGAATCAATTCCAATTTGAAAAGAGGCCACTGTGATAATTGCATTCTTGGCTATTCATTTAAACTTTATTGTTGCTTAACAAGATCAATGCATTAAAAAGTAAATTGTTATTGAAAGTTTCCTAAATTAATAAGCTGCATTTGGTATATAATGGAAGGGAATTTATGAAAAGTATTTGAAGCAAAGCATATAATACAGATAAGGACTTCTGCAACAAAGCACAACTAAACAATATACTGGAAGGAGTCCTGAGCAATGTAGAATAAAAAGAGATTCTAATCTTAATATTCAGAATACAATTTTTTTCTTTGCAGAATTGTTGAAAAGGCACTCACCTTGAGTACGTGTTTAATTGTTATTTTATTTTATTCATACAATACACTGTAAAACAATATAGAATAGACTGGCATGTACAGAATTAAAAAACATTATTAAGACACTTTTTTAACATAAATATTTGGCATTATCTTTAAAAGTAATATAATTCATACTCAGAAATCATTCATTGATTTTTGAAGATGAAAATATACCTGTCATTTCTTCTGCATAGGCTTAAAAACTTCCAATTCACATATCTGGTGCATAGTACGTGTGATTTTTTTTTTTTAAGACTGTTTATTGAGAGATTTTTGTCAAAAATACAATACATTGTATAAACAATTGGAGGGGGGGGTACAAAAGAAAAATGGGAACAAGGGGAGGTAGGGGAGACATTACAGCAATACTCGAAACAACTCTGAAGGATCAAACAGATTATCAAAGTTTGAAAAAAAAGCCATTCGTTTTGACGAATTACAGAATTTAAGAAACTAATTAAGCAGACATTGAAAAATGAAATAGGAATAAGGGATCTAGCATTGAACCCTGTCAATAACCAAATGTCATAGCTGGAGGTGCTTTATGGTGCGCTAACCAGGGAGCCCAGGACTCAGTGAAGGAAGACGCGTTGTCATCTACTATACTAGACACGAATTCCATATGTTGTGTCCCAGATAGCCGCTAAGATAGCTGCCATAGATGGGACTGTGTGGGATTTCCAATGGTAAGCAGTTTTACATTTCAATGCATTAGTGATATGCCAGATAAGTTTCTGAGAAGGCTTCGGTATGTCAGGGATAGTCCGAGGAAGTAGAAAGAATGATGGAGAATGAGGTATGTCTATCTCAGTGAGTCGTGAAATTAGCCTACTTATATCCTTCCATAGTGGGGCTATTTTGGGACATTCCCAAAAGATATGGAGCAGTGTGCCTCTCAGCCTACAACCCCTCTAGCATAGATCTGATGCATCAGGAAAGACGCGATTCAGATGTGTCAGAAACAAATACCAGCGAACGTAAATTTTGAATGAGTTTTCTCTATGCCTGATTGCTGTAGATGAGGATACCAGGTTTTGTCATATCTGTTCCCAAATGTCAGGTCCTAATTGTTCTTGTAAGTCAGTTTCCCAAGCTATCTCATGTGAGCCTAAGGGGGGCAAATAATGTAGAAGGCGATAAATTGTTGAAATAAGGCCTTTTGAAGAAGGGCGAAGAAAACATAATGATTCTAGGGTAGTCCTTACCAAGGGACAATGTGAATGAAGTAGGGCTGAATGGAAACTACGAAGCTGCGGGTATTGGTAAAAACATTGAGGAGGGAGATTATAGCTGTCTTGTAACACCGAGAAGGATGGAAAAGAGCGCAGAGGAGCAATATCAGTAATGAAAATTATATCTTTACTTCTCCAATGTTCAAAAGCACATCTGTCTTTACCATCAGGGAAAGCGGGATTGTCCCAGAGAGGGAAGAGTGCGCGGGGGGGGGGGGGGGATGAGAGCAAAGTGTAGGATTTAGATAATCTGTCCCACAAAGACAAAGTAAAAGAGATAGACGGAGAGACCGATAGTCCAGGGGGTCTTTGGTTGCGAGGTATCCACAGAAGGGAGGAAACAGAAAACAGATTAGTCAATTCTGATTCCAATTGGACCCAGCGAAGAGAATGTATGCTTGAATGCCATAGGATGGCTTGAGAGGGATGAGCTGCATAGAAATACAGTTTGATGTTCGGAACACCTAGCCCACCTTCCTTAGTTCCATTATAAATTGTCTTAAGCCAAACCCGAGGTCTCCTGCAGGACCATAAAAAGTGCAAGAATTTTTTCTGTAGACTAAGAAGAATATGCAAAGGGATCTTTACTGGAAGAGCTTGAAATAGGTACAATAGATGAGGTAAAATGTTCATTTTCAAGGCATTCGCCCAACCCGTCTATGAAATAAATTGACCCGACCAATTTACCAATATCCGCCGAGATAGTGTTAATTAAGCCAGGATAGTTAGCTGCGTATAATTGGGTATAGTGCCTAGTAAGATTCACCCCTAAATATTTCGTATGGGATTTCTTCCAATCAAATTTAAAACTGGATGCAAGGGAGTTCTTTAATGGAGAAGCAAGATGTAGATCCAAGACTTCCATTTTGGATGCGTTAATTTTAAAGTTTGAGATAGCCCTGAAATCTTGCAAAATTTTTAAGAGATTAAGTAAAGATATAAGAGGGTTAGAGAGAGTGAGTAGGATATCGTCAGCATAGAGGGAGAGTTTAAACTCCACAGAGCCTATGTTGATGCCCAATATGTCCGGACAGTCATGAATCTTAGAGGCTAGATGTTCAATCATAAGGGCAAATTTTAAGGGGGATAAGGGGCAACCCTGTCTTGTACCATTCTTTAAAGGGAAAGGTTGTGATGCTAGCCCCTTAACCAAGATACATGCAGATGGGAAATCATAGAGTGAATTTACTCCTGTGAGGAAGCGATCATTAAAACCAAAGTGATATAAGGTAGGACTCATATAAAGCCATGAAACGCAATTGAACGCTTTTTCAGCATCTAATCTCATAACCAAGGAAGGAATTTTAAAGGAATAAGCAAAGTGAATGGTATCTACTGCCCTTCTAATATTATCAAAAGCTTGCCTACCAGGGATGAATCCGACCTGGTCTGAATGGACCAGGGAGGAAATCACACCAGCAAGATGATTTGCTAGAAGTTTGGCAAATAATTTCAAGTCAGAGTTTAGTAGCGAAATTGGACGGTAGCTACCACACTTGTAGGGTCACATCCAGGCTTTGGAATAACAACAATCTCTGCCCTAGTGGTAGAACTGTCGAACGATGTGCCTGTTAAGATGTCATTGAAAAAGGTCTGTAGAAATGGAACCAATATTCTACCAAATTTCTTATAGTAGAGAGTGGGTAAGCCATCAGGGCCAGGAGCTGATGCATTCCTAAGGGACTTAACCGTAACCTCAATCTCCTCTGCAGTAATTTCCGCATTCAGAGACCGAAGCTGCGATTCGGAGAGTATTGGAAGGGAGCAGCTAGAGAGGAAGTCGTCAATTTGCTCTTGCAATCTCATAGTGTCTTGAGGGTTGGGAATATTATACAAAGAGTGATAAAAATCTTGAAAACACTGAGCTATTCTCTGAGGATCATAGGTTAACTTATGTTGCGAATCCTTCAGTGAGAAGATATTATTTCTCTGTTTGCGAGAGCGCAATCGAGCAGCTAAGAGAGAATCCGCTTTATCACCTTTAGCATAAAATTTATGTTGCAACCATCTCATGGTTATAGCAGCATTAGCCAAGAGAACTTGGTATAATTGGCCTTTCAGGGCTAAAAGCTTACTATAGATTGAGCGTTTAGGGGTCTTTTGGTGTTTGGTGTACGTTTAATTTAATTAAATATAGGTATATCTATTTAAACATTAAATATCATTTGATTATGATGATAATCATTATGATCATTGTTAATATTACTACATTATCATTTAATGTTAGATTTCTGAACTACGGCAGGCACATTATCGAATAAAGTTCATGTTATTTTCATTTAAATATGGTTAATCAATAAAGCAACATTACCCATATATTATTGGACAATGGAATTTGGGCCTAGTGAGTTTTGCAAGCTGTTTATTTAATTAAAGACCTTACAGGGACTCTAGTTTATGACCATAAGCAGATTAACTATATCTTCATACAGTATTATACTGCTCTGTATAACTTGGAGGCTCCTCCTGATGTGCTTGCCCACTTACATGGGATTCAGCAATACTTGTACTCAAGCTCAACTGCATACCCTTGTGTCCTCTGCCTGTTTGCGAAAAGAGGATCTGAGCTCACTTTCAAATTTTAGAAATCCTCAAAGGCCCCTGAAACAGATGGGTTTCTAATGATGTATTAAAAAGCTTTTCTAGGCAGATCTCCCCTCTTATGGTGCAACTATCTAATGCAGTGCTTCACACCGACACTTCTATATCCAAGATAATCCTTTTGCTGAAACCCGGCAAGGACCATTCTATATTATCCAGCTATCATTCCATTTACCTGATGAACTTATCGTCAGTTATTTGTTAAGATTCTGGCTAATTGACTAAATAGAGTGCTGACTTCTCTGATTTACTCCCATGAAGTGGGCCTCTGACAACACTAGATCCACCATTGATTTCATAAGCTCTATTAACAGTGGTAAAATAACCTTTGTTGTACAGGCCTTATATGTGGAAAAAATGTTTGATTGCATTTCCTGTACTTTTATGTTCTTTCTTGATTTGGTCTTCAAGTGAACTTTATCAGAGCAATTAAGGCCCATTTTTTCACCTCTCATAGTCGGTCTTGACCAATGGCTAGCTCTTTGCATGATTCAGCTTGGGAAATGGCAGAATGCAAGGGTGACCACTTTCCTCACTGATATTTGTTCTTTATTTTGAGCTACTATTGACCGGGATTGGGGGTAATCAGGATACTAGGGGCATCACTGTGGATAGAAAACAGTGTAAGCTATCTCTCTTTGCACTTAAGCCCTTTGGTATTGCTTCCCATCCTTCAGTCTGAATTAATGTGTTATTGCTCATTGTTAGAGTAAAATTAACAACTTAGTTTTTCTGATTTTACAATCTTATTATTATGCATCTCAGCTTAGCCATGTTATCTCTTGGCACTCTGAGCCTGGTAGTAAGCATTGAAAAGATCTTGAAAATTAATTATTTCAAGGAGGATGGAAAGATGCGATTCTCTGGCTCTCATGGAACTGTCAACTTTAGACAGTTCATGATCTAGCCTATTCCCTTATCTCTACTCTGGAAACATCCCTTGTCCCCTCCAGATTGTAGTGATCTCTGTCAGTAACACAAAATTGACTATTTTCTCCATGTGAAGGGTAGGTTTGTTCCTTCCTCTTTTGTGGACCTCCGGGGTCATTATCATCTTCCCTCTTTATGTTAATATAACAATACCACCAGATAACTAGTTTCTTCTATATTCAGTCCTAATCCAGAACTCTGAGAATGTTATCCCCATTTGAATGACTTTGTACTTGGTAGGTCATAAAAGGTAACATCTCCATAATATCCAACTCAGCTCTGGTTACTCCTCCACAAGAACCTCATGAAGTAACTTGGAAAGCTGATCTACCAGCCCCTATGGACAAAGAAGGATAGGCCAACATTAAAAGCCATAATGCTAAAGCCTCCATAAGGATTGCAAGTAGAAAAAATTCAAGGTATAAACCCATTGGTACCTTGTACCAGCCAGGCTCCATGCCCTATTTCTAGCAATGCCGGGCTCCTGCTGGAGACACTATGATGAAGAGATCATGTTGCTGTACATGTGGTGGACATGCCCCATAATTCTACCATTTTGGTACCAGATATGAGCCTGAATGCACAAACAACTGGCCTTAACCTGACTCTCAACCCTTTTGTGGCCCTCCTGAATGCCTACATTCCTCACATTAGTAAACACCATAACAGGCTACTTGCTCATATTTGTAATGTGGCAAAGTCCATGATTGCTAAATGCTAGAAAGCCAGGTCTCACCCTCAGCTGCAGCTCTTATAGTTGTATAATAATATTTTGTACATCTATGGAATACATTATAAGTTTACTTATAATGTATTCCATAGATATAATACATTATAAGTTTACTTATAATGGTGGATACTTTTTAGAAAATTATTTCCCATGGTATCAGTCACAAATTAATATTTGGCTTAGGATAACATTAATTATTTTAGGGATAACAACATTTTAAAGACTTGTTTATAGCAAGCACAAAACCCTGCAACACTTACTGCTGGCATCCTCATTGAATATCCCATCATTCCAGAACTTGGTTAGGAAGATAATGTATACACAGAAATCTCTGAGCTTGCATTGAATAAGAATGATTGCAAGTATTATTACTGTGTATAGTAATTGCTTAAGTGCTTTTGCTAGAGTTTGCATTTATTCCAAATGTTTTTGTGAAAATATTACAATGAATGAGTAAATTATTGTATTTGACCAATGTAAATGTTATTGTTTGTTAAAAAATTTTTTTAAAAGTCAGATATCATAAAGATACAGTAACACCACAAACTGCATACATACAGTATGATGTATTATTTTAACAGAGTTACAAGACCCTTTCAGGCAATCATTTGAAAACTGAAACATGTTAGCTGCTTATTACAAACCCAACGGTTATACAAGCATAAAATGTTCTTACTAAAGTGACAGTAATATCATTGATGACCTTAGATCCCATTTTTGCTGGGACAATCAGTCTTTTTATGTTGTGCAACCTATCCTGTGGGTTTGCCTCTTTACCCTGCTCTCCAAGTATTTTAAATATTTGGTTGCTATGGGCAACTTCTCCACTAATCAGTTACTACCTATCATTTTACAGAATGCACAGTATCTGATAATTGCTACCTCAAAGCCGATTGGTTGCAATGGGGCACTTCTCCACTGCTTGACACATCAACCTGTAAAAATGATCTACTTTACAAAGAACAGGAAAGAGTGAATGGGAGCAGATAGTTTCTTTGTCATATGAAAGCAGAGCAGCAAATCAGAGGAGGAGAAGGCGGGAACAGGGCGGTGCATTCTGCAGGTTATCTGCTTCCTTTTTCTGCAGTCTGTCATTGTGCTACTGCTGTAAAGGTACTGTAAGTAAAAAGGCTGAGGTGTGTGTGACAATGTATCAAAATCAAGGTGTCGGGACAGAGCTGGCGAGAAAACTCTGTACCAGCAAAACAGTTCTATGACCTTGAAGATTGAAGCATCTAGCTTTCACAATTGCGAAAGCCTTCAAAATACCTGCCGGACACATCAGAGCAGGAGACAGGGGGAAATCCCTCTCCCAGCTGCAAAACACAGACCCTGCTTATGCCATCTTATTTAAAACATCCATTTTCACATTATTTTACTTAAAATATGATTGATAAATGTGCCCATAAAAAAGTAAACTGCATGCTAATCTCAGGAAACATTTAGTCTCTAATTTCAAATAAATCAGGATGGGCTCAGTGGATGTGTTTTCAGTGTAAATGTATCAGTGGTCATACAGCTTATTATTTAAATAACATATTAACAACACCAGGAGTAAAGGTAGCTCCTAAGCAGTTTGTACGTAAAATGGAATGCCTGTATATTTTCCCATACTTCCCCTTTTAGTTTCAGGATCACGTATTATGAAATATACTAACAAAGAGAAAAATGATCTACAGTACAGACATTGGGGGTAATTCCAAGTTGATCACAGCAGGATTTTTGTTAGCAGTTGGGCAAAACCATGTGCACTGCAGGGGAGGCAGATATAACATGTGCAGAGAGAGATAGATTTGGGTGGGGTGTGTTCAATCTGCAATATAATTTGCAGTGTAAAAATAAAGCAGCCAGTATTTACCCTGCACAGAAACAAAATAACCCACCCAAATCTAACTCTCTCTGCAAATGTTATATCTGCCTCCCCTGCAGTGCACATGGTTTTGCCCAACTGCTAAAAAATTTCCTGCTGCGATCAACTTGGAATTACCCCCATTGCTCCATGAAATACTCACCTCATTCTACATTTTTGCTGATGGTATGTCTGTCACTCCCACTGTCATTTCTCTAATGCTGGTCAGTCTGCTTGTTTCTTTAACCCTAATTCACCGACTGTATAGGTAATATCTATTTATGTTAACATACAGTATGTACCATTGTACTAGGGATGTGCAGTCAGGAGAGGAAGAGCCTCTCCTGTCATACGCTAGTTTTGGCTATAACATTTTTTAGAATTAAAATTCATTATTCTAAATATTTTCTAGTTACATTTCTCCAAATTTGCAGCTTTCCAAAGAGAGAGGAGAGCTGAGGCAGTAACCAGAGCTGCCTCCCATCTGATAGTCAAACGGTGCTGGGGGCAGGCCCGTGCTTCTTTCAATTATGCTGCAAAGAAAAAGGACACACTGAGGCAGCTATCACTGTACCTCAATACTTCCTTGCCTGCTGAATGTCAGCCTGGGGTGTCTGACAGGGGCAGGTGGGAGGGGCCAGTGCAATTGAATTGCAGCAGCAGCAGAATGGGCCTGGTGAGATCTTGAATTTGGACACACAGCAGCCACATAGTTCCCTCCCAAACTCAGCACCAGGATCCAGGCAGTGCCTCACATCCATGGGGAATCAGAGTGGTGAACATACTGTATATCTTTATGTTTTGATATTTTATTTCATTCAGTGATGTTTGTACACACACATTGTAGCGTATCACCCAGAAAATGCTATAATCTTTTACACCACACACCAGCACTTATACCAATAGCACGCCCACCTATTTTAATATGCAGGCTCAGCATCCTTTGCTAGAGGCTGGAAGAGAGCGATGCTGGCTAGGGTAACGCATTGGGTATGGTATGCCAGTGGTCGGGATCCCGGCAGTCAGCATACCGATGCCGGGATCCCGGCCACCAGAATGCCAGCAGGGGGGCGAGCGCAATGAAGACCCTTGTGGGCTCGGTGGCTTGCTGCGCTCGCCACAGGTTCTATTCCAACTCTATAGGTGTCGTGGACACCCACAAGTGGGAATTGCCTCTGTTAGCCGGGATTCCATCTGTCAGCAATTTCAGTGGTCGGGATTCCGGCGTTGGTATCCTGACTGATGGGAACCCGACTGCCGGGGTAACATCTGTATGTCCCTATACTGTGAGCCCTGTGTTACCTCTTTGGTAATTTCATCTCAGGACTGGCCATCTGTAAGTCCGTGATTGATAGCCATTACAGATGGGGTGGACTGTATATGGGGTGGTATATGGAGCAAATCACCGCACATCACTGCATTGTACAGTACCTTGCAAATGACTTATCTTAGTGGCAAAAGTGTTTTCAAACATGGAAAAGCAGGATCAATGATGCTGGAAGCTGGTGACTGTGCACAAGCACATAAATTACACCCAGGAGGTACAATTTAAATGGTAGACTAAATTATAGAGCTGTTATAAAGCCACATCTCATACAGGACAAAATATTCTCAGAAACAAGTTCAATAAATATCAGATAAAACAAGTATAATTTTACAATTCAGCCCACAAAAGTGCACACATGCTGTAATTTCTTAGATTTTCTTTGCTGTCTGGCAGCCCACCTACCAAGCTAACAGCAGAACCTGTAAAACATAGTACTAGACTATGCAGGCAAAGACATGAAGGTTTTCATTTCGTTTGGACTCCAATGCAAAGCTATATTTAGGTAGTTAGCCTATACCATTAGAAGAAAAAAGACAAAGACTTCTCTGTTTTATATTAGTAAAAGTTCATACTGTAACTCTTTGCAGTAAAGTAAAAACACAAGAATGAATATGTACTGTATGCAGGGCTGCCATCAGAAAATATGGGGCCCGGGACTGACAAAATAGACAGGGCCCCTCCCTATAAAAAAAAAAAAGATTTTGCTGCACTGCTCCACCCCATGTGATGTCATACATTGTGACATTTTACACAGTTTACAGAGAGCTGATGTGCAGATAAGGCTTGTTTTAAGAAGTCCTCCTTGCACATCAGACTGCTGTTGATTCACAGACTGGTGCAGCTCTACAATTATTGGTGGTAGGAGCCAGGTGTGGGCCCCCTACTCTTTAAGGGCCCAGGACACCAGTCCCCACAGTCCCCCCCTGATGGCTGCCCTGACTGTATGTGCAAACACATACACATGCATACATACTCATGTCTACATTTACCCATATTTCTTTTTTTGTGCAAGATTCATATTGCACATGTATACAAAAATCATACCTCCATATTCATATTTGTGTGGATCATCCACTTATGACTCCTGAACCCTGGAGAATGTGGGAGGGAAGGGGAAGAAAAGTATTGCTGTGTATTTAAGAGTTTTCTTTGCTACTCAAGTACACTAATATTGATTACAATGGTTATCAGCAATACTATCTAGCTGCTTCCGATTTGCACACATAACGATTTGAAAAACACACACAAGTTTTAATTTTATTTTTTATACAAACTGCAACTCACAGCGCTTTTAATAATGGTGGCACCTAATGAACATTCTTTTATTGACACAGTTTTACTTTTTTTAACATGGTGTCTGCACTGGACACACAACACTGGGGGTAATTCAGAGTTGATCTCAGCAGCAAATGTGTTAGCAGTTAGGCAAAACCATGGGGGTCATTCTGACCTGTTCGCACGCTGTAAATTTTTGCAGCACAGTGATCAGGTCACTACTGTGCATGCGTATGCACCGCAATGCGCAGGTGCGTCGTACGGCTACAAAGCGGATCATTGCTGAGTGATGGATTTTACGAAGAATCCAGTCGCACAGCCGATCGCAAGGAGATTGACAGGAAGAAGGGGTTTATGGGTGTCAACTGACCATTTTCTGGGAGTGGTTAGGAAAACGCAGGCGTGTTCATGCGTTTGCAGGTCGGGTGTCTGACGTCAATTCCGGGACCAGACAAGCTGAAGTGATTGCAAGGGCTGAGTAAGTTCAAACCTACTCAGAAACTGCACAAAATGTTTCTGCAGAGCTCTGCTGCACAGGCGTTCACACTATTGCAAAGCGAAAATACACTCCCCTATAGGTGGCGACTATCTGATCGCAGCACTGCAAAAAGTAGCTAGCGAGCGATCAACTCGGAATGACCCCTATGTGCACTGCAGGTGTGACCAGGGGTGGATTGGGATGGAAAACCAGCCCGGGAAATTTATGGAAGCAGCCCTAATGGGGATGCGGTCTGATGAGTGGATAGGGTCTGTTGAAGGTGGCGAGATCCCTCCTTCTAGATTCTAACTGTACTTGCATCTTTTGCTGCAGACTAGGGGTGGATTGGAATCTAAAAGTGGCCCTGTAAAATTTTGTAGCAGTGGAATGACATGTGCAGCACAAGAGGTATAACATACCGTGTAGTCATGGCAGCATCACTGGAGTGCAGAGTTGCTGTACTGCAGAGATTGAATAACAGAATGAATGGGGACAATGCAGTGTAGTGAGTGCGGTGGGCTACCTGTCATTTGGGGGGTGGGGCCACATGACAACACACAAAACAGGCCCCACGGATGCGTCAGCCCACCGGGAATCTTCCTGGTGAGTTCTATGGCCAATCCGCCCCTGGGTGTGGCAGATATAACATTTGCAGAGAGAGTTAGATTTGGGTTGGTTATTTTGTTTCTGTGCAGGGTAAATACTGTCCGCTTAATTTTTACACTGCAATTTAGATTTCATTTTGAACACACCCCATCCAAATCTAACTCTCTCTGCACATGTTATATCTGCCCCCCTGCAGTGCACATGGTTTTTGCACAACTGCTAAAACATTTCCTGCTGCGATCAACTCCCCCACAGTGCTTTATAGTGCTGCAGCACACAGCGCCTCTATGGGATTTTTTTTTAAATAATATTAATAATGATTGACAGCTATGACACAGTGCAGCTTTACTGGCTTTGGGAGTAATTCAGAGTTGATCGGAGATGTGCTAAATTTAGCACATCTACGATCATTGACTCTGACATTATGGGGGACGCAAAGCACAGGGCTAGTCCACCCCGCATGTCAGGCCCTGCCCCCCCACACAGGTACAAAAGCATCGCATGGTGGCGATGCTTTTGTACCTGGTGAGTAGCTCCCTACCTGCGCAGCTCCTGCGCACTAGCAGGCCGCTATTCACCGCATCCCAGGTCGCAGAGGCTGCATGTGAAATCATGCAGCCGCCGTGCGCCCCGCCCCCCCAACGGTCCAGACACGCCTTCTTTGTCAGGGCAGCGCCCTGCCCCCGTGAGCACCTCTGCCTGTCAATTAGGCAGAGGTGATCGCAGCCAGTGAGATGCTAATAGCCTCTCACTGGGCTTCTGGGGTGCGCATGCGCACTCCAGAAAGTAATTCAGACTGCGATAGCTGGCGCTGCAGTGATGCAGTCTGAATTACCCCCTTTGTCTTTAAGCGCTCAATTTTTTTGATATGGCTATGCCTCCCATCCTCTGTTTTGTGCTGCCATGGGAAGAATAGAATAACAGCTGAGCTATTATATTAAATATAGTCTTTACTGACACAGTCACAGTAGTGCTGCAGCCCAAAGGCCTTCACTGACAGTCACAGTGCTGCAGCCCATAGCGCCACACCCAATCCCTCCGGTGTCCTGTGTAACATGGCATCCAAATCACTGAGGGAGGGACTTTTATGGAATCCAAAACACATGAGATCCATCACTGGAAACATGGCAGGGAAACCCTGAGCTGGGGTTAGGAGTCACTCGGAAGCAGCAAGATCGGGCAGGTTCGGTTTTCAGAAAACTGAACCCGCAAATCCCTAATTACAATCAAAGCTGAAATTTTTATTAGAATGGCTCTGGCCTGATCACAGGAAGAGTAAAGTGTGTGTGGGGAAAACCCTGCACGTATGGGCGGGTATAATTAAAATATATTTTTTCCAATCATGAACTTTTTGGCATTTGAAATATTGTTTTCTTTAACTAATTTAAGACTAATGGGAGCTTTTTAAAAGGTAAATGCTCTTGGTCTGTTCTTATGATTGTTATTAGGAGAGATGAACCAATCCACCAGTAGGAAATAAGACTGGGAAAGAAGATGTTAATAAGGAATGAAAGGGAGGGAGGATAGGATGGTCCTGATTGGCAAGTCACATCACCAGTGTGATCTGTGTGGAACATCCTATGTACCTAGGGGCTGTGAATCATGAAATCACAGGAAAAATAAAAATGAGGAGATAGTAAGACACTAGGTTATGAAAGATGGAAAATTTTGTAATATTATTGTGTGTTGAAGTAATCAGGAGTAGTATGAACAGTCTGTTTTTAGAATGTCGACATTAAGAATGTCAACATACAGTTTCTTTGCATATTTAAGCCTAACCCTAACTGTAAACCTATCCTTAACTTTAAACCTAACCCTTACTCTAAACATAAAACTAAGCCTAACCCCTAAACCTTAGTCTGACCCTAACCCAAACTCTAAACCTAAAACTAAGCCTAACCTTAAACCTAACCCTCACCCTAAAACTAAAACTAAGCTTAACCCTAAACCTAACGCTAACCCTAAAAGTAACACAAAAATGTACTGTTGACATACTTGTGTCAACATTTTAAATATCAAAACTATGAACATTTGGAAATTTTAACTATATCAACATCTTCATTGTTAACCATATGTCCATGTACATTTGGACTGCAATAATCTATTAAAACATATAAAATATGACAATACAATAACAATAAAACAGTTAAAGGTAGGTACCTTAATTGTCTAGCAATGTGAAAGAGTGAATGATAGAAAGATACTTGTTAAACAACGACAATAACATGTTTGTAAAACAAGATGCAAAGTTTGACAAAGTACAGTGTCAGGCTATAAATACATAAAAAAAATAACTATAACATATTGTAAGCATATTCTTTTGAAAATGTAAACCTAAATGTGAACAAATTATACCAGACCAAGAATGAGAACTAGCAAATTAGGCATTCACCAAATGTAATTAGGTTATGGGTAAGATCTTCAACAACCACAATGCATCAATGTTCATACCGTAGTTCTGTTGGGGATTTAAGAGTGCAAAAAGAGTCTGTAGCTGTACATCTGGAGAAAAGCCAGCGCTAACTCCGGGGTTGGTGATTTGATCTGTGGTGGTGCTGCAAGAGCCAAGACTGTTGGTTTCTCTGAAATATTGAAGGTTTCAAAAAAGATATAGGCCTTGTTCTAGTGATATTGTATGATATATCACCATGTTGCACTAAAAGGTGAAACAGAAATTCCTAGTTGCACTAAAAGGTGAAACAGAAATTCCTATCTGTAGCAGATTTTATGGTCTCTCAGGTCTATGGTGATAGAGTTAAGTCCTGTCTTTTCCACAGTGTGAGGATGATAAAGGAGTCTATGGGGGTAATTCCAAGTTGATCGCAGCAGGAAACTTTTTAGCAGTTGGGCAAAACCATGTGCACTGCAGGGGGGGCAGATATAACATTTGCAGAGAGAGTTAGATTTGGGTGGGTGATTTTGTTTCTGTGCAGGCTAAATACTGGCTGCTTTATTTTTACACTGCAAATTAGATTGCAGATTGAACACACCCCACCCAAATCTAACTCTCTCTGCACATGTTAAATCTGCCTACACTGCAGTGCACATGGTTTTGGCCAACTGCTAAAAAATTTCCTGCTGCGATCAACTTGGAATTACCCCCTATGTACTAAGACTTGGATAAAGTGGACAGCGATAAAGTACCATCCAACCAAATCCTAACTGTAATTTTTCAAACTCAGCCTGAAACATGGCAGTTAGGAGCTGATTGGCTGGTACTTTATCCCTGTCCACTTTAGGGTCTTTTTATCAAGCCTTGGAGAGAGATAAAGTCCCACAAAATGTAGAGTTTGTCATCACCATGTGTAATAATTTGTGAGTCTCTGACCAAGGCTTAGAACCTCTAATTGATGCTAAAATAGTGGAAATGAATGACAATATCTCTGTGAGAAGGATGGGAGAGACACTGGACCTCAGGGCACTATAAGGATCTACTGTGGAAGCACTGGAAGACATTGAAAAAACAAATCCTCCAGATACAGTATTTTGAAAGTGAAGCTGCTTCAACTGATTGCAGAGTGCTTTGTGTTCAAACATTATTGCGTCTCTACCTACTTTATTTTCCATATCCTCAATTTGGTCATTCAGCATGCCTACCGTAGGTCAGTATGAATGTCAGTCAGCTCTGCTTCTAGTTACTGTTAGAAATTGCAGATTTCATCTACTTTGTGTTCCAGTATATCTGTTCTGTATTGAGCAGTTAGCGCTCTAATCTCTGCTTGGATAACAACATGTACTTGAGACTGGGGGCCAAATGTAATAGAGTGAGAGTTTTAAAAAGTGAGAGATTTGGTAAGGTTTTGCAGTTTTTTTAAAGTGGCAATCATTTACACAGCAAGATCAACCTGGTTTGCAGTGTAAACGATTGCCACTTTAAAAAAAACTGAAAAACCTTACCAAATCTCTCACTTTCTGAAACTCTCACTCTATTACATTTGGCCCTGAATGTTAGTTGTAATAAGATTCTGAAAATCTGTGAGAGCAGGAAGTCTATGAAAGTTAGAGCTCTCAAGAGGGGTTGACTGTTGTTGCCTTAGAACATGTTATTTAAAGAATGAAAACATTTAACAAGGAGGCTATAAATAAAGTCATATGATGCAAAACTAAATAAACTGGAACAGGTGGTTGGATACATAAATTATTGTGTCACATGGTGGGCACTGCCAATTTACTGGCTGGTATGTCTCCACTGGCCAGTCTCAGGATGCACCTGTTACTGTGGTCCGATGCAACATGGGTGCTGCCATCTTGCCTGTGGTCAGCTGATACTATTACAGCAATTCACATGACTCTAGTGTCCAATACTGTGGTAGATCACCCTATTTAAACCGTTCCCTGGCACCTGCTTATTGGCAGTATAACTTGTCTTCAGGCTACTCCTGATCCCTAAGTGGTTCGCTCACTCCTGAGCTTCCTGCTACTTTATTCCAGTTCCTCTCCAGTGTTCTACAAGGTGCTCCTGTCTCACTATCTGTTGTAATCAGCACTCGTCTATTACACCAGTGTGCTCTCTGATACCTGTGATTCCAGCTATTCTATAGCCACCTGTGCGCAGTCTCCAACACTACCTGCATTTACCTGGGTACAGAGCTGTTACTATTGACTGTCTCCAGTTGTCCAGCTGCCATAGCACATGTTCCTAGTGTGTTAATAGACTGATACATTCTGTCTCTCATATAAGCACTCACATGCTCTAGGCTCCAGTAGTATAGCTACCACTCTCTGGTACTTAGTATTAGCCTAGTATTTATCTGTTCTCCTACTCAATGTTCAAGGAGGAGACACATCATTCAACCTCTTAGTTTAATACACTCCAGTACAAGCCAGTTCTGCCCTGCAGCCCCAGTACAGAGTACAATAAAAACTGAGAACATAACATATAGGGGTAAATTTACTAAGCTCCTGTGTCCATTCAAGAATGCATTCACGGCCATAGAATACATCTCAGTAATTTACCAAACACCAAACATGGCCATCCACACATGTATGAACAAATAGACCATCGGCCAAACACGGTTGGATTTTCACATACAACTCCTAGAACATGGGATTTTACCAAGGATTTGTATTCTCAATCACTGCCGGCAATACAGAAACACTGCCACAAATGGATGGAATTAGTACAGAAATAGAACTTTAAAAAGAACACATTCAGTGAGATCTGTTCATGCTTCTCTGTGTAAATGCAAATTAAAGAGTTAAAACTTTAGAAAAAAAATTTGTGAGGTCCCTCTCCTAAACATAACATTTGAGTCGGTCCTGAGTCAGTCCTGGTTCTTAAAATACCACTCCCCCGGGCAATCCCCAGCCAGGGCTGACTAGTTGAGGTTGTAATGTTACGCCCATAAGGACCTGTATAAATGTGTTCCCCGGCTGTGTCATTATCTCATTAACTAGAGGAGCCCGGTTCTGATTTAAAAAATATGAGGGACCCCTACATCCTTTTCCCCCATATCTATTTGGAATCAGGACCAGTTCAAGAGCCCGGTGCTGGTTCTTTCAATTCTGGGGGACCTCAAACAGTTTTCCCCCGGTATTTTAAGAACCAGGACTTGCTCAAAGAACCTGGGGCTGGTTATGTTTAAGAGGGTGAAACCCATGCAGTTTTGTTTCTTAATTTTAACTTTCATACACTTTACCAAGAAGCCCTGCATGGATCTCACTGATTCGGCCAGGCATCATGGCTTCATGTTTGGCATAGTTTAAACAAATTCTGCTATAAAACATGGCATGGCTTCGACATTGGAAAACATGAATTAGACAAACACAGGAGCTTATTAAATTATCGTATATGTCCATTCTAAAATAGACATGAAAACAACCAGTGCCAACCGGTTAGCATCGGCAGAAACACAGGAGCTTAGTAAATTTACCCCACAGTTTCTTTCTCAAGGAGAGCAATTGGTCAGGATTTCCACTGGCTTCTCACAGAACTTAGGGGGTAATTCAAACTGCATCGCTGCAGCGGCAGTGATCACAGTCTGAATTACTTTGTGGAGTGCGCATGCGCAGTGGCCACACTGTGCGTGCGGCATCCCGGGAGCCCAGTGAGATGAAATCATCATCTCAGGGCTGTGATCACCTCTGACAGGCAGAGGCGGCAGGAGGGGGCATGCCAACGGTGTTAGAACGCCGTTGGAGGGGCGCAGTCTGGACAAGGAAGGCATGTCCAGACCGGTAGGGGGGGCAGGCCACAGCGGTTGCGTGACATCACACTTATCCGCTGTGTCCCGGGACGTGGCAAGTAGCAGCCTGCCAGCATGCAGGAGCTGCGCTGGCAGGAAGCTACTCGTCAGGTTAAAAGCATCACTGCCATGCAATACTTTTGTACCTGTGTGTGTGTGTGTTTGTGTGTGGGGACGGGGAAGGGGGTAGAGCCAGACATGCAGGGCGGACTAGCCTAGTGCTGGGCGTCCCCCCGCATGTCTTTGAAATGGATTGTAGATGTGCTAAATTTAGCACATCTGCGATCAGATCTGAATTAGGCCCTGAGTCTTTTAGAAGATCTCTTAGAAGGTCATGACCTTATTACATTCAGGATGGTTGGAGAACTCATACTGTAGGTGGCATCAATCAGTGCAACAAAGGGAGTGGTACTGATATTTGATGAAAACGTGGCTGAAAACTGGCTGAGGTTTAAAAGGGAATGGCACGTATACTCCATAGCAGGCCTTTCAGACAAATCAAAAAAGTCCAGGCATACACGCTGCTGAACCTCACAGGCACTGATGCTGTGGACAAATCAGATGCTTTTGTGTATGCTGACGGAGAAGACAGGGAGGATCCTGACATCCTAATTGCAAAGTTTGAAAAGATCTGCATGCCAGCAAAGAATGTAATTATGGACAGGCATGTTTTCAACAGCACAAACCAAAAGGGTGACGACACTGTACAGTCCTACGTCTTCACGCTAAAGCTGCTGGCAAAAAAGTGCAATTTTGGTATCCTCTGTCGAAAATAAAAATATTATACCCACATGCATCACGTGCAAACACCACACAGAGTTGCCTCCATGTGTGTGCTTGTTCTGCTGTGCGTGCGCATACTCGCACGTTGCGTATATTGGCTCACGAAGACCTGCGTATTAACTAGTGATGAGCACCGGAAATTTTTCGGGTTTTGTGTTTTGGTTTTGGGTTTGGTTCCGCGGCCGTGTTTTGGGTTCGAACGCGTTTTGGCAAAACCTCACCGAATTTTTTTTGTCGGATTCGGGTGTGTTTTGGATTCGGGTGTTTTTTTCAAAAAACCCTAAAAAACAGCTTAAATCATAGAATTTGGGGGTCATTTTGATCCCAAAGTATTATTAACCTCAATAACCATAATTTCCACTCATTTTCAGTCTATTCTGAACACCTCACACCTCACAATATTATTTTTAGTCCTAAAATTTGCACCGAGGTCGCTGGATGGCTAAGCTAAGCGACCCAAGTGGCCGACACAAACACCTGGCCCATCTAGGAGTGGCACTGCAGTGTCACGCAGGATGGCCCTTCCAAAAAACACTCCCCAAACAGCACATGACGCAAAGAAAAAAAGAGGCGCAATGAGGTAGCTGTGTGAGTAAGCTAAGCGACCCTAGTGGCCGACACAAACACCTGGCCCATCTAGGAGTGGCACTGCAGTGTCACGCAGGATGGCCCTTCCAAAAAACACTCCCCAAACAGCACATGACGCAAAGAAAAAAAGAGGCGCAATGAGGTAGCTGTGTGAGTAAGCTAAGCGACCCTAGTGGCCGACACAAACACCTGGCCCATCTAGGGGTGGCACTGCAGTGTCACGCAGGATGGCCCTTCCAAAAAACACTCCCCAAACAGCACATGACGCAAAGAAAAAAAGAGGCGCAATGAGGAAGCTGTGTGAGTAAGCTAAGCGACCCTAGTGGCCGACACAAACACCTGGCTCATCTAGGAGTGGCACTGCAGTGTCACGCAGGATTGCCCTTCCAAAAAACACTCCCCAAACAGCACATGACGCAAAGAAAAAAAGAGGCGCAATGAGGTAGCTGTGTGAGTAAGCTAAGCGACCCTAGTGGCCGACACAAACACCTGGCCCATCTAGGAGTGGCACTGCAGTGTCACGCAGGATGGCCCTTCCAAAAAACACCCTCCAAACAGCACATGACGCAAAGAAAAATGAAAGAAAAAAGAGGTGCAAGATGGAATTGTCCTTGGGCCCTCCCACCCACCCTTATGTTGTATAAACAGGACATGCACACTTTAACCAACCCATCATTTCAGTGACAGGGTCTGCCACACGACTGTGACTGAAATGACGGGTTGGTTTGGACCCCCACCAAAAAAGAAGCAATTAATCTCTCCTTGCACAAACTGGCTCTACAAAGGCAAGATGTCCACCTCATCATCATCCTCCGATATATCACCGTGTACATCCCCCTCCTCACAGATTATAAATTCGTCCCCACTGGAATCCACCATCTCAGCTCCCTGTGTACTTTGTGGAGGCAATTGCTGCTGGTCAATGTCTCCACGGAGGAATTGATTATAATTCATTTTAATGAACATCATCTTCTCCACATTTTCTGGATGTAACCTCGTACGCCGATTGCTGACAAGGTGAGCGGCGGCACTAAACACTCTTTCGGAGTACACACTTGTGGGAGGGCAACTTAGGTAGAATAAAGCCAGTTTGTGCAAGGGCCTCCAAATTGCCTCTTTTTCCTGCCAGTATAAGTACGGACTGTCTGACGTGCCTACTTGGATGCGGTCACTCATATAATCCTCCACCATTCTTTCAATGGGGAGAGAATCATATGCAGTGACAGTAGACGACATGTCCGTAATCGTTGTCAGGTCCTTCAGTCCGGACCAGATGTCAGCATCAGCAGTCGCTCCAGACTGCCGTGCATCACCGCCAGCGGGTGGGCTCGGAATTCTGAGCCTTTTCCTCGCACCCCCAGTTGCGGGAGAATGTGAAGGAGGAGATGTTGACAGGTCGCGTTCCGCTTGACTTGACAATTTTCTCACCAGCAGTTCTTTGAACCCCAGCAGACTTGTGTCTGCCGGAAAGAGAGATCCAAGGTAGGTTTTAAATCTAGGATCGAGCACGGTGGCCAAAATGTAGTGTTCTGATTTCAACAGATTGACCACCCGTGAATCCTGGTTAAGCGAATTAAGGGCTCCATCCACAAGTCCCACATGCCTAGCGGAATCGCTCTGTGTTAGCTCCTCCTTCAATGTCTCCAGCTTCTTCTGCAAAAGCCTGATGAGGGGAATGACCTGACTCAGGCTGGCAGTGTCTGAACTGACTTCACGTGTGGCAAGTTCAAAAGGTTGCAGAACCTTGCACAACGTTGAAATCATTCTCCACTGCGCTTGAGACAGGTGCATTCCACCTCCTATATCGTGCTCAGTTGTATAGGCTTGAATGGCCTTTTGCTGCTCCTCCAACCTCTGAAGCATATAGAGGGTTTAATTCCACCTCGTTACCACTTCTTGCTTCAGATGATGGCAGGGCAGGTTCAGGCGTTTTTGGTGGTGCTCCAGTCTTCTGTACGTGGTGCCTGTACGCCGAAAGTGTCTGGCAATTCTTCTGGCCATCGACAGCATCTCTTGCACGCCCCTCTCGTTTTTTAAATAATTCTGCACCACCAAATTCAAGGTATGTGCAAAACATGGGACGTGCTGGAATTTGCCCATATTTAATGCACACACAATATTGCTGGCGTTGTCCGATGCCACAAATCCACAGGAGAGTCCAATTGGGGTAAGCCATTCTGCGATGATCTTCCTCAGTTGCCGTAAGAGGTTTTTAGCTGTGTGCGTATTCTGGAAAGCGGTGATACAAAGCGTAGCCTGCCTAGGAAAGAGTTGGCGTTTGCGAGATGCTGCTACTGGTGCCGCCGCTGCTGTTCTTGCGGCGGGAGTCCATACATCTACCTAGTGGGCTGTCACAGTCATATAGTCCTGAGCCTTCCCTGCTCCACTTGTCCACATGTCCGTGGTTAAGTGGACATTGGGTACAACTGCATTTTTTAGGACACTGGTGAGTCTTTTTCTGAGGTCTGTGTACATTTTCGGTATCGCCTGCCTTGAGAAATGGAACCTAGATGGTATTTGGTACCGGGGACACAGTACCTCCAACAAGTCTCTAGTTGCCTCTGCAGTAATGATGGATACCGGAACCACGTTTCTCACCGCCCAGGATGCCAAGGCCTCAGTTATCCGCTTTGCAGCAGGATGACTGCTGTGATATTTCATCTTCCTCGCAAAGGACTGTTGGACAGTCAATTGCTTGGTGGAAGTAGTAAAAGTGGTCTTACGAGTACGACTTCCCCACTGGGATGACCATCGACTCCCAGCAGCAACAACAGCAGCGCCAGCAGCAGTAGGCGTTACACGCAAGGATGCATCGGAGGAATCCCAGGCAGGAGAGGACTCGTCATAATTGCCAGTGACATGGCCTGCAGGACTATTGGCATTCCTGGGGAAGGAGGAAATTGACACTGAGGGAGTTGGTGGGGTGGTTTGCGTGAGCTTGGTTACAAGAGGAAGGGATTTACTGGTCAGTGGACTGCTTCCGCTGTCATCCAAAGTTTTTGAACTTGTCACTGACTTATGATGAATGCGCTGCAGGTGACGTATAAGGGAGGATGTTCCGAGGTGGTTAACGTCCTTACCCCTACTTATTACAGCTTGACAAAGGCAACACACGGCTTGACAAATGTTGTCCGCATTTCTGTTGAAATACTTCCACACCGAAGAGCTGATTTTTTTGGTATTTTCACCAGGCATATCAATGGCCCTATTCCTCCCACGGACAACAGGTGTCTCCCCGGGTGCCTGACTTAAACAAACCACCTCACCATCAGAATCCTCCTGGTCAATTTCCTCCCCAGCGCCAGCAACACCCATATCCTCCTCATCCTGGTGTACTTCAACACTGACATCTTCAATCTGACTATCAGGAACTGGACTGCGGGTGCTCCTTCCAGCACTTGCAGGGGGCGTGCAAATGGTGGAAGGTGCATGCTCTTCACGTCCAGTGTTGGGAAGGTCAGGCATCGCAAATGACACAATTGGACTCTCCTTGTGGATTTGTGATTTCGAAGAACGCACAGTTCTTTGCTGTGCTTTTGCCAGCTTGAGTCTTTTCATTTTTCTAGCGAGAGGCTGAGTGCTTCCATCCTCATGTGAAGCTGAACCACTAGCCATGAACATAGGCCAGGGCCTCAGCCGTTCCTTGCCACTCCGTGTGGTAAATGGCATATTGGCAAGTTTACGTTTCTCCTCCGACAATTTTATTTTAGATTTTTGAGTCCTTTTTTTACTGATATTTGGTGTTTTGGATTTTACATGCTCTGTACTATGACATTGGGCATCGGCCTTGGCAGACAACGTTGCTGGCATTTCATCGTCTCGGCCATGACTAGTGGCAGCAGCTTCAGCACGAGGTGGAAGTCGATCTTGATCTTTCCCTATTTTTGGAACCTCAACATTTTTGTTCTCCATATTTTAATAGGCACAACTAAAAGGCACCTCAGGTAAACAATGGAGATGGATGGATACTAGTATACTTATGGATTGACGAGCGACTGCCGACACAGAGGTAGCTACAGCCGTGGACTACCGTACTGCGTCTGCTGCTAATATAGACTGGATGATAATGATATAAAAAATATATATATATATCACTACTGCAGCCGGACAGGTATATATTATATAATGACGGACCTGCTGGACACTGTCAGCTCAGCACTGCAGACTCCTAAAGTAAGCTACTAGTATCAAGAAGATAGAAAAAAAAAAACACCACAGGTAGGTGGTATACAATTATGGATGGACGAGCGACTGCCGACACAGAGGTAGCTACAGCCGTGGACTACCGTACTGCGTCTGCTGCTAATATAGACTGGATGATAATGATATAAAAAATATATATATATATCACTACTGCAGCAGGACAGGTATATATTATATAATGACGGACCTGCTGGACACTGTCAGCTCAGCACTGCAGACTCCTAAAGTAAGCTACTAGTAGTATCAAGAAGATAGAAAGAAAAAAAAACACCACAGGTAGGTGGTATACAATTATGGATGGACTAGCGACTGCCGACACAGAGGTAGCTACAGCCGTGGACTACCGTACTGCGTCTGCTGCTAATATAGACTGGATGATAATGATATAAAAAATATATATATATATCACTACTGCAGCCGGACAGGTATATATTATATAATGACGGACCTGCTGGATACTGTCAGCTCAACACTACAGACTCCTAAAGTAAGCTACTAGTATCAAGAAGATAGAAAAAAAAAAAACACCACGGGTAGGTGGTATACAATTATGGATGGACGAGCGACTGCCGACACAGAGGTAGCTACAGCCGTGGACTACCGTACTGCGTCTGCTGCTAATATAGACTGGATGATAATGATATAAAAAATATATATATATCACTACTGCAGCCGGACAGGTATATATTATATAGTGACGGACCTGCTGGACACTGTCAGCAGAATGCGTTTATAGAATAAAAACACCACACGACGAGTGTTTAACTTTTTCAGGCAGACAATCACAATATACTGGTGGTCAGTGGTCACTGGTCAGTCACACTGGCACTGGCAGTGGCACTCTGGCAGCAAAAGTGTGCACTGTTAAAATATGTACTCCTGCTATAACTGCTCCCCAGTCTCCCCCACAATTAAGCTGTGTGAGCAGTGAGCACTCAGCACAGTCAGATATACAGTATTACATAGATGATGCAGCACACTGAGGGCACACTGAGGCTGAGCACAGATATGGTATGTGACTGTGTCACACTGTGTATCGTTTTTTTTCAGGCAGAGAACGGATTAATTAAACTGGTGGTCACTGGTCACACTATCAGCAAGTAGTACTCCGTCCTAATATGCTCCTCAAAATTAGTAAATCAAGTGTCTCTACTCTCTACTACTCTCTAGTCTACTCTAAACGGAGAGGACGCCAGCCACGTCCTCTCCCTATCAATCTCAATGCACGTGTGAAAATGGCGGCGACGCGCGGCTCCTTATATAGAATCCGAGTCTCGCGATAGAATACGAGCCTTGCGAGAATCCGACAGCGGGATGATGACGTTCGGGCGCGCTCGGGTTAGCCGAGCAAGGCGGGAAGATCCGAGTCTGCCTCGGACCCGTGTAAAAAGGCTGAAGTTCGGGGGGGTTCGGTTTCCGAGAAACCGAACCCGCTCATCTCTAGTATTAACGCGTGGTATAAGTAAATATGGTAGCATACGCATTCGCATGGAAAAGCCACAAAGACATATCTGATATTTAATCCACATAGTGCATAATTTACACATAGCATACACGCACCACACCAGCAAGTTACATTTGCTTCAGAGGTATAGCAACAGAGGGATTCAACTTTACAGGATATGAGGGGACAGAATTAGGTTAGGATGTGGTGTTTGATATCCAGCTGTACAGTAATTTCAAGGGCAATATTCCGATGGCAGTTTGCAGAAAGTAGCACGCTCCTGCACATAGATATGTGCAGGAATATATTATTAATATCACACTGTATTTACTGTACTCTTAATATTCAGCAGGAACCCAGTGGAGGACATCTGCAAGTGCACCTGAACAAGGCATCGCCCACCTATTCAAACCAACCTATGACCCCTCATGTACTGTAAATGACCAGCCCTTTGACCTATGGATGAAGAGATTACAGTTTCCTTTGTTTCATGCTTTTGACTATTGTATAAAAACCAAGCCTCCTGGCTGGTCTCAGTCTCGTTCTCTGAAGGTCTTCTTTCCAGATTGACTGAGGACCGGATCCGGGAGGCGCATTCGATCAAACGTATGTATCCATTGGTTGTAGCTTCTTCTCTGTAATAGTGTTGTATTTCTCTGTGAACCCCCTTTTTAAGTAAATATTTGTTGCTGCGTTGGACCACAACATAACATATACAACTGGTGTCGCATTCCTTTCCTGTTAGGGGTTAAAGTGTATTCGGCCGCATGTGTAGCTACTTTGTGCTTACAGCATGACGGCGTGCTTAAGCAACGTGTATGCATTTCATAGAGGTTTAACACACACACGCTTAGAGGTCACAGCGGCCTGAACATTTCTGTATTAAGGTAGTGCTTTTTCTTCCTGTAAGTTAAACGAACTTAACACCTCACAGAGGAGCTCATCCATGACAGCATCATATGTAGGATATGCAGCAACAAGGTACGTGCACAGCTGCTGCGGGAGAAGGGCCTCACATTAGAAACTGCCATAAATATCTGTATGTTAAACGAGCAGTCTGAAAAGGGCACAAGGGAACTAAGAAAGGACGCTGAGGTGTGTATTATGGTGGCCGTTCCGCGCCGATACTCCACGTGTGGGAACGGCGCGGCACAGCACCCTCCTGCCAAAGTTGCCCCGCATATGATAAATGATATAATGCATGTGGCAAATGGAATCATTTTGCAAGGTGCTGCCACTCCAAAGATCAAACTTCCATAAAGCGGCAGTCTGAGTCATGCTATAGCCGCTCGCCCCAGCGGATTAACCAGGTTGAAACGGAGCCAGGGTGTGAATCGGTTCGCATGACAGTTTGTGATAGTGTAGACCACTTGGAAGAAAAGGGCAAAATATTTATCAAACTGAGAACAAAGCATACGAAGAAGGTGGCCATAGTCAAACTAGACTCAGGAGCGAAGTGCAATGTCATATCCTACAAACAACTATGTGAAATAGATCCAACTACACAAATAAACCCACAAGACAAGATCAACTTGATAGCTCATGGTGGCCAGATCATCACCACACTGGGTACCACAAAGCTAAAGTTTACCTGTGCTGATTTGCTATTCCACATTGTGGATCACAAGGTTAAACCACTGCTAGGCCTCCCTGACAGTATGAAGCTAGGCCTCCTCAAATTGGGGCCTGAGGTACATGCAATACAGATGACCGTCCCAGAGATAAAAGACTTTCAGGATTTATTTGATTGCAGTACACTTGGCAAGCTTCCTGTTGTGTACAATTTGAGGCTGGATGACTGCATTATACTACTGTCTGTGCCCCCTGTAGGGTTCCTATCGCAATGAAAGACAAAATCATTAAAGAGATCCACAGAATGACTCAATTGGGTGTCATTGCTCCCATAGAGGAAGGAACACAGTGGGTGTCCACCATGGTGGCTACATCAAAAAAGGATGGGACTGTACGTCTTTGTATTGATCCAGTACACTGGATCAAAGCACTGCTGCGTCCATTTCACCCTCTCCGTGCCATCGAGCAAGTGATTGCTGACATGCCAGATGCAACAGTTTTCAGTACCCTGGATGCAAAGTGCGGATTCTGGCAAATCCCTTCTTCCCTGCTCACCGCTTTCATGACCCGATAGGGTGGTATGTCTTCCTTTGCATGCCCTATGGACTCACTACTGGCAGTGAGGTCTTCCAGCATTGCATGGAGCAACTGTTTGCAGGCTATCCCTGTGCAATCATCATCGATGACATCCTGGTGTGGGGCCGCATCGAGGAAGAACACGACCAGCGACTGCACCAGGTACTTGAACGGGCCCGTGCTTTGAACCTCAAGCTCAGCCCAGACAAATGTAAGTTTAGAGTTACAGAAGTGGCGTACGTGGGCAACATGCTCACTAGTCAAGGCGTCAAACCAGATCCGAATAAAATCACTGCCATCCAGCAAATGCCACTTCCAGCTGACCAACAGGCACTGCAGCGCTTCTTGCGGATGACCTACTACCTGTCTAAATTTGTTTTGCAATACAGTGAAACCACCGCACCTTTGCGGCAGTTACTCCACCAGGACTCAGAATGGTGCTGGCTGGATGCACACATGGCTGCTGTTGATCGATTGAAGACCATGCTGACAAATCCACTGGTAGTCCTTCACAGAGTGGTCTAGGGGCCGTGTGCCTCCAACACTGCAGACCAGTGGATTTGGCTTCCAGGGCTCTCACTGAAACTGAAACCAGGTATGCACAAATTGAGAAAGAACTGTTGGCACTGGTGTTCGCCTGCAACCGTTTCCATGACTTCATCTATGGCTGCCCTGTCATGGTGGAAACCGACCATCAGCCTCTCATCACCATACTGAAGAAGCCCATCCACTCTGCTTCTTCTCGTATTCAGGGCATGATGCTCAAGCTGTAGCTGTACAACCTGGATGTCATATATAAGCGAGGCAAAGAACTGTACGTTACTGATGCTCTGTCTCGAGCCTTCCTTTCGACTACTGACATGAATGCTGCTGAGGATGACTATGAGGTCATGGCTGTGGAGGTGCTCCCTACCAAGCGTCTGGAAGAGCTGCGTGCTGCTACACTTGTGGATGATCTTTGCCAGCGTCTCTCTGCTGTAATTCTCAATGGCTGGCCATCCTCTTCCAAGTAACTGCTGCACTGCCTTCGCTCCTTCTACTGTATGAGAGATGAGCTCACCGTGTCTGATGGTGTCATCCTGTGGGGTCATCGCTTCGTGATTCCGGCTGCCCTTCAGAAGTTCTACACCCAGCAGATGCACCAGGGCCATCCCGGCCTGGAGACTACCAAGCGTAGGGCCCGTGAAACCACTTTCTGGCCCTCCATGTATGGTGACATTGACCATGCTGTCTCATTTTGTGCACCCTGCAATGCCTTGCGTCCACACCTGCCACGGGAGCCCATGCTGCTCCATGACATTCCTGATCTTCTGTGGTCCATTCTTGCGGCTGATCTATTCAAATGGAGTGGGAAGGAGTACCTGGTACTAGTTGACTCCTATTCAGGATGGTTTGAGATAAACTACTTGCCCAGCACCACAAGTCAAATGGTCATTGCGAAGCTGAAGAGACACTTTGCAGCACATGGCACCCCACAGCAGCTGATCACTGATAATGCCATGCAATTCAAGAGTAGAGAGTTCAAGGACTTGTGAATACATGGGGCTTCCAGTACATCACTAGTAGTCCACACTACCCACAGTCAAATGGATTGGCAAAGCGTGCAGTCCGCTCTGCAAAGCACCTAATGGAGAAGTGTGCACGAGATGGATTGGACATATACTTGGCACTGTTAAACTTGAGAAACACGCCCTGAGATGGACTTCCATCCCCTGCACAGTACCTGTTAGCACGGCGCACCCGCATAGGCATCCCAATGGCAAAGCAGCTCCTGCAACCCAGAGTAGAGCCACAGGTACGGGAGAACATCAGCAAGTGCAGAATGGATGCCAAAGCTTCTTATGACAGATCAGCATGCCGCCTGCCACCACTGTCTCCAGGCTAGTCTGTCCGCATGCAAACCGAGCAAGGATTTGACAGAATGCCAGTGGTTCAGCATCCTGCAGGTCATCCAAATAGCTATGTGGTACAGTCTGATAATGCCCTCTATGAACACAACCGCCACCATCTGTTAAGTGTACCTGTTTGTACCACAGCTGCAACCAATGTCAGTAGTTGTGTTAGGGGCACATGTGATTCAGTATAGTTGTGCAGGCATCATGGGAACTGCTTAGTGGAACCCGTGATCAGGCCATATACGAGGAAAGGGTTGTAGAAACATAAAACTTGATTTGAGCAGTAATAGTCCATTTAACTTAGGTATGGCACGGAGCTCTCTGGAAACCAAGATCCAGGCAGCAACTTGCATACACCTAAATCATTGTCTAAAAGTGTAAATTCGATCTCAGCACATCTTTCGTTTTTTTTTTTTTGTATTCATAGATTTTGTTTTCCTATATGAAATTAATAAATGTTTGACTGCTTTTGTAGGCAAATGTTTTACACAATATTAATGTGCAATTAATTATATTTATCTTCTGCAGTTAAGTTCATATCAGAATCATCCGGTGTTTATCTCTATGCAAAATAAATCATACTGAATAAAAACATACTGTATTTATTTAAATTGTAAAAGAAGGCTATGATTGTCCCAGAAGCACATTTGGTTTATTAACTAAGAAACTGAAACTGACATATTTATAAAATGTTAAAAAGTAGTTGTATTTATTAAAGGCTAAAACAATGCAATAGGAAAAGCTTCAATAAAACAAAATCACACAATCAAGTCAGATGGGACTCATTAAAATTAGAATTGCATATTGGTTTTATTTCTTTATTTATTATAGTATTCAAGATACCATATGTTAGCAAAATATGTGTAATCAATAATTTTGGGTAGTATAGTCATTTTAATGAGTAACATAATGATAAATGCCATATGCCAGGTTTTGTGATATTGGAACCGCAGTGATCACTACATCCAAACCCATAGATTTTATTCTTGAATAAATAATCCAACATCCAGCATACACGTAATTAATCAACCAAGATACTGAACACTCAGGTTAAAAAGAAAGCAAAGAAGAAAATGTATTTAAACTTAACCAAATCTTAAGCAAATAAAAATATGTTTTATCAGGTAAATTAAAAGATTTCTATACATTTTCAGAAAGATCCCTTGTTGGGAATGGGTATGCTATACCAGCAGACGGGATGCTGGATGTTAGTATACCGACAGTGACATCTTGTCTGCCGATACACGGGCAGCGAGGCAGCGAGTCTCCTTGCGGGGTTGCTTCACTCATCACGCTTCAGGCCCGGTGGCTACGCTCGCCACAGGTTCTATTCCTACTTAGTTGGTGGCGTGGATCCACCAATCGAGTGGGAATTACGGGGGGGTGTCAGAAATATGTCAGCTGTCAGGGATCCGGCATAAGGCTCCTTAATGCCGGGATCCCAACAGCCAGCATTATAACTACATCCCGCTTGTTGTACTGTAAGTCACAATTTTAGTGTTCAAGTCAGAAAAATGTCGATATGCTCATAATGTGGCAACATGAACGGTGTAATGGTTAACATTACTGCCTCAAAGCACTGAGTTCATGGGTTTGATTTCAACCATGGTCCTAACTGTGTGGAGTTTGTATAATCTTCCTGTGCATTTGTGGGTTTTCTCTGGGTACTCCAGTTTTCTCCCACATCCAAAAATATACTGGTAGGTTAATAGGATCCCAACTAAATTAACCCTAGCATGAGTGTGTGCATTTACATGTGGTAGGGAATATAGATTGTACGCTCCACTGGGGAAGAGACTGAATGGCCAAATATTCTCTGCAAAGCACTGCGGAATATGTGTGCACCATATAAATGACTGGTAATATATCAATAATAATAATAATGTCAATATTTAACATGTTGACACTAAAATGTCAACAGAACATTTTTGTGTTATTTTGAGTATTAGGGTAAAAATAAGAGTTATGGGAAAACTTACCCTTGTTAACTCTTTTTCTTCATGGTCCATGGGATGCACAGGGTTAACCTTGGGTATGCTTGGTAGAGACCGGGATCAGGCACCGAACAGCAAAGCTTTTTGTTCCCAGAATGCTCTGGGTCCCTCTCCCCTCATACCCCACCCACAGCTCAGACTCTTCAGTTTTAGTTAACAAGCCCAATGTAGGAGCTGAAGAGGAGAGAGGGAAGAAAGGTACACACAGGAAACACACTCTCACTTGTAGGAGAAAGAACTGGTGACCGAGAAGAGTAACCTATTGAAGCTAGGTGCAATAGGGTGGACACCATGTGAATCTCATTGACCTCAAAGAAAAAGAGTTTACAAGGGTATGTTTTACCATAACTCTTATTTTCTTCTTCAGGGTCCATGATCTCCATGGGTTAACCTTGGGGATGTCCCAAAGCAGTTGTAATAGTGAGGGAATGCTCCTAAGCTGAAAAGAGGATATTGCGGCCGAAGGTTGCATTCTGAAAGGCAAACGTATCAAAAGCAGAGAATCTAAGAAAAGTGTGGTCATGAATACCACATAGCGGCCTTGCCAATTGTCTACCGGAAGCTAAAAGATGTCTGGGTGTAGGGAACACTCCACGGAGTGTACGTCCTGTTGCCTGAGGAAGTCTGCTTCCCAGTTGAGCACACCCGGAATGAATATAGCGGAGACGGCCGGAAGGTGAAGTTCTGCCCAGGCGAGAATCTGAGTTACTTCCTGCATCACTGCCTCACTGCTGATTTATATAAGCCACTGTTGTGGCAGTTGTCTTACTGGACTTGGACAGGAGAGCCTTGCAGGAGGTTCTGAGCTATTTGAAAGGCCCAGTACACTGCTAAAATTTTCAGGATATTGATTGGAAGATCCCTATCCCTCTCCATCAGAGACAAGTGGCCCTGAAAGTAGTGAGTGCCCATGACAGCTCCCCTTCCCCAGAGGCTGGCTTCCATGGTGGGAAGTGTCCAGTGTGGTACCCAGAATGGTTGCCCATTGTCCAGGTTCGATGCCACCTTGTGAGAGACTGCCAAACATCCTGAGGCAGGATTATTGTCTGAGACTTGATCTGCTGGGGTAGACCATTCCATATGGAAAGTACCAGGCTTTGTAGAGACTTGTAGTGAAATTGGGCTCATTCCACCATGTCTAAGGTGAATACCATGGAGCCCAGGGTCTGCATTGCTGAATGGCTGGAGACATTTTGACTGTGGTGTACGTTGTGGATATGCAATTGCAGTCCTGCAATCTTGTCCTGAGGAAGGAAGATGCACTCTAATTGGCCATCCAGCAGAGCTCCAAGATGAAGCATCCTCTAAGACGGGATGAGAGAGGACTTGGCCCAGTTGATTGGCCATCCGTGACTCTGAAGGAATGACATTGTCACTGAAGATAATGGTGAAATACCTATGGAGTATATGCTAGGAGCAGGAGGTTGTCCAGGTAAAGGAGTACTAGAATTCCATGATGTCAGAGATGAGCCGCCATCACCGCCATTAGTTTGGTGAACATCCTGGGAGCTATGGACAGTCCAAAGGATATGGCTTGGAATTGAAAATGCTGATAAAGGACAGGGAGGTACACATGCAGTATATACAGGGAGATGATAAAGTTCCCAGGCCACATAGCCAGAAAAATGGAATGAAGAGTTTCCTTACGGAACTTGGGTACTGTGGTGAGAGGTCTTGTATCTCATCATAATTGCCCACATTCTGGTGGAATCAGCTCCCTCCATGGAGAAGAAAACAAGGCCTGCACATTCTACACCTGTAGTGGAAGTTAATAATTCCAGGCTTTCTAAATTGCACAGCTGTAGCTGGAGAAACAGAGGTCCAGATTTTCCAGCTCACCCAGAGACAGTAGGAAGTCAGGTGAAGGAGTGGAGTTTAAAAATCCCTCTTACCCACAATGCATGGTGCTGATGCCTGTTAGTAGGACAGCGAGCAGGGCTGAGTGTATAGCATCAGGAACTGTGGACATTGGCTGTGCCAGGAGAGCATGGCATGTGCAGCTGCAAGCCACTGCAGCAGAGTGACTTTTGAGCATGGGAAGTGCTAGGACCTTTTATGTTTGTCTGTTTATTTTCTCTATGTACCTGTGTGACCAGTCCCAAGCTTAAGTATGCTGTTCTACAGTGTCTGATGCCGGTTAAGACACTGTGGTTGTAACCAGAAAACCTGCCTTCAAGTCCTTATTTACAGTACCCGTGTTACAGTACCTTAAGGTATTGGTTCAGTAACTTTAGACTTAGAATGGGATGTATAACCCATTTGGTTTCTGAACCAAAAAGCTGTAGAAAAGAATCCCTGTCTCTGTTGACATAGTGAGACAGGAATAATGATGCCTGACTGTATTAAGGAGTGAATTACTCACGCAGCACCCGTGCTTTGTTGAGGTCTGCGGGTGGAGTGGTAGGAAAGTATTGTCTGGGAGGATGCTTCAGGAAGGAGAGAGTGTACCTGTGAAAGACCACTTCTTGGACCCAGGCATCTGTTGTGATCTGATGCCATGCATGGGCGAATTGAAGAAGCTGGCCCTCCACCCTATCAGGCAGAGGGTTTATTCACTGGTTTGGTAGTTGGGCATCTAGCTGCCCATGTCTGCTTGGCTTTAGGTTTGGGGGGCTTGATGGAGTGAGACAGTGTAGGAAAGGTCTGACCTCTGGTACTGCCCGGAGGGTGAAAGAACTGAAAAGACAAAGGGTGTAATTCAGAGTTGATCGCAACAGCAAATTTGTTAGCAGTTGGGCAAAACCATGTGCACTGCAGGTGTAGCAAAGAGAGTTAGATTTTGGTGGGTTATTTTGTTTCTGTGCAGGGTAAATACTGGTTGCTTTATTTTTATACAGTGCAAATTAGATTTCATTTTGAACACACCACACCCAAATCTAACTCTCTGTGCACGTTATATCTGCCCCCCTGCAGTGCACATGGTTTTGCCCAACTGCTAACAAATTTGCTGCTGCGATCAACTCTGAATTTCCTCCAAACTCCTAGGCCACATAGAGGAGGCAGAGGCCAGGCAAGGAGTCTTAGAAACTGCAAGGTTGTTAATCTTGTCCATTTCTGGCTTAAACAGAAATTTGCCTCTGTATGAAAGTGTTTCCAGGGCTTTCTTAGCATCAGAGTCTGTCTTCCATGAACAAAGCCAAACAAGATGGCCAAACAATATGGTGTGCTGATATAGTAGCAGCCAAAGCCTTTGAGGACAGTAGAGCAGTATCCAGAGCTGCTTCCCCAATTTAATAGATGGCATCTCTGATGTTGGTAATCAGTGACACTTGTTCCGTGTTAGCTTCATATGTGAAGCTGTTTTCAAAGGCATCTGCCATAGCCGTGGCATGTCTGGCTGTGGCACTCCATAAGTGAATATAAAGATCAATTGTTTATCCGGAAGGTCCTTAAGTGAGGACGCTGTTGGAATAGGGAGAATGGAACTTTCAATTAAATGTGTCACATGAGCATCCGCAGTAGGTGGATTTTCACATTTTGCACAATCTGCCATGGGTAATGGATACAGTAAAAGGAGCTCAGCCTTTTTGGGACTGTAAACTTCTTATTAGGAGTTTTCCATGCCTCATTCATAGCTTCAGAGAAATGATCAGAGTGTGGAAACTCAGCTACTACCACCTTTTGTCATTTGCACAGAGGATCCTTAGATTTTGGGGATGATTCAGTATCCTCCAGCGGAGAATTTAACCACCATAACTAAAGCAGCCACATTAAATTTGGGCTGTACCTCTTCTTCCCCAGAGGGGGAGTCTGCATCAGTGACTTCGGCCTGATCTGCTGCAGTAGCAGATTCCTCAGAATCTGAGAGTGGCGTAAACTGTGAGGATGGCACAGTATGCTAAGTGGTAGTAGGAGTAGGCAGTGTCACCTGGCCCTGTAATATGTTGTGAAATGCAGCCAAGGAAGCAGCCAGACTCTGTATGGAGTTAGAAAATGAGTCCAACCAGGGAGGAGGGACGTGTTGGGCTGCAATGGGCTTATAAACAGGCTGTAATTGCTGGTCAGCAATTTTAGCAAGCAAGTTAGAGAAAGAAGCCCATGGAGGCTCTTGTATTAAAGCTGTGGGAGCTGATGTGCCCGGAGGTACAAAGCAAGCAGTGCACTGACCATCCTGTAATAAATCCTGAGGTGTGATCTCTGTGTTACAGGTTTTACATTCTACCAGAGAAGGTGCCCCACTCTGTTTACCTACCTTGCCTTTGTTAGACATAACTGCATGGAGTGTACACACACAATATGGTAATGTGCAGCATGTAACTGAAATAGTATGCAACAAATACAATCTACTGTAATGTGAGGAAGAGTAAACCCTTTCTACTTGTAATAATAAGAACAGGGAAAGCAATATAATGTACAGAGAAAGAGAGAAGCACAGATAGCAACACTAGCATAAGTCATATACTGTACAATGCAGAAATACAATTTAACTGCAGTGGGCACTGATATCAACTATTCAGCCAGGGGAGAAGGCTGGTAAGATGCAACACTGTATATACATGACTGCAAGGAGAGGTATAAAGGGTGGTATATAGGGAGATCAAATCCAGCGTTCCCGGAGACCTGCAGAGCTCCGGTAATGGGCAAAAGACAAAAAAAAAAGCTACCTCTTGGGTGTGGAAGTATGTTTATATAAATCCTGACATTTGTGAAGGCATCTGCTTCATTTGTGAATCCAAAGTTAGTAGAGGTAGGTATGTTAGTCATCTAGGCCCCTCATCCATGTTACATCATTTACGGAGAGTTCATGAAATTTATTTTACAAGATTATAATGTAATTAACACCCTCAACATAAACCTCCTCATTAGTGATGAGAGGTAGTCCTTCAAAAAAACAGTTTTGTAGGGCAAAATAAACCAAGCACTTCAGCCACAAGTGTCAGTTCCTGTCACTGAAGTACTTGGTTTGTTAAACTGTACATGTCCTTTTTAACATTTAAATTAATGGTGGGTTGGAGTGCCCAACGACACTCCATCCTGCACCACTTTTCTTTTCTGTAACTGGCATGTGTTTTTGCCACTGCTCTGCTGCTTAGTATCCAGCCAGTTTGCTTCAGTCTTTGGCCTAACCTGGATGAAAACAATACTAAGAGTTGTGAGGTGGTTAAAATTGACTGGAAAATAATGTATTTAAGGTTAATAATACTGCAGGAACAAAAAAAATTATTTGATTTATGTTTTTTTTGGAAAAATATTTTTTAAAATACAAAACCAAAACCAGTCACAGCATTTTTGCAAAACTAAAACACGAATCAGAATCGAAACCAATACCATCAAAAATGGTCCGACGCACATACCTAATATATAAATATATATATATATATATATAGTGATAGAAGCACTGGTAAAGTGATAAACGGGAGATACTATATGTTTGTCCCAGGTTTCTGGCCTATGTATTTTAAACCCCTAGTATATGACTGTTTCTGCTAAACAGACTTGATTAGAGTTTGGGTTCCACTCGTGCAATGCATCCAACTACGCATATGCTGATATCGCCAATAAAGAAAGTGATCCCTGGCCATTGCCTAGCAATCTGCGGAGTCACCAACTTCAAACCAGTGCTACCCTGGATGTAAAATTTTCACAATACGCCAATCATCATATTACATCAACATAGGCTCGGATCGCAGGTTATCTAGGATCTATATGGCAGGTGGTAAATCATAACTTAGACCTGGTTAGGAGACACATGACAAACCTAGACAGATAATCAAACTTTAATCAGGGCATGTCTTTATACCATGCCACGCACCCTCAAAATATAAACTACAGTAATGTCACCACATCAAACTTCCAAAAAATATCTGAAAAATAAAAAAACAAAATATAAGAAAAATGTATAACAAAAATACAGAAAATATAAAAAAGTAAGAGAAATATAAAGAAACTAATATAAAACAAAACACAAATTCAAGACTCCCATAATATAACAAAAAACAATAAATGCAGTTTCATCATATATACTAAACCGTCATTTACCAAACTGGCCACTGCTAAAAATATTGTATACTGTCTATAGAATCCCAACCAGGGACCAAAAAATAGGGTCTAAGATCGCTTGGGAATCATATATACTGTACGTGCAAGGGCATTTATCAATGTTTGGAATAATGGGGGTAATTCCAAGTTGATCGCAGCAGGAATTTTGTTAGCAGTTGGGCAAAACCATGGCCCTCATTCCGAGTTGTTCGCTCGCTAGCTGCTTTTAGCAGCATTGCACATGCTAAGCCGCCGCCCTCTGGGAGTGTATCTTAGCATAGCAGAATTGCGAACGAAAGATTAGCAGAATTGCGAATAGAAATTTCTTAGCAGTTTCTGAGTAGCTCGAGACTTACTCAGCCATTGCGATCAGTTCAGTCAGTTTCGTTCCTGGTTTGACGTCACAAACACACCCAGCGTTCACCCAGACACTCCCCCGTTTCTTCAGACACTCCCGCGTTTTTCCCAGAAACGCCAGCGTTTTTTCGCACACGCCCAGAAAAGTTTCCGCCCAGAAACACCCACTTCCTGTCAATCACAGTACGATCACCAGAACGATGAAAAAACCTTGTTATGCCATGAGTAAAATACCTAACTTTTGTGTAAAATAACTAAGCGCATGCGCTCTGCGAATCTTGCGCATGCGCAGTAAGCGACTAATTGCAATATAGCGAAAATCAGCAACGTGCGAACAACTCGAAATGACCCCCCATGTGCACTGCAGGGGAGGCAGATTTAACATGTGCAGAGAGAGTTAGATTTGAGTGTGGTGTGTTCAATCTGCAATCTATTTTGCAGTGTAAAAATAAAGTAGCCAGTATTTACCCTGCAAAGAAATAAAATAACCCACCCAAATCTAACTCTTTCTGCACATGTTATATCTGCCCCCCCCCCCCCCCTGCAGTGCACGTTTTGCCCAACTGCTATCAAAATTCCTGCTGCGATCAACTTGGAATTACCCCCTATGAAAAGATAGTGCTTTTTTAGAGCGATGCATGGGTTAGACATCTGGATATTTAAAGAGGTCTGTAGTAAAGCTTCAAATTCATGGACTAAAGGGCCCTACACACTGGCAGACATCAGCCAAAGATATGAACGATCTCGTTCATAAATGAACGAGATACCGTTCATATCTTTGAGTGTGGAGGCTCCAGCGATGAACGATGCGCTGCCCCGCGCTCGTTCATCGCTGGTCCCCCGTCGGCTGTACATGCAGGCCAATATGGACGATCTCGTCCATATTTGCCTGCACTTCAATGCAGCCGGGTGACGGGGGGAGTGAAGAAACTTCACTCCCCCCGTTACTGCCCCCCCCCCCCCCGCAGCCGGGTCGCCCGTCGGCCGTATCCGCCGTCGGGCAGCTCGGCGGCGGATCGACCAATGTGTAGGGTCTATAACACATAATCCATACATTGCAAGCACGGGATAGTTTTTTATGTCTTGGAGGTGTTATTTAGAGATGGACGCAGATCTTACGTCCCGCAGCAAGCTCTGTGTCCATCTACTTACATGCTGGGGGCCGCCCAGCACAGGGCAAGGCTGCCAGCATGTGTGTGACGTCGCCCCACGATGCTTTCACAGTTTTATTATGGACTCATCAATTTATGGTTGACCATTGCCTGCGCAGCCTGGCTGAGGTGGCAGGCGGTCCGGAGTAATTTTATTGGAGAGGCTGTGTGTGACATCACACAGCTGCCCCAAAAATGATCCGGACACGCCTGTGTTGTCTGGACCATGCCCACAAAATGCTGCGATGCCTCCCCTCCGATGGCAGATGCTGTCAATCACCTTGCAGCCGCACGTACAAATGTGCAGCTGTGTTCAGGTCTGAATAACCCCCATGATGACATGTATATTTTAAACAATGAGCTTATATCTTCTATCTAGAGAACGTAAAGATGGACATACAGACAACATTAGACTCTTTCTGGGCATCATAGAAAGGGTCTAATTGGTGGTACCTAGAGATGAGCGCCTGAAATTTTTCGGGTTTTGTGTTTTGGTTTTGGGTTCGGTTCCGCGGCCGTGTTTTGGGTTCGAACGCGTTTTGGCAAAACCTCACCGAATTATTTTTGTCGGATTCGGGTGTGTTTTGGATTCGGGTGTTTTTTTTCCAAAAACACTAAAAAACAGCTTAAATCATAGAATTTGGGGGTCATTTTGATCCCAAAGTATTATTAACCTCAAAAACCATAATTTACACTCATTTTCAGTCTATTCTGAATACCTCACACCTCACAATATTATTTTTAGTCCTAAAATTTGCACCGAGGTCGCTGTGTGAGTAAGATAAGCGACCCTAGTGGCCGACACAAACACCGGGCCCATCTAGGAGTGGCACTGCAGTGTCACGCAGGATGTCCCTTCCAAAAAACCCTCCCCAAACAGCACATGACGCAAAGAAAAAAAGAGGCGCAATGAGGTAGCTGTGTGAGTAAGATTAGCGACCCTAGTGGCCGACACAAACACCGGGCCCATCTAGGAGTGGCACTGCAGTGTCACGCAGGATGGCCCTTCCAAAAAACCCTCCCCAAACAGCACATGACGCAAAGAAAAAAAGAGGCGCAATGAGGTAGCTGTGTGAGTAAGATTAGCGACCCTAGTGGCCGACACAAACACCGGGCCCATCTAGGAGTGGCACTGCAGTGTCACGCAGGATGGCCCTTCCAAAAAACCCTCCCCAAACAGCACATGACGCAAAGAAAAAAAGAGGCGCAATGAGGTAGCTGACTGTGTGAGTAAGATTAGCGACCCTAGTGGCCGACACAAACACCGGGCCCATCTAGGAGTGGCACTGCAGTGTCACGCAGGATGTCCCTTCCAAAAAACCCTCCCCAAACAGCACATGACGCAAAGAAAAAAAGAGGCGCAATGAGGTAGCTGTGTGAGTAAGATTAGCGACCCTAGTGGCCGACACAAACACCGGGCACATCTAGGAGTGGCACTGCAGTGTCACGCAGGATGTCCCTTCCAAAAAACCCTCCCCAAACAGCACATGACGCAAAAAAAAAAGAGGCGCAATGAGGTAGCTGTGTGAGTAAGATTAGCGACCCTAGTGGCCGACACAAACACCGGGCCCATCTAGGAGTGGCACTGCAGTGTCACGCAGGATGTCCCTTCCAAAAAACCCTCCCCAATCAGCACATGATGCAAAGAAAAAGAAAAGAAAAAAGAGGTGCAAGATGGAATTATCCTTGGGCCCTCCCACCCACCCTTATGTTGTATAAACAAAACAGGACATGCACACTTTAACCAACCCATCATTTCAGTGACAGGGTCTGCCACACGACTGTGACTGATATGACGGGTTGGTTTGGACCCCCCCCAAAAAAGAAGCAATTAATCTCTCCTTGCACAAACTGGCTCTACAGAGGCAAGATGTCCACCTCATCTTCACCCTCCGATATATCACCGTGTACATCCCCCTCCTCACAGATTATCAATTCGTCCCCACTGGAATCCACCATCTCAGCTCCCTGTGTACTTTGTGGAGGCAATTGCTGCTGGTCAATGTCTCCGCGGAGGAATTGATTATAATTCATTTTAATGAACATCATCTTCTCCACATTTTCTGGATGTAACCTCGTACGCCGATTGCTGACAAGGTGAGCGGCGGCACTAAACACTCTTTCGGAGTACACACTTGTGGGAGGGCAACTTAGGTAGAATAAAGCCAGTTTGTGCAAGGGCCTCCAAATTGCCTCTTTTTCCTGCCAGTATAAGTACGGACTGTGTGACGTGCCTACTTGGATGCGGTCACTCATATAATCCTCCACCATTCTATCAATGTTGAGAGAATCATATGCAGTGACAGTAGACGACATGTCCGTAATCGTTGTCAGGTCCTTCAGTCCGGACCAGATGTCAGCATCAGCAGTCGCTCCAGACTGCCCTGCATCACCGCCAGCGGGTGGGCTCGGAATTCTGAGCCTTTTCCTCGCACCCCCAGTTGCGGGAGAATGTGAAGGAGGAGATGTTGACAGGTCGCGTTCCGCTTGACTTGACAATTTTGTCACCAGCAGGTCTTTCAACCCCAGCAGACCTGTGTCTGCCGGAAAGAGAGATCCAAGGTAGGCTTTAAATCTAGGATCGAGCACGGTGGCCAAAATGTAGTGCTCTGATTTCAACAGATTGACCACCCGTGAATCCTTGTTAAGCGAATTAAGGGCTGCATCCACAAGTCCCACATGCCTAGCGTAATCGCTCCGTGTTAGCTCCTCCTTCAATGCCTCCAGCTTCTTCTGCAAAAGCCTGATGAGGGGAATGACCTGACTCAGGCTGGCAGTGTCTGAACTGACTTCACGTGTGGCAAGTTCAAAGGGCATCAGAACCTTGCACAACGTTGAAATCATTCTCCACTGCACTTGAGACAGGTGCATTCCACCTACTATATCGTGCTCAATTGTATAGGCTTGAATGGCCTTTTGCTGCTCCTCCAACCTCTGAAGCATATAGAGGGTTGAATTCCACCTCGTTACCACTTCTTGCTTCAGATGATGGCAGGGCAGGTTCAGTAGTTTTTGGTGGTGCTCCAGTTTTCTGTACGTGGTGCCTGTACGCCGAAAGTGTCCCGCAATTCTTCTGGCCACCGACAGCATCTCTTGCACGCCCCTGTCGTTTTTTAAAAAATTCTGCACCACCAAATTCAAGGTATGTGCAAAACATGGGACGTGCTGGAATTGGCCCAGATTTAATGCACACACAATATTGCTGGCGTTGTCCGATGCCACAAATCCACAGGAGAGTCCAATTGGGGTAAGCCATTCCGCGATGATCTTCCTCAGTTGCCGTAAGAGGTTTTCAGCTGTGTGCGTATTCTGGAAAGCGGTGATACAAAGCGTAGCCTGCCTAGGAAAGAGTTGGCGTTTGCGAGATGCTGCTACTGGTGCCGCCGCTGCTGTTCTTGCGGCGGGAGTCCATACATCTACCCAGTGGGCTGTCACAGTCATATAGTCCTGACCCTGCCCTGCTCCACTTGTCCACATGTCCGTGGTTAAGTGGACATTGGGTACAGCTGCATTTTTTAGGACACTGGTGACTCTTTTTCTGAGGTCTGTGTACATTTTCGGTATCGCCTGCCTAGAGAAATGGAACCTAGATGGTATTTGGTACCGGGGACACAGTACCTCCAACAAGTCTCTAGTTGGCTCTGCAGTAATGATGGATACCGGAACCACGTTTCTCACCACCCAGGATGCCAAGGCCTCAGTTATCCGCTTTGCAGTAGGATGACTGCTGTGATATTTCATCTTCCTCGCAAAGGACTGTTGAACAGTCAATTGCTTACTGGAAGTAGTACAAGTGGGCTTACGACTTCCCCTCTGGGATGACCATCGACTCCCAGCGGCAACAACAGCAGCGCCAGCAGCAGTAGGCGTTACACGCAAGGATGCATCGGAGGAATCCCAGGCAGGAGAGGACTCGTCAGAATTGCCAGTGACATGGCCTGCAGGACTATTGGCATTCCTGGGGAAGGAGGAAATTGACACTGAGGGAGTTGGTGGGGTGGTTTGCGTGAGCTTGGTTACAAGAGGAAGGGATTTACTGGTCAGTGGACTGCTTCCGCTGTCACCCAAAGTTTTTGAACTTGTCACTGACTTATTATGAATGCGCTGCAGGTGACGTATAAGGGAGGATGTTCCGAGGTGGTTAACGTCCTTACCCCTACTTATTACAGCTTGACAAAGGGAACACACGGCTTGACACCTGTTGTCTGCATTTCTGGTGAAATACCTCCACACCGAACTGACCGAAGAGCTGATTTTTTTGGTATTTTCACCTGGCATGTCAACGGCCATATTCCTCCCACGGACAACAGGTGTCTCCCCGGGTGCCTGACTTAAACAAACCACCTCACCATCAGAATCCTCCTGGTCAATTTCCTCCCCAGCGCCAGCAACACCCATATCCTCCTCATCCTGGTGTACTTCAACACTGACATCTTCAATCTGACTATCAGGAACTGGACTGCGGGTGCTCCTTCCAGCACTTGCAGGGGGCGTGCAAATGGTGGAAGGCGCATGCTCTTCACGTCCAGTGTTGGGAAGGTCAGGCATCGCAACCGACACAATTGGACTCTCCTTGTGGATTTGGGATTTCGAAGAATGCACAGTTCTTTGCTGTGCTGCTTTTGCCAGCTTGAGTCTTTTCATTTTTCTAGCGAGAGGCTGAGTGCTTCCATCCTCATGTGAAGCTGAACCACTAGCCATGAACATAGGCCAGGGCCTCAGCCGTTCCTTGCCACTCCGTGTGGTAAATGGCATATTGGCAAGTTTACGCTTCTCCTCCGACAATTTTATTTTAGGTTTTGGAGTCCTTTTTTTACTGATATTTGGTGTTTTGGATTTGACATGCTCTGTACTATGACATTGGGCATCGGCCTTGGCAGACGACGTTGCTGGCATTTCATCGTCTCGGCCATGACTAGTGGCAGCAGCTTCAGCACGAGGTGGAAGTGGATCTTGATCTTTCCCTAATTTTGGAACCTCAACATTTTTGTTCTCCATATTTTAATAGGCACAACTAAAAGGCACCTCAGGTAAACAATGGAGATGGATGGATTGGATACTAGTATACAATTATGGACGGGCTGCCGAGTGCCGACACAGAGGTAGCCACAGCCGTGAACTACCGCACTGTACTGTGTCTGCTGCTAATATATAGACTGGTTGATAAAGAGATAGTATACTCGTAACTAGTATGTATGTATAAAGAAAGAAAAAAAAACCACGGTTAGGTCACTGGTATATACAATTATGGACGGGCTGCCGAGTGCCGACACAGAGGTAGCCACAGCCGTGAACTACCGCACTGTACTGTGTCTGCTGCTAATATATAGACTGGTTGATAAAGAGATAGTATACTCGTAACTAGTATGTATGTATAAAGAAAGAAAAAAAAACCACGGTTAGGTCACTGGTATATACAATTATGGACGGGCTGCCGAGTGCCGACACAGAGGTAGCCACAGCCGTGAACTACCGCACTGTACTGTGTCTGCTGCTAATATATAGACTGGTTGATAAAGAGATAGTATACTCGTAACTAGTATGTATGTATAAAGAAAGAAAAAAAAACCACGGTTAGGTCACTGGTATATACAATTATGGACGGGCTGCGGAGTGCCGACACAGAGGTAGCCACAGCCGTGAACTACCGCACTGTACTGTGTCTGCTGCTAATATATAGACTGGTTGATAAAGAGATAGTATACTCGTAACTAGTATGTATGTATAAAGAAAGAAAAAAAAACCACGGTTAGGTGGTATATACAATTATGGACGGGCTGCCGAGTGCCGACACAGAGGTAGCCACAGCCGTGAACTACCGCACTGTACTGTGTCTGCTGCTAATATATAGACTGGTTGATAAAGAGATAGTATACTCGTAACTAGTATGTATGTATAAAGAAAGAAAAAAAAACCACGGTTAGGTCACTGGTATATACAATTATGGACGGGCTGCGGAGTGCCGACACAGAGGTAGCCACAGCCGTGAACTACCGCACTGTACTGTGTCTGCTGCTAATATATAGACTGGTTGATAAAGAGATAGTATACTCGTAACTAGTATGTATGTATAAAGAAAGAAAAAAAAACCACGGTTAGGTGGTATATACAATTATGGACGGGCTGCCGAGTGCCGACACAGAGGTAGCCACAGCCGTGAACTACCGCACTGTACTGTGTCTGCTGCTAATATATAGACTGGTTGATAAAGAGATAGTATACTCGTAACTAGTATGTATGTATAAAGAAAGAAAAAAAAACCACGGTTAGGTCACTGGTATATACAATTATGGACGGGCTGCCGAGTGCCGACACAGAGGTAGCCACAGCCGTGAACTACCGCACTGTACTGTGTCTGCTGCTAATATATAGACTGGTTGATAAAGAGATAGTATACTCGTAACTAGTATGTATGTATAAAGAAAGAAAAAAAAAACCACGGTTAGGTCACTGGTATATACAATTATGGACGGGCTGCCGAGTGCCGACACAGAGGTAGCCACAGCCGTGAACTACCGCACTGTACTGTGTCTGCTGCTAATATATAGACTGGTTGATAAAGAGATAGTATACTCGTAACTAGTATGTATGTATAAAGAAAGAAAAAAAAACCACGGTTAGGTCACTGGTATATACAATTATGGACGGGCTGCCGAGTGCCGACACAGAGGTAGCCACAGCCGTGAACTACCGCACTGTACTGTGTCTGCTGCTAATATATAGACTGGTTGATAAAGAGATAGTATACTCGTAACTAGTATGTATGTATAAAGAAAGAAAAAAAAACCACGGTTAGGTGGTATATACAATTATGGACGGGCTGCCGAGTGCCGACACAGAGGTAGCCACAGCCGTGAACTACCGCACTGTACTGTTTCTGCTGCTAATATATAGACTGGTTGATAAAGAGATAGTATACTCGTAACTAGTATGTATGTATAAAGAAAGAAAAAAAAACCACGGTTAGGTCACTGGTATATACAATTATGGACGGGCTGCGGAGTGCCGACACAGAGGTAGCCACAGCCGTGAACTACCGCACTGTACTGTGTCTGCTGCTAATATATAGACTGGTTGATAAAGAGATAGTATACTCGTAACTAGTATGTATGTATAAAGAAAGAAAAAAAAACCACGGTTAGGTGGTATATACAATTATGGACGGGCTGCCGAGTGCCGACACAGAGGTAGCCACAGCCGTGAACTACCGCACTGTACTGTGTCTGCTGCTAATATATAGACTGGTTGATAAAGAGATAGTATACTCGTAACTAGTATGTATGTATAAAGAAAGAAAAAAAAACCACGGTTAGGTCACTGGTATATACAATTATGGACGGGCTGCCGAGTGCCGACACAGAGGTAGCCACAGCCGTGAACTACCGCACTGTACTGTGTCTGCTGCTAATATATAGACTGGTTGATAAAGAGATAGTATACTCGTAACTAGTATGTATGTATAAAGAAAGAAAAAAAAACCACGGTTAGGTCACTGGTATATACAATTATGGACGGGCTGCCGAGTGCCGACACAGAGGTAGCCACAGCCGTGAACTACCGCACTGTACTGTGTCTGCTGCTAATATATAGACTGGTTGATAAAGAGATAGTATACTCGTAACTAGTATGTATGTATAAAGAAAGAAAAAAAAACCACGGTTAGGTCACTGGTATATACAATTATGGACGGGCTGCCGAGTGCCGACACAGAGGTAGCCACAGCCGTGAACTACCGCACTGTACTGTGTCTGCTGCTAATATAGACTGGTTGATAAAGAGATAGTATACTACTAATATTATATACTGGTGGTCAGGTCACTGGTCACTAGTCACACTGGCAGTGGCACTCCTGCAGCAAAAGTGTGCACTGTTTAATTTTAATATAATATTATGTACTCCTGGCTCCTGCTATAACCTATAACTGGCACTGCAGTAGTGCTCCCCAGTCTCCCCCACAATTATAAGCTGTGTGAGCTGAGCAGTCAGACAGATATATAATATATATAGATGATGCAGCACACTGGCCTGAGCCTGAGCAGTGCACACAGATATGGTATGTATGTGACTGAGTCACTGTGTGCTGTGTAGCGCTTTTTTCAGGCAGAGAACGGATTATAAATAAAAGTGGTGGTCACTGGTCACTATCAGCAAAACTCTGCACTGTACACTACTGAGTACTCCTAATGCTCCCCAAAATTAGTAAATCAAGTGTCTAAACGGAGAGGACGCCAGCCACGTCCTCTCCCTATCAATCTCAATGCACGTGTGAAAATGGCGGCGACGCGCGGCTCCTTATATAGAATCCGAGTCTCGCGCTAGAATCCGAGCCTCGCGAGAATCCGACAGCGTCATGATGACGTTCGGGCGCGCTCGGGTTAACCGAGCAAGGCGGGAAGATCCGAGTCGCTCGGACTCGTGAAAAAAAACATGAAGTTCTGGCGGGTTCGGATTCAGAGAAACCGAACCCGCTCATCTCTACTGGTACCTGATGTTAGTAAAACCAAGGCATGTACCTTTATGTCTTATTTGCAATGGTTCTCATCACAGTATAATTTATGGATTTGTCACTGGTCTAACTAATTTTATGGAGTGTCTTTTCTTTACAAAACTTGCTATGTGAAACAATAATACAAATAAAAATGTAATAATCTAAGGTAAAGAACAATTGTAAGCATAATGCAAGATATAGCTAGTGCAAGGTTGACCTTCACTCAATCGCTAATTTTAATTAAATTCCTGGGCAATGTTTTGATTTTGACAATGAAAATATAATTTTGCTGCATACTGATTTATAGACAATGCTGTTTGTACCTGGAAAATCAGGACGTACAGTATGGCTCTGCAAAGCACCTTAAATGCTGAGCTGAAATTGATATTTGGCAACTGACTATTGAGTTTTCTGGTTTGTAGAGAGCAAATATTGTGGTGTAATAAGCACATACACATTTATATTTTTGTAATTTCCTTTTGTGTTCTCTGTACAAATTGCTTACATTATATCTATTTGCCAAATGAAACTAGAGATGTGTGGAGGGCACTTTTCTTGTTTTGGTTTTGGTTTTGGTTCTATGCTCGTGTTTTGGATCTGGATTGGTTTTGCCAAAACCACCCTTTCGTGTTTTGGTTTTGGATCTGGATGATTTTTGGGGAAAAAAACATAAAAACAGCTAAAATCACATAATTTGGGGGTAATGTTGATCCTACGGTATTATTAACCTCAATGACATTCATTTCCATTCATTTTGAGTCTATTCTGAACACCTCACACCTCACAATTATGTTTTTAAGCCAAAAGGTTGCACCGAGGTGGCTGGATGACTAATCTACAGTAAGCGACACAAATGTGCGGCACAAACACCTGGCCTATCTAGGAGTTGCACTGCAGTGACAGACAGGATGGCACTTAAAAAAACTAGGCCCCAAACAGCACATCATGCAAAAAAGAAAAAGAGGTGCAATGAGGTAGCTGTATGACTAAGCTAAGCGACACAAGTGTGAGGCACAAACACCTGGCCTATCTAGGAGTGGCACTGCAGTTGCAGACAGGATGGTACTTAAAAAAACTAGGCACCAAACAGCACATCATGCTAAGAAGAAAAAGAGGTGCAATGAGGTACAGTAGCTGAATGACTAAGCTAAGCGACACAAGCGTGCGGCACAAACAACATGGGACATGCTGGAATTTGCCCAGATGTAATACACACACAATATTGGTGGCACAGGAGAGCGTACCCCTAAACCACACACACACACACACACACACACACACACACACACACACACACACAACAAAGCCTGTAAAATTAATTTGGATAATAATTACCCTTTTGTTTGTAGCTATTATAATAATATGCAGCACAGGTGAGTGTACCCCTACACCACACAGGGCAAACCCTGTAAAAATTATTTGGATAATAATATAAGTAATGTATATAACCCTTTTATTTGGAGTAAATAATATACAGCTCAGGACACCACCACTGGACTTAAGGCAGCACAAGACACCACCACTGGACTGGACTTAATACGGCAGTACCCCTGGACTTATACAGCAGTACCCCTGGAGTTGTACGGCAGTGTCAGACAGGATGTAACTTTAAAAAACTAGTCCCCAAACAGCACATGATGCAAAGAAGAAACTGCGAGATGGAATTGTCCTTGGGCCCCCCACCCACCCTTATGTTGTATAAACAGGACATGCACACTTTAACAAATCAATAATTTCAGCGATAGGGTGTGCCACACGACTGTGACTGAAATGACTGGTTTGTTTGGGCCCCCACCAAAAAAGAAGCAATCAATCTCTCCTTGCACAAACTGGCTCTACAGAGGCAAGATGTCGACCTCATCCTCTGATTCCTCACCCCTTTCATTGTGTACATCCTCCTCCTCACAGAGTATTAATTTGTCCCCACTGGAATTCACAATCACAGGTCCCTGTGTACTTTCTGGAGGCAATTGCTGTTAAAGGTCTTCCCGGAGGAATTTATAATTATTTTGATGAACATTATCTTCTCCACATTTTGTTGAAGTAACCTCCTACGCCGATCGCTGACAAGGTGACCGGCTGCACTAAACACCCTTTTGGCGTACACACTGGAGGGGGGCAACTTAGGTAAAATAAAGTCAGTTTGTTCAAGGGCCTCCAAATTGCCTCTTTTTCCTGCCAGTATACATATGGACTGTCTGACATGCCTACTTGGATGCTGTCACTCATATAATCCTCCACCATTCTTTCAATCATATGCAGTGACAGTAGACATGTCAGTAATTGTTGGCTGGTCCTTCAGTCCGGACCAGATGTCAGCACTCGCTCTGACTGCCCTGCATCACCGCCAGCGGGTGGGCTAGGAATTCTTATCGTCTTCCTCGTAACCCCAGCTGCAGGAGAAAATGAAGGAGGAGCTGTTGATGGGTCACGTTCCGCTTGAGTTGACAATTTTCTCACCAGCAGGTCTTTGAACCTCTGCAGACTTGTGTCTGCTGGAAAGAGAGATACAATGTAGGCTTTAAACCTAAGCTACAGCACGGTGGCCAAAATGTAGTGCTCTGATTTCAACAGATTGACCACCCTTGAATCCTGGCAAAGCGAATGAAGGGCTCCATCCACCAATTTCACATACTTTGCGGAATCAGTCTGCCCAGATGTAATGCACACACAATATTGGTGGCGTTGTCCGATATCACAAATCCCCAGGAGAGTCTAATTGGGGTAAACCATTGTGCGATGATGTCACTCAGTTTCCGTAAGGGGTTGTCAGCAGTGTGCCTCTCATGGAAAAGCAGTGATACATAGCGTAGCCTGCCTAGTAACGAGTTGGCATTTGCAAGATGCTGCTACTGGTGCCGCTGCTGCTGTTGTTGCTGCGGAAGGCAATACATCTACCCAGTGGGCTGTCACATTCATATAGTCCTTAGTCTGTTACACTTGTCCACATGTCCGTGGTTAAGTGGACAGTGGGTACAACTGCATTTTTTTAGGACACTGAGGACACTTTTTCTGACGTCTGTAAATTCTCGGTATCGCCTGCCTAGTGAAGTGGAACCTAGATGGGATTTGGTACCGAGGGGACACTACCTCCATTAATTCTCTAAGTCCCACTGAACTAATGGCGGATACCGGACGCACGTCTAATACCAACAGAGCTGTCAAGGCCTCAGTTATCCGCTTTGCAACAGGATGACTGCTGTCATATTTCATCTTCCTCACAAACTACTGTTGGACAGTCAATTGCTTAGTTGAAGTAGTACAAGTGGTCTTCTGACTTCCCCTCTGGGATGACGATTGACTCCCAGCAGCAACAGCAGCAGCAGCAACAGCAGCAGTAGGCGTACCACTCAAGGATCCTCTGGGCAAATCCCGGTTAGGAGAGGACGCCTCAGTCTTGACAGTGACATGGCCTGCAGGACTACTGACGTTCCTGACTGAGGAGGAAGTTGACGTTGAGGGAGTTGATGGTGTGGCTTGCAGGAGCCTGGGTACAAGAGGAAGAAGGGATTTAGGTGTCAGTGGACTGCTTACGCCCTTACCCAGAGTTTCACAACTTGACACTGACTTCTGATGAATGCGCAGCAGGTGACGTATAAGGGAGGATGTTCCTAGGTGGTTAACGTCCTTACCCCTACTTATTACCGATTGACAGAGGTAACACATGGTTAGACACGTGTTGTCCAGATTTGTAGAGAATTTCATACTGAAGAGGTGGCTTTTTAGGTATTTTGCCCAGGCATCACAATGGGCTTATTCATCCCACGGACAACAGGTGTCTCCCCTGGTGCCTGATTTAAACAAACCACATCACCATCAGAATCCTCATCGTCAACTTCCTCCTCAGCGCCAGCAACACCCATATCCTCATCCTGGTGTACTTCAACAGTGACATCTTCAATTTGAATATCAGAAACTGGACTTTGGGTGCTACTTCCAGCACTTGCAGAGGGCGTGCAATGGCATAAGGAGCCACCTCTTCCCATCCAGTGTTGGGAAGTTCAGGCATCGCAACCGCCAACACACTTGGACTCTCCTTGGGGATTTGAGATACCATCTTAGAACGCACAAATCTTTGCTGTGCTTTTGCCAGCTTAACTCATCATTTTTCTAGCGGGAGCATGAGGGCTTCCATCGTCATGTGAAGCTGAACCACTAGTCATGAACATAGGCCAGGGCCTTAGCCGTTCCTTGCCACTCCGTGTCATAAATGGCATATAAGCAACTGTACGTTTCTCCTCAGACCATTTACATTTATTTTTTGTGATCTTTTTACTGAACTTTGGCTTTTTGGATTTGATATGCTCTCTACTACCACATTGGGCATCGGCCTTGAAAGATGACGTTGATCGCATTTCATCATCTTATTCATGACTAGTGGTATCAGCTTCAGCACTAGGAGGAAGTGGTTCTTGATATTTACCTATTTTATCCTCCAAATTTTTGTTCTCCATTATTTTTCTGGAGTTGAATAACAATATGTGGTACAGGAGAGCGTACTTCTACACCACACAGGGCAAACCCTCTGGAAATTATTTGGATTAAATATTAATAAACCCTTTAATTGGAGTAAATAATATACAGCACAGGATAGCACCACTGAACATATATGGCAGCACCACTGGACTGGACCTATATGGCAGTACCACTGGAATTATACAGCAGTATCACTGGAATTATACAGCAGTATCACTGGAATTATACGTCAGTACCACTGGACTGGATTTATATGGCAGTATCACTGGATTTATATGCCAATAGCACTGGAATTATACGGCAGTATCACTGGAATTATACGGCAGTACCATTGGACTTATATGGCAGTACCAATGGACTGGATTTATATGGCAGTATCACTGGATTTATACTCCAGTACCACTGGAATTATACGTCAGTATCACTGGAATTATACGGCAGTACCACTGGATTTATACCGCAGTACCACTGGACTGGACATATACGGCAGTATCACTGGACTGGATTTACACGCCAGTACCACTGGAATTATACGGCAGTATCACTGGAATTATTCGGCAGTACCACTGGACATATACGGCGGTATCACTGGACTGGATTTATACGACAGTACCACTGGATTTTTATGGCAGTACCACTGGACATATATGGCAGTATCACTGGACTGTATTTTATACACCAGTACCACTGGATTTATACGGCATCACCACTGGACATATACGGCAGAATCACTGGAATTATATGGCAGTATCACTGGACATATACGGCAGTATAACTGAACTGGATTTATACACCAGTACCGCTGGAATTATACGCCAGTACCACTGGAATTATACGCCAGTATCACTGGAATTATACAGCAGTACCACTGGACATATACGGCAGTATCACTGGACTGGATTTATACGCCAGTTCCACTGGAATTATACGGCAGTATCACTGGAATTATTCGGCAGTATCACAGGAATTATATGGCAGTGCCACTGGACATATACGGCAATATCACTGGATTTTATACAGTAGTACCACTGGACATATACAGCAGTACCACTGGACATATATACGGCAGTACCACTGGACATATAAAGCAGCACAGGGACACCACCACTGGACTGATGCAGGACAACACAGCACCACTGCAATGGACTGGACTTATATAGCAGCACTGGACATATGGCAGCAGAGGACACCACCACTGTGACTGGACTGATGCAGCACAAGACACCACCACTGAACTGAAGCAGGACACTGAGGACGAAGACAAATCCTCTCTCTACACTCTCCAATGCCAGAGTGAAATTGGCGGCGACGCGCGGCTCCCTATATGGAATCCAAACTCCGCGAGAATCCGACAGCGGATGATGACATTTTGCCTCATTCTGGTTTCCGAGTCAGGTGGGAAAACCCGAGCCTGACTCGGATCTGGGCTCGGGTAGTGAAGTTTGGGAGGGTTCGGTTCTCAGGGAACCGAACCCGCTCATCTCTAATTGAAACAAGCTAGACTTAGTTCAAAGCCCAATAAATTCAGTGCAACTATCTATCACAATAGATGGCTTTTGTTACTTAACCATGCTAGATATTTTTGAAGTACTGGTGTTTTATGAGTTTACCACTTATTTGCCCTTGTCATATGTATTTTACAAAATTAATTTAGTGGAAAAAGAAATAGTTATACTGTAGACTACTCAATATACTAAATCCCCTTTCAGACATACTCTAAAATACCAGGTTTTTGTGTGTGAACGTGCATCAAACTAGGATTTCTGTATGTCTGAAAGGCACTAACCCGGGAACGCATTCCCAGGTCGGCACCCCTGTATTGACCAGGGTTTTTCCCGGAACTTTCATTCTGGGTAGAAAAGAGGGGTTAAGCGTGAATGGGGCAACCCGGATTTTTACTCCCAGGTTGCATTTAGAAGCGTCTAATAGGCTATGGGGGCTGTCTGGGGGGTGGCGCTGTCTGTAGGGGGCAGGGTCCATGATGCCTGGAGGGGGCTGGGTCCATGATGCAGGGAAGGGGCAGCGTCCGTGATGCAGGGAAGGGGCAGGGTCCGTGGTGCAGGGAGGATGTGTGCATGATTGCTTGAGTGTGTATGAGTGTGACATGTATGTGTATGACATTTATGAGTATCTATGATTGTGTATGACATGTATGCAGCCTGGCAGCCCTGGATTTTAGAATGCCAGGGCAGACCCAGTTTATGTCCCGGGTGGGATTTCGGAAAGTGGTATAATTCACTGATTTTATTCATTGTTATTTATTCATTCTGTATTGACGTAATCTAAAATATATTGGGGTCATTGTTAAAAATGTTGGCACAACAAAAAAAAATCCAATTTTTTTACATAATCTCCTATATAATAGCCCAGATCTGTGACTTTGTTCATGTGTGTCTATTGCTGGGCATTGCTAGGAGCTCTCATTGGGTTAGCAGCAGGTATATCACACCCAATTCACAGCTGATTGGGTGAGAAATGCCCTCCCACACAGGTTACATCCAATGGGAGGCTCTGCCCTTTGGCTGCTGTGTGTTCCCAGAGCAGGATTAACTATGGGGATGATGGAGTTGCAGCTCCAGGCCCACACTTCAAAATAGGCCCACTGCATCTGCAGCAACATACCCTCCAACAATTTACACATAAAAATCGCTACAAATTTGAAAAGGGGGCGTGGTCACAGGTATAGTGGCGTGGCTACGCCCCTTTTCCTATACTTTCAATAGATGTTTGGAGAGCCAAAAATCAGTACAGACCATAAAAAAGGTCCTGTACCTGCCAAAAAGGTACAGCTGGAGGGTATGTCACTGCATCTGCAGCAAGTCTCTGTGCTGTAGATAAGGGGGGGGGGGGGGTGAATCCTTTTACTGCAGCTTCCTAGGTTCTGCTGCCATCTGCCTGCCCCCTCCAGCATCAACAATCCCCACTCCCTAGCCGCGACCCAGGTGGAACAAAAGCTGCTGCGCCACCGGGCATAGATGTGTATGAAAGCGGTGCAGCGGAAGGCTTTCATAGCCCTCCCTGTGCCGCATACTCTCTAAGCCCCGGAGCCTCCTCTGCGTGTGATGTCACAGAAGTGCCTCCCCACAACAACCATGCCCAGATCCCCAGAGGCCCTGACTCCACAACACAGCACCTGGGCTGCCAACCTGGAAGTCCCAATATGGCTAATGTAACGGATAGAGTGGGTAATATTGCAGAGGGTAATGTCTGGATGGTGAATCAATGTAAAAGGTGACAGTGCTGTGCAGTGCAGTGGGTGTGCAGTGTCACTGACAGAGCACTCTCACCTTTTACATTGAGGGGTGTGTGTGGGGATGCCACGGATGAGGCCCGGAGGTACTGCAAGTGTGGGAGGGGCAGGAAATGCTTCTCCAGCTTCTCCTCTTAGAAGCAGCTAAGCTGCTGTTCTCCCTTTGGCAGTGGCTCTCCCGAGACTCACACAGCAGCCAGTCACTATTGTTAGCGCCGGTGTCCTAACGCGCTGCATTGCAGGGAAGTAGATGCACTAAATAAACTAAAGCTCCCAGCAGCCCTTAGCGCCAGAGGATTCCGGCGCTAAGGGCTACTGGGAGTTGTAGTTTATTGAGTGCATCTTCTTCCCAGTAATGCGGCGCGTTGGGACACCAGCGTTAACTATATATATATTGTTAACAGCGTTAACTATATATATATATATATATATATATATATTAGTCGTGTGTTGCAGTTTTACCTTATTTGACACATATAAGATGAATTATATTATTATTATTATTATTATTATAATAGTATATGTGCAAATGTTGACCCACAGGGGTGTCCTATTATAGGCCCTCATTCCGAGTTGTTCGCTTGCTAGCTGCTTTTAGCAGCATTGCAAATGCTAGGCCGCCGCCCTCTGGGAGCGTATCTTAGCTTAGCAGAATAACAAATGAAAGAACTGCTACTAAATTCCTTGCAGTTTCTGAGTAGCTCCAGACCTACTCCTAGACTGCGATCACCTCAGTCCGTTTAGTTCCTGGTTTGACGTCACAAACACGCCCTACGTTCAGCCAGCCACTCCCCCGTTTCTCCAGCCACTCCTGTGTTTTTACCTGGCACGCCTGCATTTTTTAGCACACTCCCTGAAAACGGGCAGTTTCCGCCCAGAAACACCCACTTCCTGTCAATCACACTATGATCACTCGAGCGATGAAAAAACGTCGCTCGAGCTTGTGTAAATCTACAAAGTTTTGTGTGAACGTACTTAGCGCATGCGCATTTTTGCCATTTTTTCACTTGATCGCTGCACTGTGAAAATCGGTAGCGAGCGAACAACTCGTAATGACCACCATAGCCCTATACATGGCTAGTTATTTATAATAATAATAATATAATATAATTTAATTATAATAAGGCAATCATAATTCATGCTATGCCCTGTCTGCATAGAGAGTACACTGGACAATGGTTAGTAAGATGACTTTGGTGGTTACGTTAGTAGAAAATAGATGTTAAGCACTTTATGCTAATTACTGTAAGTTTGCATGCTATGCTCCCTACTTGTGATTCTTCTAAGTTATTCAAAAGGGTCATTGAGGCAGGGGCAGATTAACAGAGGAGGGGACCCCATGTGCTCACTCTGATGGGACCACTCCTCTTTACGTTGTTTATTCTAAAGATATCATTCCATGCATACAGAGATACTGGAGTTTAAATTATATAGATAAGAATCTCTTTCCTGGCCCATCTAATCTGCCCCGTTTTCTTAATTTTTTTGGCAATTCCAAGCCTATTAGTTCCTTAGGTCATTGTAAGGATATTCTTATGCTTATCCCAAGCATGTTTAAATTGTTCTGCTGTTTTAGCCTCTATTTCCTCTGATGGGAGGCTATTCCACTTATCCACTACACTTTCTGTGAAGTAATTTTTCCTAAAATATCCCCTGAACCTACCTACCTCCAGTTTCAGTGCATGTCCTCTAGTTCTAATACTTCTCTTCCTTTAAAGAATGTCTTCCTCCTGTACCTTATTAAAACCCTTGATATATTTTAAAGTTTCTATCATGTCCGCCCCTTATCTTTTTCTGCTACTAAATGTACATATTAAGGTATTTTAGTCTTTCCTTGTAATTTTGCGATGTAGGCCATGTACCATTTTAGTTGCCCTTCTTTGCACAATCTCTAGAGTATTTATATCCTTCTGGAGATATGGCCTCCAGAATTGAACATAGTATTCTATAAGACGTACCAATGATCTATACAGTGGCATTATTACTTCTACAATGGTGACTCCTGAATCCCTTTCCTCTTTGGTAGTTTCCATTATAGTGTCCTTGATACTATATTTAGCCTTTGGGGTTTTGAGACCCAAGTGCATGATTTTGCTTTTTTCGTTCCTTTTTTTCATGGGTAAAATCATCTTCACCTTATATATCTGAGGTTGTCCTATTTCCCAGGCTATACTTTTCACACCCAAAGAAGGTTAGCCCTATTTTGAGTCTAAAATACTTTTGTAGGCCGGGGCCCCTTATTAACATGTAACAAACCTATTAAAACAAATTCAAAAGAAACCAACAGGCCCCAAACACCAAGTTCATTACAATTAGTTAATGCTTTGCTGTCTTACTGTGCGTATTTCCAAGAAATGGCTCTGAAAAGGGCAAGGGCATGTTTGCATTATTGAGATGAAAGTCTCTTTGGGCTATTATGGATCTTGGGTAGAAAGTAAATATCTCTTGTAATCTTCAACTGACTGAAATATATTGACACATTATCAGCTCTCAGTAACACTCTATATTGAAAGAGAGAAAATCATGACTTATACATTCAGTATGTTCTCTTTGTTTTGTTTTTTTGCAAACAGCTTTAATGTGATGTTGGGATATAACTGCTTCTGTGTAGTTAATGTAGATTTATATGAGCAGACATATTTCTAGAGTCATATATTATGTTTAGTTTTAGGAACAGCAGATAAACATTGTCAGCATATTCAGTTTCTTTGCCAGTATTACAGTACAATCCTTTTATAAGCCTGCATTACATTTGTTCCAAGTACACTGCCTGCTCTGCCAGGCCGCAGCCCATTCAGTCAATGAATAGTGTTTACTACCTATAAATAATTTATGGTACAGTACAATATGATATACAAAAATATGTATGACAAATAGGTCTGCCAAACTATATACACTGCTCAAAAAAATAAAGGGAACACTAAAATAACACATCCTAGATCTGAATGAATGAAATATTCTTATTAAATACTTTGTTCTTTACATAGTTGAATGTGCTGACAACAAAATCACACAAAAATGATCAATGGAAATCAAATTTATTAACCCATGGAGGTCTGGATTTGGAGTCACACTCAAAATTAAAGTGGAAAAATAAGATTTTAAACCAACCGGTAAATCTTTTTCTCGTAGTCCGTAGAGGATGCTGGGACTCCGTAAGGACCATGGGGATAGACGGGCTCCGCAGGAGACATGGGCACTTTAATAAAGACTTTGAATCTGGGTGTGCACTGGCTCCTCCCTCTATGCCCCTCCTCCAGACCTCAGTTAGAGAAACTGTGCCCAGAGGAGACGGACAGTACGAGGAAAGGATTTTAGTTAATCTAAGGGCAAGATTCATACCAGCCACACCAATCACACCGTATAACCTGTGATATACAATCTAGTTAACAGTATGAACAACAACATATCATCGGTCCATAACCGACGAAACTATAACATAACCCTTATGAAAGCAATAACTATATACAAGTCTTGCAGAAATAGTCCGCACTTGGGATGGGCGCCCAAGCTGTAGTGCAGAGACCCCTCGGGCAGCCACCCAAGATGAGCCCACCTTCCTAGTGGAATGGGCCTTAACCGATTTTGGTAACGGCAATCCTGCCGTAGAATGCGCCTGCTGAATCGTGTTACAGATCCAGCGAGCAATAGTCTGCTTTGAAGCAGGGCCGCCAACCTTGTTGGCTGCATATAGGACAAACAGTGCTTCTGTTTTTCTGATCCTAGCCGTTCTGGCCACATAAATCTTCAAAGCCCTGACCACATCAAGGGACTCGGAATCCTCCAAGTCCCGAGTAGCCACAGGCACTACAATAGGTTGGTTCAAATGAAAGGATGAGACCACCTTAGGTAGGAATTGAGGACGGTTCCGCAATTCCGCTCTATCCATATGGAAAATCAGATAGGGGCTTTTATGTGATAAAGCCACCAATTCCGAAACACGCCTAGCCGAAGCCAAGGCTAACAACATGACCACCTTCCAAGTGAGATATTTCAACTCCACTGTTTGAAGTGGTTCAAACCAATGTGACTTAAGAAAACTTAACACCACGTTAAGGTCCCAAGGTGCCACCGGAGGCACAAAAGGAGACTGAATATGCAGTACTCCCTTCTCAAAAGTCTGTACTTCAGGCAGAGAGGCCAATTCCTTTTGAAAGAAAATGGATAAGGCCGAAATCTGAACTTTAATGGAGCCTAACTTTAGGCCCAAATTCACTCCAGTCTGTAGGAAGTGAAAAAAACGGCCTAGATGGAATTCTTCTGTAGGAGCATTCCTGGCCTCGCACCAAGAAACATATTTTCGCCATATCTGGTGATAATGTTCCTAGCCTGTATTAGCGTACGAATGACCTCATCCGGAATACCTTTTTCCGCTAGGATCCGGCCTTCAACCGCCATGCCATCAAACGCAGCCGCGGTAAGTCTTGGAACAGACAGGGACCCTGTTGCAACAGGTCCTGTCTTAGAGGAAGAGGCCACGGATCTTCTGTGAACATTTCCTGCAGATCCAGATACCAGGTCCTTCGTGGCCAATCCGGAACAATGAGTATTGTTCTCACTCCTCTTTTTCTTATTATTCTCAACACCTTGGGTATGAGAGGAAGAGGAGGAAATACATAGACCGACTGGAACACCCACGGTATCACTAGGGCATCCACAGCTACCGCCTGAGGATCTCTTGACCTGGCGCAATACCTTTGTAGCTTTTTGTTGAGATGGGACGCCATCATGTCTATTTGGGGCAATCTCCACCGACTTGCAATCTGTGCGAAGACTCCCTGATGAAGTCCCCAGTCTCCTGGATGCAGGTCGTGTCGGCTGAGGAAGTCTGCTTCCCTATTGTCCACTCCCGGAATGGACACTGCTGACAGTGCACTTACATGATTCTCTGCCCAGCGAAGAATTCTGGTGGCTTCCGCCATCGCCACTCTGCTCCTTGTGCCGCCTTGGCGGTTTACATGAGCTACTGCGGTGATGTCTGACTGAATCAGCACCGGCAGAGCCGGCCCTAGCCAATTTGATGCCCTAGGCAAAATTTTGTCTGGTGCCCCCTAGCACCGCCGCTGCTTCTGCCTCTGACCCGCCACACTTAGCCAGTGGGGCCCACCGGGGGGGGGTGTACACTGTGGGCCAGATCAACCCTACATAATGGCACACAGTGATGCCCATAATACACATAATGCCACACAGTAATGCACCTTACACATATGCCCCACATTAGTAGCGCTAGTAGCTTTTTTTTTATAACTTACTTTTGCTTGCTGGTGTGCTTGCAGTCAGTGTGTGCGCCCATGCAGCTCCCTGGATCCATGACTGCATTTTGTGAGATGGGGGTGGCAGGATGGGTGAGTGCTTGCGCTCACACCCGTTAAAGGGGCACCCATACAAGGGATGTGACCTCACAGGGTATGCCATAATGGAAGGGGAATTTTACAGCATGGACTGACTAGGAAATAAAGTGTGGGGAGAACACTGCCCATGTTATGTCCCTGCAGACACCTGGGGTTTGCACAGGGATAAGGGACACACACAGGATGGCAGGGTCCCCCTCCCCCATGTGCACAAGCAGTATAGGTAATGTTAGGTTTCTGTGAAGCATTCTTCCAAAATACACGTGTTATCATTAGGAGCCATTTAGTAATAACCTTATATAGTCAGTGAAAATGACACAGGTTCAGGAATTGCAGTTACTGGGCTTCTGCTGTCTGTCTGAGTTCTCACAAGTCAGGGGCATTCAAGCATGTCGGAGGGAGTTTTAAGAACTTTAAGGGAGAGTGTGCATTTTTTTTGACAAATGTAAACAGCAGTGTATACAAGTACTGATTGAATACATATGGAAAGTAACAGTTAGTTTGCAGACTGTCCCTCCCAGCATGAGATACTGCAGGGACATGCTTGGATGCCCCTAGACATGCTTGGATGCCCTAGGCAAATGCCTAGCCTGCCTATAGCTAAGGCCGGCTATGAGCACCGGTCGGTCACGAAGTAAGGTCTCCGCTTGACGTAGGGCGTTGAATATGGCCCTCAGTTCCAGGATGTTGATGTGAAGACAAGTCTCTTGACTTGACCAAAGGCCTTGGAAATTTCTTCCCTGTGTGACTGCTCCCCAACCGCGGAGGCTCGCGTCCGTGGTCACCAGGATCCAATCCTGAATTCCAGAAGAAAAACCCTTTTCTGGTCTGTGTCCAGAATCATGCCCAAGAAGGACAAGCGAGACGTAGGATCCAGCTGCGACTTTGGAATATTGAGAATCCAGCCGTGTCGCTGTAACACCATCAGTGAAAGGGATACGCTGTTCTGCAACTTCTCCCGTGATCTCGCTTTTATGAGGAGATCGTCCAAGTACGGGATAATTGTGACACCCTGCTTTCGCAGGAGCACCATCATTTCCGCCATTACCTTGGTGAAAATTCTCGGGGCCGTGGAAAGCCCAAATGGCAACATCTGAAATTGGTAAAGACAATCCTGTATCGCAAATCTCAGGTACGCCTGATGAGGAGGATATATGGAAACATGCAGGTATGCATCCTTTATGTCCAGCGATACCATAAAATCCCCCCCTTCCAGGCTGGCGATGACCGCTCTGAGCGATTCCATCTTGAACTTGAAACGTTTTAAGTAAAGGTTTAGGGATTTTAAATTCAAAATGGGTTTGACTGAACCGTCCGGTTTCGGGACCACAAACAGGGTTGAGTAGTACCCACTTGTTGAAGACACAATTTTTGAATCACCTGTAACACTATCTCCCTTTCCAGGGGAGAAGTTGGTAGCGCCGATTTGAAAAACCGGCGAGGAGGCACCTCTTCGAATTCCAGCCCGTATCCCTGGAAAACAATTTCCATTGCCCAGGGATCCACCTGTGATTGAACCCAGATGTGGCTGAAAAGTCGAAGACGTGCCCCCACTGGAGCGGACTCCCTCAGGGGAGCCTCAGCGTCATGTGGTGGATTTTTCTAAAAAAAAGAATATAAAGAAGAAATAAAAACATCCGCTGGATAGTATGAAGCTACTCACACAGGAGTGTGAGTAGCTTCATACTATCCAGCAGATGTTTTTATTTCTTCTTTATATTCTTTTTTAGATTTGTATGTGTTCTGATGTTGGTCCAACTTTTTATACTTACCTCTGTATGTAAATCTGGTACTATGACTCTTTCTATGGAGTTTTTTATGGATTTTTTAATCCAATAAATATTGTTTTTTCACTATTACTACGAACCTGAGTGCTCCGGTTCTTTTGTGGAAAGAAATTCCTCCAGCTGTGTAAAGGTACCTTTATGGGAACAACAACATATCACAAATTGTGAGTTCGGGTACGCTACATATTGGGCAGAATAACATCTTTTAAAAAGATACCTTGATGTGCGTTTTCTCCCTTCTCTTGCTGTGAGTGTTGGGTACACTTTCTCAATATTGTAAGCTATACATTCCCTGGTAACATCCCTAGACTGGTTTGCACTTCAGAGAGCGAAATACACCAGACTGGACTTTAGAGGGATCAGGGCACTATTTGGTCAAAAGATACCTTGTTGTGTGTACTCCCTTTATCCTTTGTGTGAGTGGGGTACGCCTTTGAAGAACACTTTAAAAAAAATCTACATTATATACCCTTGACTATTAAGGATATACTACACATTGTATTGTTTATTATTATTTTTCCATATCGGGGTATACGTTCCAAGATACATACCATCAGAGGAAGGACTGAGAACAACACCCCATAAAAAGAAACCTTGATGTGTTTATTTCCACTCCTCTTGCTGTGAGTGTTGCAGTACGCTCTCTAAACACTGTAAGCTGTTTATTCTGTGGGAACGTCACTAGATTGGTTTGCACCCAGAGAGTGAAGGAGACCGGTTCAGACTTTAAAAGGGATCAAGGGCACCATCCAGTTAAAGATAACTTGATGTGTATATCTCCTCTATCCTTTGTGTGAGTGGGGTACGCCCGTGAACAGCTTCTAAAAGTTTGCATGTTCATCTACCATTGTTTTAAGAACATACTACACATTGGGGATGATTCCGAGTTGTTCGCTCGCTAGCTGCTTTTAGCAGCATTGCACACGCTAAGCCGCCGCCCTCTGGGAGTGTATCTTAGCTTAGCAGAAGTGCGAACGAAAGATTAGCAGAATTGCGAATAGAAAATTCTTAGCAGTTTCTGAGTAGCTCCAGACTTACTTTGCCATTGCGACCAGCTCAGTCCTTTTCGATCCTGGTTTGACGTCACAAACACACCCAGCGTTTGCCCAACCACTCCCCCGTTTCTCCAGCCACTCCTGCGTTTTGCAACTCGAACGCCTGCTTTTTCCCGCACACTCCCATAAAACGGCCAATTTCCGCCCAGAAACACCCACCTCCTGTCAATCACACTATGATCAGCACAGCGATTAAAAAGCTTTGTTATGCCGTGAGTAAAATACCTAACTTTTGTGTAAAATAACTAAGCGCATGCGCTCTGCGAACCTTGCGCATGCGCAGTAAGCGACTAATCGCAGTATAGCGAAAATCAGCAACGAGCGAACAACTCGGAATGACCCCCATTGTATTGTTTGTTGTTATATTTTTCTATATTGGGGCACACACTCCGGATATACACCGTCAGAAGAAGGATCCAAAATACGAAAAACCCTCTACATTTCTCCTAATAAGGGACGTATTAGTTTCTTTTCCTTAAGCGCATTGTGCGTTACACAGGTCCAATAATTGGTTTTTGCTTATGATTGTGTTTTAAATGTGGTGATATTTATTTTTTGGAACTGAACACCTGAGCTGCTTTGCACCGCAATGACACGCCCTCCCCCCAAAAAAACCTTTCTATAGCAGCACATCACTGCCTCACTGACAGCAGCATATCCCTGCCTCATCCCCAATTCATCACCGCTTCACTGATAGCTGCACCTACCTGCCTGATCACCACTTCACTGACTGCAGGACATCCCCGCCTCACTGACAGCAGGAGGTAATACTCCATATAATACAAATATTGACAGTGGCACATCCCTACCTCACTGACAGTGGCACATCCCTGCCTCACTGTCAGTGGCACATCCCTGCCTCACTGACAGTGGCACATCCCCGCCTCACTGATAACAGTGCATCCCCGCCTCACTGACAGTGGCGCATCCTCGCCTCACTGACAGTGGCACATCACTGCCTCACTGACAGCAGCACATCATGTAGTTTATTGAGTGCATCTTCTTCCCTGTAATGTGGCGCGTTGGGACACTGGCGCTAACAATAGTGACTGGCTGCTGTCTGAGTCTCGGGAGAGCCACTGCCAAAGGGAGAACAGCAGCTTAGCTGCTTCCAAGAGGAGAAGCTGGAGAAGCATTACCTGACCTTCCCCCACTCGCAGTACCTCTGGGCCTCATCTGTGGCACCCCCACACACCCCCCTCCACACTTGCAGTGGCTCCGGACCCTTACCCCCACCTGTGGTGGATCTGGACCCCCTCCTCCACCCGCAGCACCCCCACACCCGCCCCACTCGTGGCACAACCGCACCCACCCCTCCCCCACCCGTGGCACCCCTGCAACCACTCCTCCCACACATGCGGTGGCTCCAGACCCCCTCTGCCACCGGCGGCACCCATGCTCCTGCCCCTCCCTCACCCACGGCACCACTGCACCCTGTTCTCCCACAGCCACGGCACCCCCGCAACTGCCCTCCCCCACCCGCAGCACCCCTGGGCCTCCTCTTCTATCCACGTCACCCCCGCACCTGCCACTCTCCCAATCACAGCACCTACTAGGTGATTCATCGGGCCCTGTGTGCACTGTTCACACCATTGCAAGGGGTTACGGCCCTTTAACCATCGCACACCCTTTGTCAATGCAATATTTAACCTATCACAAAATTATGATTGGAGGTAATACTCGATATAATACAATATTGACAGTGGCACATCCCCACCTCACTGACAGTGGCACATCCCTGCCTCACTGACAGTGGCACATCCCTGCCTCACTGACGGTGGCACATCCCTGCCTCATTGACAGCAGTACATCATGTAGTTTATTGAGTGCATCTTCTTTCACTGACAGCAGCACACCCCACCTCATCACCGCCTCACTGACAGCAACACATCACTGCCTCAGTGACCGCAGCATATCCCTGCCTCATCCCGCTTCATCACCGCTTCTCTGACAGTAGCACCTACCTGCCTTATGACTACCTCACTGACTGCAGGACATCCCCGCCTCACTGACAGCAGCGTATCCCCGCCTCACTGACAGCAGCGCATCCCCACCTCACTGACAGCGGCACATCTCCACCTCACTGACAGCGGCACATCCCTGCCTCACTGACAGCGGCACATCCCTGCCTCACTGAGTGCAGCACATCCTGGCCTCAGTAACAGACATACACATTCCCCAAAATAAATATCATTTACACAGCTTTGTAGTAAGAGCATAAAAGGAAATGAGTAAAATAAAAATAAAATACAATGAAGCAATTTAAATAAAAATGTATCTGTGTAGTGGGCATGTGCGCAGTATTATTTATGTGTACAATGGTCATGTGTGCAAAAGGCATGAGTGTAGTGGGCATACAGTATGTGCAGTAGTGGGCATGTGTGCAGCATGTATGTGTGCAGTGGGCAAGAGTGCATTGGGCATGTGTGCCATATATATATGTGTGCAGTGGGCAAGAGTGCAGTGGGCATGTGTGCCACATATATATGTGTGCAGTGGGCAAGAGTGCAGTGGGAATGCGTGCCTTATATGTATGTGTGCAGTGGGCATATGTGAAGTGGGCATGTGTGCAGTATGCATGTGTGCAGTGGGCACGTGTGCAGTATGCATGTGTGCAGTAGGCACGTGTGTAGTATGCATGTGTGCAGTATGTATTTGTGCAATATGTATGTGTGCAGTATGTATGTGTGCAGTGGGCATACAGTATGTGAAGTGGGCATATGTGACGTATGCATGTGTAATATCAGCCCCTGTGATGGTGTAGTGTCGTACCTGTATCTTCCATCTTGACAGGTGAACTCGACAACTCTAGAGCCCTCTCCAATACGGAAGCCTATGGCAGAAGGATGGACACATCAAGAGAGCCCACACATATAGATAGAACACAGAATTGTAGTGACAACAATTTATTATAGTCGGTTTTACTAGTCGCCACTGCAAATGATATTTGGGTATAACCAGCCAAGTACAATTACATATCAACACGACCTGTATGTTGAAGCAACCTGTAACATCAGGTATAAATGTGTAATGTTGCAATTAGAACACAAGAAGGACTTTGACAATCAACTGCATTAGTCAGGAATAATGCTGCAATACAATTAGGCATTTACCCAAACAAAAGTACAACATAAGACTGGGCTGGCTTTTCTATCAACTCCGTATTCACTAAACTGTCCGCCAGATGGCGCTAGATTGGATATGTTCAGTTTATGCTGATGACAAAATGTTCTAGCTATATCAATGTCCTACAGGCGGTGCTGTAGAATGAGTTTGCACTGTGCACAGTATTTGTAATCCAATGGGTGGTGCCGTGGAGCAGCTACTTGTAATGTATAGCACCAGTTTCCAATAGAGGGTGCTATAGAGCCGGTAATAGCACAGTGTAGTACTAAGCTTCCAATAGAGGGCGCTGTGGAGTAATTAGTAGCACGGTGTAGCAATGAGCTTCTAATAGAGGGCGCTGTGGGATAAGTCATAGCACAGTGTAGCAATGAGCTTCTAATAGAGGGCGCTGTGGAGTTGAACTGATGTCAGCATACAGTGGGACACAGAGCAAATGACACAATCCTGGCACACACATGGTGCTACAGTCCAAACAGTCTAGGGATAAATGTCACTTCGTGTTTTCCTTGCAATTGAAGTGGTAAAGGTAAGCAGAGGGTTTCACACAACCCTATCCCTTAAGGCTCTCTGGTAAAGTGGCATGCAGCCCCAAATAAATCACACATGTCCCTCTCCTTGTACATAGAGATCTGCTGTGATCTGTCCCAAGGGGGGCTGTGATGTTGAAAGCTGGCAGGGTGATCACTGTTGGCCTGGGTGCCCAGAGGTGGGGGCTGTCTTGGTGAGGTAGAGTACCTGTATTATCTGCTGCTGTTGCCAGCTCCTGCCGGTCACTTCTCCTCACTGCTGCTTTGCAGGGTGACAGCCTTCTCTCAGTGCCCAGTCTCGCCCAGCGCAGCGTGCCTCTGGACCTCCGCACAAAGCTCCTCACACATACACTGCATCCTGCTTCACTGACATGCTGCTCTCTGCTCTCAGCTCTCCTTCCTGCTTCTCCTCACACTCCACTACAACCCCAATCAGAGCACTCCCAGCTTCCCGCTCTGCAGGGATCCTGATGGAAAGTCCAGGGTCCTAGTGCTTTACATATTTCTTTTCTGGGTGCCATGGTTGCTTAGCAACCAGATGAAACGGGTTTTAATCATCACAGTGTCTGTCTGCAGCTGGTTTAAACTTGCAGAAGGGGTACCCCAAGAGGAGGTTATCACAAATTGCCCGCTAAAATTATGTGTGTCCCCACGCATACTGTAATGGCTTAAAGTCCTGCACCACAGTTTTTGGACTCCCAATAAATGCAAATAAATAGATGCCAACAGATGGTTCCGGTTCCGGCTCCCATGTGATCGGGAGCCTGGCGTGAGAGCTCCGTTGCTACCCCGGCCAGCACAGCAAGCAGAGCCGCGCTCGCGGACACAAACCCGGCGGTTCCCACAGCCTCAGTGAGGGGAAGGTCTCCTCCACCATATGGAGAAGTTTCTTACCTCTTCCATGCCGGCAAAGCAGTAAAGATCCCGCTCTGAGCGGCGCCGGGCAGAATCCAATATGGCCGCCGCACCGGACACACAGGATGGTCCACAGCTAGATGATGGGTCTCGGCCTGCCTCTCCCAACCCTGCAGCCCCAGTCTCATATGAGGATGTCGTGAAAGCTATCAAGGTAACGATGTGGCCCCTCATGGACACACACGCTGCTAAGTTAACGCAGGTGGCACAGGACATTAAGTCACAAATGAAACAGCTGTCCCAGAGGGTATTAGTCACGGAGCAGAGATTGGGGGAAGTGTTCCAAGATGTAGCAGAATTGAATACGAACGCTGACACTATGCAGAAATCTTATTACCAAGTTATGAATAAATTAGATGACCTGGAGAACAGATCGAGGAGGAATAACCTCAGGGTCATGGGCCTAGCAGAATCTCTTAAAGGGCCAGACCTGTACCGGTTTCTACAGGAGTCTCTTCCGGAGTTGCTGGACATTAAGGAAACATGTGCAGACATGGTAGTGGAGAGGGCCCATCGCCTCGGACCGCCCAGGACGGGTCAGAACGCGAGGCCACGCGTGGTAATTTTTTGTTGTTTAAACTTTCTGCATAAAGAAGCTATTTGGTCTGCTTCCAGGAGACACAGAGCTCTGGCATGGGATGGTAGGGACATTCGTCTCTTTCCGGGACACATTGCAGGTATCTTTTAATGAATTACTCTCCGGTCGGGCCCTGCCTGGTTTCTTTAACTCAGCGTTCCTCAGGGTGTTGCCGAAGCCTGGCAGGGATCCGGAACTCCCGGAATCTTATAGGCCTATTTCCCTGCTTAATACGGACTATAAGCTGTTTACCAAGATATTGGCTGACAGGTTAAAACTCGCATTGCCCTCCATTGTCCACCCAGATCAGTCGGGATTCATTTGGGGCCACCAGGCGGTGGTTAATATAAGAAAAGTCTTAACAGTAATGCAGAGGTTACAGTCTTCCTCAGATATGGGCACCAATGTAATTTTATCACTTGACGCCGAAAAGGCATTTGATATGGCGACTTGGGACCATTTATTTGATACCCTACATAGGTTCGGGGCCCCGTCAGCCTTAGTAGAAATGTTGGTCCGCCTATACACAGACCCGGCCACGCAAGTATTAGGCAATGGCTATATTTCTTCCCCCTTCTACATCCAGAGAGGCACCCGTCAGGGCTGTCCTCTATCCCCTCTACTATTCGCCCTGGCCCTGGAGCCACTGGCGATATCCCTCCGTGGCGCGTCTTCCTTTAGAGGCATTTTGGTGGGCAGGCTGGAGGTTAAGATAGCGTTGTTTGCTGATATGTTGCTTTTTATCGCTGACCCCAGCAGGTCGATAGGACCTATAGTCTCCATCATTGATAGCTTTGGATCCTTCACGGGTTACAAGGTTAATCTTTCCAAATCAGAACTGCCTCTATCGGGAGATGCGTCCTTCTTTAATAGGCACCCGATATTGTCCCAGTTCCCTAGGACCCAGAGGGCTCTTAAGTATTTGGGGATAATGCTACCCACATCACTGGAAATGTTGTATACAGTTAACGTTGCCCCGGTCCTGACGGCTGTCCGGGCTCTCCTAGACGGGTGGGTAAATTTGCCCTTGTCCTTGCTGGGAAGGGCCACGGTCCTTAAAAGTGTAGAGTTCCCGAAACTCTCATATATTTTGCAGATGCTGCCATTACACCTTACAAAAAAAGACTGTAGGTCTGTAAATTCCATGTTCTCTAAATTCTTATGGGGGGGGGAGGAAACCAAGGATTTCTTATGCTAAACTTCAGATGCCAAGGGCGGAGGGGGGACTGGGGATTCCAGACTTGGAAGCGTTTAGTAGAGCGGTGATTATCCGCTATGTCATAGACTGGTTATGGCAGCGTTCTTGTTTTACCAATTATACATTGGAGGAGGAACTGTTTGCCCCCTTCTCTCCCAGCGCCCTCCTTCACACCCCAAGGAACAAGCTGCCGGCATCACTCAAGGCGAATATTATCCTTTCAGATACTCATGGAGCCTGGCACTATTCCAATTCAAAATTACATAGAAACCCGGCCTCCTCCTGTTACACAACTTTCTGAGGGAATCCCTGCTGTTATGAACCACAGGTAGTGGTTCATTCCTATTCTATGTTTATAGTTGTCTTGCACGCCAGGATTTCCCGTTGCTCTGGTTTTAGAAGACTCTTGTTTGCTGCCGGTGGTGAGTCTGTGTGATTGCAGCTTGTTCCCATGTGTTCAGCCTCACCTGTCTGTTGATTGCACCTCTCAGTTGTGCAGCAGGGCAGCTGCACGACATAATTAATTAAGACTCTCTGTTATATTCTGGCTCAGTGCAATTCACAGACGCTGGTGATATTTCCAGAGCTCCAGAGTTCTTGAGTTCTGAGCTAGTCCCTGCCAGTTCCTGAGCTCCTGTCTAGCAGTGTCTGTCTAGCTGCTTCGAGTGTCGGTTCCAGTGTCAGTTCCAGTGTCTGATCCCGTGTCCTGCTGTGAAGCGTTCCTGTCCAGAAGTCCTGTGGCTTTGTCTGTGCTTGGTCGAGTATCTGGCTTCTTGGTGTCCACCGGTCTGTCGTTTGGGATTCTGCCTGTCCTCCGGTTCTGAGAGTCTGTGTCGGCTACATTGGGGGTTCCTGTCCGTTTGCCAGTATTGGTACCGGTTCCGTGAGTAGCGGCTTTGCCGCGTCCGTCGGCCTAAGCCGCAGTATTCTTTGGTTATATTTTGTTACTGGTGTTTTGCAGAGGGTTCTGCTTATGCTGTCACCGCCGGTACACAACAGTATTGTGTCGGCGAGTGGACAGCATTTCCTTTGTTGTTCTTTTCCTTTGGCGGCGTGCCGCACATATATTTAGTTTTAGGGTTGTTAGTAGCCCCTAGCCTTCTGTTTGCTTTAGTTAGAGGTCCCCTTGTAATTATCCTGTCTTGGTTCACGCCTTGTCTCACTCTAAGACCTGGGGGCATCGGAGTTGGGCAGACCTAATCCGCCCTTCAAACGCGGCTGCCGTGGGCCCAAGAAACCATAGTCACTCAGGCGTGAACTGACCACACGGGTGAAACAATGGAGGTAGGGTGCTAGGGGCTATTTCCACACCACACCTTATTTCAGCGTCACGTTATTGTGCTCTGGACTCACTACGCAACATCTCCCTTGTTCTGAGCACCAGGAACCTAACACCTGCTTCAGTCCTGGGCTGGAAAATGCTAACTTTAAGCAGTGGCGGGAGCGGGGAATTTCATCTATTAGAGACGTCTTTGACCCTGGGGGAAGGCATATGCTCTCCTTTGAGGAATTAAAGTCCAAATATGGTATAGCAAACTAAAAATTTTATATGTATCTGCAAGCCCGACATTTTGTCATTACTATGGCTGTCCCTATGACCTCGCCAGGCAAACAGGATCCGATAGCCACTCTCCTCACTCTCATGAATGCCCCGGCTTATCGTTTATCTTATTATTATGACCATTTACGGGTGATACAGACGGAAAAGCTAAGGAAACGTACGGTTTCTAATTAAGAGGGGGATGTACCGGACTTCCCGGCGCAACCAATTCTACTGAAATCCTGTCAGTATACATTTAAATATCACTCGGCTCAGCTTCAGGAAGTGTACTTTAAGTTATTACACAGGGCTTATATAGCCCCGGCCCAAAGAGTGCATATGATCCCGGATGGGAATAGTGAATGTTTAAAATGCCACATGTCAAGGGCCTCCTTTTTTCATTGTTTTTGGACATGTAGGAAGATTGCCACGTTTTGGAACAAAGTTATTGTATTTATTAATAGAACTCTCTCATTGAGGGTCGCCAGAGACCCCATAGCTTGTTTATGCAACTGTTTTGAGGATTGGCCTCTTGGCCCGGATAGGAAGCGAGTTACGCCCATTCTCACAGTCATCCTCACGGTGGCTAATAAGGTTATTTTGAACCATTGGACGAAGAAGTCATCTCCCTCTTTGGGGGAATTAAAAAAATTTCTTTTACGGGTTCTCTATTTCGAGCGCCAAGCCACCTTGCCAGACATTGAGAGGGGAGTCGCTCGCTTTTACTCGAAATGGGAGCCTTACATTGACAGTCTAGACATTGATACACAGGGCCACATTGAAAAGCTCTTTGAAAATACCTCCTGGGTTCTTCACAAACATATAGATGCTAATTGATATGAGTTAATACCTTGCTATATTGAGGTTGATGGGCACATGGAATAGGGTAATGTATGTATGTATGCCACGCGACTAAGGAGTGAACTGTCTTGTCTTGTCTCCCCCCCCCCCCCTTCCCTTTTCCCTTCTTGTGTTCTCCCTTATTATTTTATGATGGTTATAAGTGGGTGATGACAGTTTACAGTGTATAAGTATAGGATATGCGAAATTAAGGGGTACGAGTTGCAAGGCACAGAGACACTCGCAGTACTGTTAATGCTGAAATGTATGTATGTATCTTGGCCATTCCTATCTTTTTTCATTTTGACTCACCACTGTATGTAAAATTTTATATTATAAAAATGAGAAAATAAAAACAGTATTACAAAAAAATAGATGCCAACAAGTTGAACCTGAACAGTTATACATTTCTACGTTTACTCTGTTAAATAGCTAGTGTATGTCCACCCCAGGGCCCCGATCCCTCCACCACAGGACTCCTATCCCTCTGCGGTACGGGTTCTTCAATGATGTACATGGGTGATACGCTATATCACGGCATGTGGCACAACTGATGGCTGGTGTCGGTAGCTGGTAGCCTCAGTTGTAGGGGCTGATGGGTACCGGAATTGAGGAGGTCAGAGAGAACTCCTAGACATGCACTTAAGCAGTAGCACCCAAATGCCCAAAGGCGTGACCACGACAACAGAAGATGCCTTTGAGGGTTTTTATTAAATCATAAAAGTCATGAATAAGCAACCACACAATAAGTGAAAACGTAAGTCTCTGAAACACTACTGGTAGAGACCAGTAATTCGTAGTTGGAGTGAAAGTGCTGTATAATACTTGGGAGCCCAGGTGAGGTTAAAGGTGATGCGGGGAATCACAGGTGAAGCTTAGAATTAAGCTGGGTTTGCAGGTAAACAGAGAATGAAGCTGGGGTTCGCTGGTAACTGTAAATGGTATTGAGGTTCATAGGATTTGTATTCCACAGTAAAGGTGAATACTGGTTGAGAGGTGAACTGGGAACTGCAGAAGAGTGGAAGCCAGAGAGATACACTCTGCTAGTGCTGGGTGCGGGAACTAGGTAGGCAGGTAGCACCACAGAGCTTTAGCACAGGAGGGTTGGAACTGCACCGCAGAGGGAAAGCACCAGGGAGTCAGGCTATACCACAGGGAAGGTCTACAGGAGAGTCCGCATTGAATTGCACACTAGAATAGCTGGAGAGACAATTGAAGCACTGACAATCTTCTGGGTGCTGGGACAGGATATTTATACCTGCTGGATAGCAGAGATTGGCTGTCAATTATGCCCTGGCTCCACAGCACTGTGGAAACGGCATCTAGTTACCCAGATCGTGACAGTGTGTGATCTGCAACAAGTATGTGGTGCACCTTTGTCGCCTCTCATTGATCTTTGTATAGCCTGCTGTTTCCTGAAGGCGAATTCTTCTCCCGTTATGGTCGTGTACTCACTATCCATTATAGGCTTCTCCTCAGTGGAATGGGTCTCAGCCTTCTCAGCTGCCTTCGGGGTCTCTGCCTGGGTCTTGGGTTCAGACGGTGGTATAGCTGGTTCTGGACTTCTGGATTCCAAGGGCTCCACTATCTTTGTCACGGCCATGTGGACCACTGCTTCAGTGTCCCTTTTCTGGTTAGTCGCACCGGCATCTGTTTGCTAGAGATTTGCTGCACGGTAATCTGCGCCTTGCCTTTTTGGGATGTACTCCCATTTTGGTTGAGGAGAAAGCCGAGGCTTAACCATATTGTGAAGGCACTGCTGCACTGTCTCACTCTGACCCTTCACAACTGGTCTCTCGCTTGTTTCCAGCAGTTTCCTTTGCTTTGGGACTTCAGGTTCTGGTGGTCGGGGCATCTGGTCAGGTCGAGAAGGATTGGTGTTAGGCCTACCGGTCTCACTATTACTGTCTCTTGGTTTCTCTCTGCTTCCGCCGTGCCAGTAGTCTTTCTGGTAGTAGAGTGGAGGCTTTCTATACCGCGGACAGTGCCAATACCGGTTACGCTCTCTGGCATGTCTGTTGCCTTGCACTGGAACGCCATTAGGACCTGTGACGTTGATAGCCTTAACACCCCTTTTTCCATTGGTCAATTCACATTTGACCCATTCCCCGCTTCCAAGGCTTCGGAAGTAATTGTTCTGATGGGTCTTCTGAATGCCCGTATAGTGAACATATATGGCTCTCTTAGTGTCTGTTCTCACTAAACTACAATACTTGGCCTGTCTTCCTTCTGGCTCTGGCTCTTCGATCATCCCCACCAGATGGTACACCCATCACTCTGACTTGACTCTGCAACACCAGTCTTCGCCCTGCCTCTCTGGGTCATTCATCCCATGGTATATCTACTCTCTCCACTCTATCGGAGGTCTGTTGACATACAGCACCTTCTGAAGCATGAAATTGACTGGTGGGGCGTCGTCTTGACTCCCGTAGGACGTCCCATTGTCATCCGCTTCTTCCACCTGAGTTGCAGTGTTTTCTTCCGCGATTTTCCTTGGCCTGTTTCAGACGTATATCTCGAATCTCCTTCATCATATCCATTACGGCACTTGTGAGGGCCCCGACCGGATCCTGACTGGTTTGAACCTGCTGGGTGACAATGCTTTTAGACTTCCTGGGTTTGGGCATCAAACATAGTTGCATCTCTTCACACTCTTCATCCTAGGTCTGCTCCAAGGTTGCCCCATACTCCGTGTCTGTGTTCTGGTTCAGCCCCAGTATGTCCATTGAGGTTTCTTTAAACTCGGGGAAGGTGCAGTCGGGTTTCTGTTTTCTCCACATTCTTAGCTGGGCCCTTGTTGTTTCACTTTTGGCCCCTTCAATAAACAGGTCCATCAATGTTTCATCGACGTGTTCTACTTCCCTCGGAGCTCTAGCTTGGATTGCCTGCATCGCCTCTTGTAATCCCAGGGCAAAATCTCGCAAGGATTCTCGCCGTTGTTGTTTTTGGGCATATAGTCGCCCCTTCAATTCTGCGATGGACTGGACATTATAGATACTGGTGAGTTTATTCAGGATCCCTTCGGACGATTTGCAATCCTCGTCCGATCATGATCGGGCCTCCCGTAGCGCAGAGCCCTGTAGCTGGGCGATGACGATCTCCGCCCGTTGTTCCTTGCTCAGTGTGTATAAACGGAACATTGGCCCTCTTTCCGAGTTGTTCGCTCGCTAGCTGCTTTTCGCAGCATAACACACGCTAAGCTGCCGCCCTCTGGGAGTGTATCTTAGCTTAGCAGAATTGCGAACGAAGTATTCGCAATATTGCGAAAAGATTTTTCTGTGCAGTTTCTGAGTAGCTCGAGACTTACTCTTCCAGTGCGATCAGTTCAGTGCTTGTCATTCCTGGTTTGACGTCACAAACACACCCAGCGTTCACCCAGGCACTCCCCCTTTTCTCCAGCCACTACCGCGTTTTTCCCAGAAACGGCAGCGTTTTTTCACACACACCCATAAAACGGCCAGTTTCCGCCCAGAAACACCCACTTCCTGTCAATCACACTCCGATCACCAGAACGAAGAAAAAACCTCGTAATGCCGTGAGTAAAATACCAAACTTCTTAGCAAATTTACTTGGCGCAGTCGCAGTGCGAACATTGCGCATGCGCAATTAGCGGAAAATCGCTGCGATGCGAAGAAAATTACCGAGCGAACAACTCGGAATGAGGGCCATTGATTGCAACTTGTCCTTGAATTCCCTGAAGGAACTTGTTCCCTTTGAGTGGGTGTCACCCGAGTATATTGGAAGCCATGAGGCCCCGAAGTAATATGGCATGGTGATCAGTGCAGTTGGTATTACTGCTGCTGGGGGTGCTTCAGCAATCTTCTGCGGCTTGGGGTAGAGTCTGAGGACTGTGGTTGCCTTTCTGCGTCTAGTGGCTGCGCCATCTTGCTATTCACAGGGGTATCTGTAATCCTGTTCGTAGACACCAAGTTGTAATATCAGCCCCTCTGATGGTGTAGTGTCGTACCTGTATCTTCCAGCTGATGGGTGAACTCGACAACTCTAGAGCCCTCTCCAATACGAAAGCCTGTGGCAGAAGGATGGACACCCCAAGAGAGCCCCACACATATAGATAGAACACAGAATTGTAGTGACAACAATTAATTATAGTCGGTTTCACTAGTTGCCACTGCAAATTATATTTGGGTATTACCAGCCAAGTACAATTACATATCAACACAACCTGTATGTTGAAGCAACCTGTAACATCAGGTATAAATGTGTAATGTTGCAATTAGAACACAAGAAGGACTTTGACAATCAACTGCATTAGTCAGGAATAATGCTGCAATACAATTAGGCATTTACCCAAACAAAAGTACAACATAAGACTGGGCTGGCTTTTCTATCAACTCCGTATTCACTAAACTGTCCGCCAGATGGCGCTAGATTAGATATGTTCAGTTTATGCTGATGACAAAATGTTCCAGCTATATCAATGTGCTGTAGAATGAGTTTGCACTGTGCACAGTATTTGTAATCCAATGGGTGATGCCGTGGAGCAGCTACTTGTAATGTATAGCACCAGTTTCCAATAGAGGGTGCTATAGAGCCGGTAATAGCACAGTGTAGTACTAAGCTTCCAATAGAGGGCGCTGTGGAGTAAGTCATAGCACAGTGTAGCAATGAGCTTCTAATAGAGGGTGCTGTGGAGTTGAACTGATGTCAGCAGTGGGACACAGAGCAAATGACACAATCCTGGCACACGCATGGTGCTACAGTCCAAACAGTCTAGGGATAAATGTCATTTCATGTTTTCCTTGCAATTGAAGTGGTAAAGGGAAGCAGGCAGCCCCAAATAAATCACACATGTCCCTCTCCTTGTACATAGAGTTCTGCTGTTATCCATCCTAAGGGGGGGGGTGAGGTTGAGAGCTGGCAGGGTGCTCACTGTTGGCCTGGGTGCCCAGAGGTGGGGGGCTGTCTGGAGTGAGATAGAGTACCTGTATTATCTACTGCTGTTGCCAGCTCCTGCCGGTCCCTTCTCCTCACTGCTGCTTTGCAGGGTGACAGCCTTCTCTCAGTGCCCAGTCTCACCCAGCGCAGCGTGCCTCTGGACCTCCGCACACAGCTCCTCACACACACACTGCATCCTGCTTCACTGCCATGCTGCTCTCTGCTCTCAGCTCTCCTTCCTGCTTCTCCTCACACTCCACTACAACCAATCAGAGCACTCCCAGCTTCCCGCTCTGTAGGGATCCTGATGGAAAGCCCAGGGTCCTAGTGCTATACATATTTCTCTCCTGGGTGCCATGGTTTCTTAGCAACCAGATGAAAAGGGTTTTAATCCTCACAGTGTCTGTCTGCAGCTGGTTTAAACTAGCAGAAGGGGTACCCCAAGAGGGGGTTATCACACATGTGTTCAGTGGACATGTGTGCAGTACGCATGTATGCAGTATGTATTTGTGCAGTGGGCATATGTGCCATGGGCATGTGTGCAGTATGTATGTGTGCAGTGGGCATGTGTACAGTATGTATGTATGCAGCAAGCATGTGTGCAGTATGTATGTGTACAGTGGGCTTGTGTGCAGTTTGTATGTGGGCAGGAGTGCAGTGGGCATGTGTGCAGTATGTGTGTGGGCAGGAGTGCAGTGGGCATGTGTGCAGTATGCATGTGCATACCCTCCAACATTTTACACACAAAAATTGGTACAAATTAGAAAAGGGGCGTGACCACGGGTAAAGGGGGCGTGGTCACGACCCTTTTCCAATACTTTCAATGGAAGTTTGGAGAGCCAAAAATGGGTACAGACCATAAAAAAAAGGTACTATACCTATTAAAAAGGTACAGTTGGAGGGTATGCATGTGTGCAGTAGGCAGCTGTGCAATCAGTGGCACGGAGAGAGGGATGAAGAGGGTACAAATTACCTGGGCCCAGGTCTGATGAAGGTGCCCAGTGGGGGGGGGCGAGCTTCCTCCCTCTTAACTGGCAGCTGCAGCTTTCCTCGTCAGCACAGCATACGCTGCTGTGTGCTGGGCTGGGCTGGGCTGGAGTGTGGCCATGGTGGCAGTTAAAATACAATTTTGGATGACTGACCACACCTCCTGTGATTAGGCCACACACCCTGAAAAGTACCTGGGCCCAGCCAGGTTCTCTTCTGCCCTGAGTGCAGTGGGCTTTTGTGCAACATGTATGTGTGAAATATATGTATATAGAGCTTCAGCATGTTCTGGAAATGCTCACAGTACTACAGATCTAACACCAAAGTTCCTGTCAGCCAAGTACCAGCATGAGACAGGTATTAACAGCCTCCATTATTATACTGTCAGAGCCTCAGCACATTGCATATCCTCCAACTGTACCTTTTTGGCAGGTACAGGACCTTTTTTATGGTCTGTACCGATTTTTTGTTCTCCAAACTTCCATTGAAAGAATAGGAAAAGGACCCGTGACCACGCCCCCTTTCCTAATTTGTACCGATTTTTATGTGTAAAATGTTGGAGGGTATGTCATTGCTGTCACTGCTAATACTCACCAGTGTCAGTGTGCATGGCCAGCTGCGCTCCAGTCTCATGCCTACGCCTCCACAGGGCTCCGAGCCCTGTTGGCATTCATTTGAATAGTCCAGCCCACCTAATGATAGGCATAACAGATGACCTATCTTAGCTTCTACAGTTGTGTGCCTGCTTGTTATTATAGAGGAGACACTGACAGAGCTGGAGGCAGACATGGGGGTTGGAGTCGTCACTGAAGCAGTCAGTTAATGCTGCCTAATCGGTGCTGCCAGCAGCAGGAGGTGGGGGAGTGACAGGCAGCCAACTGAGCAGACAATGGATCCGTCCCGGGATCCCAGCAGGGCCAATCCACCCCCGCAAAAGAGTGACCCATTTACCCTGAAACAGTAGCATACTATCCTGCTGTCCTACCCGCAGGTTGCAGTGTTCCGAGGGAGGGGGGAGAGTTGGGGGGAAACATTGTCGCCGCTGCGCACAGCATCTCTTCTATCCCAGGGCAAGGAGGGGGCATCTCAGCATCTGTGAGAGTGCTGGGTACATCCCCTCAGAGAGGATACAGGTGGCGCCGTGAGGACATGCCCCATTTTAAGTAAGCCACCACCCCTTTTTTTGCTGCACACGTCTGTGGGTCCCAAATCAATCAGAAGTAATGTTTAGAGGCATACAGTTGTATGATAAACCATAATTTAGTGCACCTTTTAATAAAAGTCAGGAACAAATATGTATCCAGCTCTTTAAGACATAGCACTGAAACAGCCCTGGTGTGTGTGTTAAATGATCTTCTGATGGCAAAAGACAGAGGTGACTGTTCAATATTAATCCTTCTGGATCTCTCGGCAGCATTTGATACCGTGGACCATGGGCTTCTGATTGAGCGACTGATACATTTCTGTGGTCTGGATGGCACAGTCCTAAGATGGTTCAAATCATTTCTCACAGGCAGGTCACAGAGAGTATCATCTGGATTATACTCATCACCACCAGTGCCATTGCCATGTGGTGTCCCACAAGGTTCTATACTATCCCCCATGCTTTTTGCAGTATACATGCTCCCATTGGGCGAAATAATCAGGCGCCATGGCCTGGTCTACCACTACTATGCAGATGATACACAACTGTACTTGTCCTTTGCTCCGGGCACTGATAACCCAATAGCAACCCTTAATGGCTGTCTAGCTGAACTACAGGAGTGGATGAGCGCCAGCTGGCTGCGACTGAACCCGGATAAAACAGAGGTCCTTATGATACGACCGCAACATCAAAGGACAAGACTGCAGCATAGCCAACCAACTGGACTTACACTCGGGGATTCAGAATTACAGACCAGTGATCGTGTGCGGAATCTTGGCGTTGTCCTGGATGGTGGCTTGACACTTAAACATCAGATATCAGCCACAATCAAATCCTCATTCTTTCACCTGAGGAACATAGCCAGAATCAAGCACTTAATTCCCTCAGATGATATGCCAAAAGTCATACATGCATTTGTATCATCTCGTTTAGACTACTGTAATGCCCTCTACCTTGGTCTCCCAGCAAAAGAATTGCAGCGCTTACAGCTGGTGCAAAACACAGCTGCCAGGCTATTAACCAACCAGCCCCGTTCTAGCCACATACAGTAACACCCATCCTCTACTCCCTTCACTGGCTGCCTGTACGATGGCGAATCATCTTCAAGATTGGCTTACTGAGTTTCAAAGCATTACATGACCAAGGCCCAAGGTACCTCAAACAGCTTCTGACCCCATACTGCCCCACTCGATTACTGCGATCTGTAGATGAAGGACTTTTAGCAGTACCTAGAATCTCCCGTAATTCATCTGGGGGTCGAGCTTTTAGTCATGCGGCTCCGACTCTATGGAACTCACTTCCCCGCACAGTGCGAGAGGCCCCAACTATAGAATCCTTCAAAAGTAGACTCAAGACTTTTCTGTTTACTCAAGCATTTCCATAGTGTCCCTTTTAGTATCTTCATGCTTCTGTATTTTATGAAAATGTACTTCATTATTTACTGTACTATATTATGCTATGTATCTGTTAAGCGCCTTGAGTCCTATGGGAGAAAGAGCGCTATATAAATAAAATTATTATTATTATTATTATTTAACCTGTACTTGTAAAAGCAATTGCATAGCTTTGAGGGTATACAAACTTTTAATGTCCAAAGAGCATAAAAGTGTACTACTGCAACATTGGCAATATTGTTAAAAATCTGTAATAAATAGGTGATGTCTTCTATTTAGGAGGCCATTTTGGATATGTAATATACATTATGTTTGAATTACAAAATCCCAAAATTGTGAGATTGGCTCATAAATGACTCCTGGCAGAAAACATGGGTCTGACAGATGCTCCTTGTGTATTTTCGGTGCTGTACACAGGATTGGAAAACCCTTCTTTTGATGACAGTAATATACTGTCCAATTAAGGTTTATATTGTGTGGTTGGGTTCTTGGGTGATTTACAGTAAGTGTGTCTGAAAATTGTCATTAAATCTCACTTTTATTTTAAAAATAATCCTGGACCCCCTTTAACCACCAGCTCAAATTATGTTATGCCTACCAGTCAGCCTTGGTGAGATTATAGTATGGTTGTTGTTGGGGCACCGACAACAACAGGCACAGGTAGTGGGAGGGGGCGTAGCCAATGCAGGGAGGTGTGGCCAACCCACCTCCTTAGTAAATTTGAAAAAAATGCAGTATTTGTGCGGCCAATTGGCACAGGGCTGGTGGGCGCCATTGTCCCCCCTCCCCCGCACATATCACGCAGGGAGAGAGTGGAGTGACTGCCTCTGTAGCTGCCTCTCTCCCCAGTGCAGGACACAATCAGTATGTGTGCTGGGCTGAGGTGTGAGGCTACTGCAGAGACAGTTACTCCTCTCTCTCCCCGCACCCAAGAGTCGTGCAGGCACTCTGTGCAACGGGGGTGAGTGTTGCTTATCTTAAGTAGGGTGGGTAATGTTTTCCCTCTGCTGGTGTTGGTTATTCATGAGTCTCTGTCTCCAGAACCAGCTGTGAGCTTTATGATGCTGCCCGGTGGTGAATGGGAGAAAGAAAAGAACAAACAATAGTGAAATTCCCATGAGGTATAGGGTATGAGGGGGTGAGGTAAACACAAAGAAGTGCAATGCGCTCCTGTACTCAAAATTTCTGCGTGCCAGAAAAATTCCCATTAAAGCTTATCTGTTGAGCTGTAGAATGATTATGATGCTTCCTTCATTTCTGTTAATTAGTAGACCAGTTTTTCTTTGGATACGATACATGCAACAAAAGGATATACCAACATAGGGGTATATTTACTAAGCTCCCGATTTTGACCGAGATGGTGTTTTTTCTTCAAAGTGTCATCTCGGGAATTTACTAAACTCAAATCATGGCAGTGATGAGGGCATTCGTATTTTTATTACGGCTGTGTAGTAAAAATACGAATGAATACACCATCGGTCAAACGCGGCTGTTTAGGTATTGAACTCGGTCATTTACTAAGCATTCATATTTGAAATCTCTACCGTGAAAATGCATGTACGGCCGTGATAAAATACTAATCGTACAAAAAGCCTAAAAAAAAATAGACCTGCTTTTGAGAAGCGTGTTTACATGTGTTGCCAATTCTACATTACTCACACCTGACTTTTTGGACCTTTAAAAGGGGCCCAAACACATTTTTCTCCTCTCTCACTCTGAAATGGCTGCTACCGTGTGTAGTACTGCTTTCTTGTTTGCTGGGGGATACCTGACACTGCTCCATGAGGCTACAATAAACCAAGGCCAGGAAAATGAACATGGTCAGCAGGTTGCACAGGTTCCGCGTAGGCTGGGCATGCCTGTTTTTTTTAGTGGGCGTTTAAACTTTAACAAATTAGCTGATGACCAGGTTATACAGATGGTCCGACTAAATGTAAATAACATTTTCCGTCTGTATGACCTTGACAAACTGAACCTAGACCCTGAGACAGCACGCTCTCGCTCTGTCTCAGGCCTGCACAAACTCCTGGCTGTGTTGCACTTTATGGCTACTGGCAGCTTCCAGCCTGTGACTGGCGATGTCATTAGTATCTCACAGGCCACCTTTTCTAAATATTTAATTCAGGTGAGTTAAAACTAGAGATGAGCGGGTTCGGTTTCTTTGAATCCGAACCCGCACGAACTTCACTTTTTTTTTCACGGGTCCGAGCGACTCGGATCTTCCCGCCTTGCTCGGTTAACCCGAGCGCGCCCGAACGTCATCATGACGCTGTCGGATTCTCGCGAGACTCGGATTCTATATAAGGAGCCGCGCGTCGCCGCCATTTTCACACGTGCATTGAGATTGATAGGGAGAGGACGTGGCTGGCGTCCTCTCCATTTAGATTAGATTTAGAAGAGAGAGAGAGAGAGAGAGATTGCTGTGATACTGTAGATTAGAAGAGAGTGCAGAGTGCAGACAGAGTTTAGTGACTGACGACCACAGTGACCAGTGACCACCAGAGACAGTGCAGTTGTTTGTTTTATTTAATATATCCGTTCTCTGCCTGAAAAAAACGATACACAGTCACACAGTGACTCAGTCTGTGTGCACTGCTCAGCCCAGTGTGCTGCACATCAATGTATTGTATATAAAGCTTATAATTGTGGGGGAGACTGGGGAGCACTGCAGGTTGTTATAGCAGGAGCCAGGAGTACATGATAAATAATATTATATTAAAATTAAACAGTGCACACTTTTGCTGCAGGAGTGCCACTGCCAGTGTGACTAGTGGTGACCAGTGCCTGACCACCAGTATATTAGTAGTATTGTATACTATCTCTTTATCAACCAGTCTATATTAGCAGCAGACACAGTACAGTGCGGTAGTTCACGGCTGTGGCTACCTCTGTGTCGGCACTCGGCAGGCAGTCCGTCCATCCATAATTGTATTATATACCACCTAACCGTGGTTTTTTTTTTCTTTCTTTATACCGTCGTCATAGTCATACTAGTTGTTACGAGTATACTACTATCTCTTTATCAACCAGTGTACAGTGCGGTAGTTCACGGCTGTGGCTACCTCTGTGTCGGAACTCGGCAGGCAGTCCGTCCATCCATAATTGTATTATAATATGTACCACCTAACCGTGGTTTTTTTTTCGTTCTTTATACCGTCGTCATACTAGTTGTTACGAGTATACTACTATCTCTTTATCAACCAGTGTACAGTGCGGTAGTTCACGGCTGTGGCTACCTCTGTGTCGGAACTCGGCAGGCAGTCCGTCCATCCATAATTGTATTATAATATATACCACCTAACCGTGGTTTTTTTTTCGTTCTTTATACCGTCGTCATACTAGTTGTTACGAGTATACTACTATCTCTTTATCAACCAGTGTACAGTGCGGTAGTTCACGGCTGTGGCTACCTCTGTGTCGGCACTCGACAGGCAGTCCGTCCAACCATAATTGTATTATATACCACCTAACCGTGGTTTTTTTTTCATTCTTTATACCGTCGTCATACTAGTTGTTACGAGTATACTACTATCTCTTTATCAACCAGTGTACAGTGCGGTAGTTCACGGCTGTGGCTACCTCTGTGTCGGCACTCGGCAGGCAGTCCGTCCAACCATAATTGTATTATATACCACCTAACCGTGGTTTTTTTTTCATTCTTTATACCGTCGTCATACTAGTTGTTACGAGTATACTACTATCTCTTTATCAACCAGTGTACAGTGCGGTAGTTCACGGCTGTGGCTACCTCTGTGTCGGCACTCGGCAGCCCGTCCATAATTGTATATACCAGTGACCTAACCGTGGTTTTTTTTTCTTTCTTTATACATACATACTAGTTACGAGTATACTATCTCTTTATCAACCAGTCTATATATTAGCAGCAGACACAGTACAGTGCGGTAGTTCACGGCTGTGGCTACCTCTGTGTCGGCACTCGGCAGCCCGTCCATAATTGTATATACCACCTAACCGTGGTTTTTTTTTCTTTCTTTATACATACATACTAGTTACGAGTATACTATCTCTTTATCAACCAGTCTATATATTAGCAGCAGACACAGTACAGTGCGGTAGTTCACGGCTGTGGCTACCTCTGTGTCGGCACTCCGCAGCCCGTCCATAATTGTATATACCAGTGACCTAACCGTGGTTTTTTTTTCTTTCTTTATACATACATACTAGTTACGAGTATACTATCTCTTTATCAACCAGTCTATATATTAGCAGCAGACACAGTACAGTGCGGTAGTTCACGGCTGTGGCTACCTCTGTGTCGGCACTCGGCAGCCCGTCCATAATTGTATATACCAGTGACCTAACCGTGGTTTTTTTTTCTTTCTTTATACATACATACTAGTTACGAGTATACTATCTCTTTATCAACCAGTCTATATATTAGCAGCAGACACAGTACAGTGCGGTAGTTCACGGCTGTGGCTACCTCTGTGTCGGCACTCGGCAGCCCGTCCATAATTGTATATACCAGTGACCTAACCGTGGTTTTTTTTTCTTTCTTTATACATACATACTAGTTACGAGTATACTATCTCTTTATCAACCAGTCTATATATTAGCAGCAGACACAGTACAGTGCGGTAGTTCACGGCTGTGGCTACCTCTGTGTCGGCACTCGGCAGCCCGTCCATAATTGTATATACCACCTAACCGTGGTTTTTTTTTCTTTCTTTATACATACATACTAGTTACGAGTATACTATCTCTTTATCAACCAGTCTATATATTAGCAGCAGACACAGTACAGTGCGGTAGTTCACGGCTGTGGCTACCTCTGTGTCGGCACTCGGCAGCCCGTCCATAATTGTATATACCAGTGACCTAACCGTGGGTTTTTTTTCTTTCTTTATACATACATACTAGTTACGAGTATACTATCTCTTTATCAACCAGTCTATATATTAGCAGCAGACACAGTACAGTGCGGTAGTTCACGGCTGTGGCTACCTCTGTGTCGGCACTCGGCAGCCCGTCCATAATTGTATATACCAGTGACCTAACCGTGGTTTTTTTTTCTTTCTTTATACATACATACTAGTTACGAGTATACTATCTCTTTATCAACCAGTCTATATATTAGCAGCAGACACAGTACAGTGCGGTAGTTCACGGCTGTGGCTACCTCTGTGTCGGCACTCGGCAGCCCGTCCATAATTGTATACTAGTATCCAATCCATCCATCTGCATTGTTTACCTGAGGTGCCTTTTAGTTGTGCCTATTAAAATATGGAGAACAAAAATGTTGAGGTTCCAAAATTAGGGAAAGATCAAGATCCACTTCCACCTCGTGCTGAAGCTGCTGCCACTAGTCATGGCCGAGACGATGAAATGCCAGCAACGTCGTCTGCCAAGGCCGATGCCCAATGGCATAGTACAGAGCATGTCAAAACCAAAACACCAAATATCAGTAAAAAAAGGACTCCAAAACCTAAAATAAAATTGTCGGAGGAGAAGCGTAAACTTGCCAATATGCCATTTACCACACGGAGTGGCAAGGAACGGCTGAGGCCCTGGCCTATGTTCATGGCTAGTGGTTCAGCTTCACATGAGGATGGAAGCACTCAGCCTCTCGCTAGAAAACTGAAAAGACTCAAGCTGGCAAAAGCACCGCAAAGAACTGTGCGTTCTTTGAAATCCCAAATCCACAAGGAGAGTCCAATTGTGTCGGTTGCGATGCCTGACCTTCCCAACACTGGACGTGAAGAGCATGTGCCTTCCACCATTTGCACGCCCCCTGCAAGTGCTGGAAGGAGCACCCGCAGTCCAGTTCCTGATAGTCAGATTGAAGATGTCAGTGTTGAAGTACACCAGGATGAGGAGGATATGGGTGTTGCTGGCGCTGGGGAGGAAATTGACCAGGAGGATTCTGATGGTGAGGTGGTTTGTTTAAGTCAGGCACCCGGGGAGACACCTGTTGGCCGTGGGAGGAATATGGCCGTTGACATGCCAGGTGAAAATACCAAAAAAATCAGCTCTTCGGTGTGGAGGTATTTCACCAGAAATGCGGACAACAGGTGTCAAGCCGTGTGTTCCCTTTGTCAAGCTGTAATAAGTAGGGGTAAGGACGTTAACCACCTCGGAACATCCTCCCTTATACGTCACCTGCAGCGCATTCATAATAAGTCAGTGACAAGTTCAAAAACTTTGGGTGACAGCGGAAGCAGTCCACTGACCAGTAAATCCCTTCCTCTTGTAACCAAGCTCACGCAAACCACCCCACCAACTCCCTCAGTGTCAATTTCCTCCTTCCCCAGGAATGCCAATAGTCCTGCAGGCCATGTCACTGGCAAGTCTGACGAGTCCTCTCCTGCCTGGGATTCCTCCGATGCATCCTTGCGTGTAACGCCTACTGCTGCTGGCGCTGCTGTTGTTGCCGCTGGGAGTCGATGGTCATCCCAGAGGGGAAGTCGTAAGCCCACTTGTACTACTTCCAGTAAGCAATTGACTGTTCAACAGTCCTTTGCGAGGAAGATGAAATATCACAGCAGTCATCCTACTGCAAAGCGGATAACTGAGTCCTTGACAACTATGTTGGTGTTAGACGTGCGTCCGGTATCCGCCGTTAGTTCACAGGGAACTAGACAATTTATTGAGGCAGTGTGCCCCCGTTACCAAATACCATCTAGGTTCCACTTCTCTAGGCAGGCGATACCGAGAATGTACACGGACGTCAGAAAAAGACTCACCAGTCTCCTAAAAAATGCAGTTGTACCCAATGTCCACTTAACCACGGACATGTGGACAAGTGGAGCAGGGCAGGGTCAGGACTATATGACTGTGACAGCCCACTGGGTAGATGTATGGACTCCCGCCGCAAGAACAGCAGCGGCGGCACCAGTAGCAGCATCTCGCAAACGCCAACTCTTTCCTAGGCAGGCTACGCTTTGTATCACCGCTTTCCAGAATACGCACACAGCTGAAAACCTCTTACGGCAACTGAGGAAGATCATCGCGGAATGGCTTACCCCAATTGGACTCTCCTGTGGATTTGTGGCATCGGACAACGCCAGCAATATTGTGTGTGCATTAAATATGGGCAAATTCCAGCACGTCCCATGTTTTGCACATACCTTGAATTTGGTGGTGCAGAATTTTTTTAAAAACGACAGGGGCGTGCAAGAGATGCTGTCGGTGGCCAGAAAAATTGCGGGACACTTTCGGCGTACAGGCACCACGTACAGAAGACTGGAGCACCACCAAAAACTACTGAACCTGCCCTGCCATCATCTGAAGCAAGAAGTGGTAACGAGGTGGAATTCAACCCTCTATATGCTTCAGAGGTTGGAGGAGCAGCAAAAGGCCATTCAAGCCTATACAATTGAGCACGATATAGGAGATGGAATGCACCTGTCTCAAGTGCAGTGGAGAATGATTTCAACGTTGTGCAAGGTTCTGATGCCCTTTGAACTTGCCACACGTGAAGTCAGTTCAGACACTGCCAGCCTGAGTCAGGTCATTCCCCTCATCAGGCTTTTGCAGAAGAAGCTGGAGGCATTGAAGAAGGAGCTAAAAGGGAGCGATTCCGCTAGGCATGTGGGACTTGTGGATGCAGCCCTTAATTCGCTTAACAAGGATTCACGGGTGGTCAATCTGTTGAAATCAGAGCACTACATTTTGGCCACCGTGCTCGATCCTAGATTTAAAGCCTACCTTGGATCTCTCTTTCCGGCAGACACAGGTCTGCTGGGGTTGAAAGACCTGCTGGTGACAAAATTGTCAAGTCAAGCGGAACGCGACCTGTCAACATCTCCTCCTTCACATTCTCCCGCAACTGGGGGTGCGAGGAAAAGGCTCAGAATTCCGAGCCCACCCGCTGGCGGTGATGCAGGGCAGTCTGGAGCGACTGCTGATGCTGACATCTGGTCCGGACTGAAGGACCTGACAACGATTACGGACATGTCGTCTACTGTCACTGCATATGATTCTCTCAACATTGATAGAATGGTGGAGGATTATATGAGTGACCGCATCCAAGTAGGCACGTCACACAGTCCGTACTTATACTGGCAGGAAAAAGAGGCAATTTGGAGGCCCTTGCACAAACTGGCTTTATTCTACCTAAGTTGCCCTCCCACAAGTGTGTACTCCGAAAGAGTGTTTAGTGCCGCCGCTCACCTTGTCAGCAATCGGCGTACGAGGTTACATCCAGAAAATGTGGAGAAGATGATGTTCATTAAAATGAATTATAATCAATTCCTCCGCGGAGACATTGACCAGCAGCAATTGCCTCCACAAAGTACACAGGGAGCTGAGATGGTGGATTCCAGTGGGGACGAATTGATAATCTGTGAGGAGGGGGATGTACACGGTGATATATCGGAGGGTGAAGATGAGGTGGACATCTTGCCTCTGTAGAGCCAGTTTGTGCAAGGAGAGATTAATTGCTTCTTTTTTGGGGGGGGTCCAAACCAACCCGTCATATCAGTCACAGTCGTGTGGCAGACCCTGTCACTGAAATGATGGGTTGGTTAAAGTGTGCATGTCCTGTTTTGTTTATACAACATAAGGGTGGGTGGGAGGGCCCAAGGATAATTCCATCTTGCACCTCTTTTTTCTTTTCTTTTTCTTTGCATCATGTGCTGATTGGGGAGGGTTTTTTGGAAGGGACATCCTGCGTGACACTGCAGTGCCACTCCTAAATGGGCCCGGTGTTTGTGTCGGCCACTAGGGTCGCTAATCTTACTCACACAGTCAGCTACCTCATTGCGCCTCTTTTTTTCTTTGCGTCATGTGCTGTTTGGGGAGGGTTTTTTGGAAGGGACATCCTGCGTGACACTGCAGTGCCACTCCTAGATGGGCCCGGTGTTTGTGTCGGCCACTAGGGTCGCTAATCTTACTCACACAACTACCTCATTGCGCCTCTTTTTTTCTTTGCGTCATGTGCTGTTTGGGGAGGGTTTTTTGGAAGGGACATCCTGCGTGACACTGCAGTGCCACTCCTAGATGGGCCCGGTGTTTGTGTCGGCCACTAGGGTCGCTAATCTTACTCACACAGTCAGCTACCTCATTGCGCCTCTTTTTTTCTTTGCGTCATGTGCTGTTTGGGGAGGGTTTTTTGGAAGGGCCATCCTGCGTGACACTGCAGTGCCACTCCTAGATGGGCCCTGTGTTTGTGTCGGCCACTAGGGTCGCTAATCTTACTCACACAGTCAGCTACCTCATTGCGCCTCTTTTTTTCTTTGCGTCATGTGCTGTTTGGGGAGGGTTTTTTGGAAGGGCCATCCTGCGTGACACTGCAGTGCCACTCCTAGATGGGCCCGGTGTTTGTGTCGGCCACTAGGTTCGCTAATCTTACTCACACAGCTACCTCATTGCGCCTCTTTTTTTCTTTGCGTCATGTGCTGTTTGGGGAGGGTTTTTTGGAAGGGACATCCTGCGTGACACTGCAGTGCCACTCCTAGATGGGCCCGGTGTTTGTGTCGGCCACTAGGGTCGCTTATCTTACTCACACAGCGACCTCGGTGCAAATTTTAGGACTAAAAATAATATTGTGAGGTGTGAGGTATTCAGAATAGACTGAAAATGAGTGTAAATTATGGTTTTTGAGGTTAATAATACTTTGGGATCAAAATGACCCCCAAATTCTATGATTTAAGCTGTTTTTTAGTGTTTTTGGAAAAAAACACCCGAATCCAAAACTCACCCGAATCCGACAAAAATAATTCGGTGAGGTTTTGCCAAAACGCGTTCGAACCCAAAACACGGCCGCGGAACCGAACCCAAAACCAAAACACAAAACCCGAAAAATTTCAGGCGCTCATCTCTAGTTAAAACATACATACACGTCTATGTCTAAGTGGTGCTTCTGTAATGTAATATAACACAGTATTGTATTGATTACAGGTCATGACACTCACCTTAAATTTAGGAATGTCCACTCAGGTTTTGGATGTCTTGGAAGGCCACATAGATGCCTCTCTCTGCTTCCCTACCCATGAGTTGCAGTGGCATGCAGTCAGGGTAGTTTTCTCTGAGCTTGCGGCCATGCCCAATGTGCTGGGTGCCATAGATAACACACACACGTTGAGCTGAGGCCACCTAGGGGTAGGCAATATATTTATACCAATAGACATCTGGGCCAAGACACTAATGTGCAGGTGGTTTCTGTAGCTAATGAAACAATACACATATTCCGAGTGAACTATTTATTACCTTGAACACAGGCATTTTTGCTGTAACAAATCAACATAATTTTTAAATTAACAAACTATTAGCTGCAGGCCTGATTATTTATTTTTTTGGGTGTGTGCTGGGTGCCGAGGATTGGGCTGGCTCGTTGGTCCGGGTTCTACTGGAGCGTCTAACTGGGGAGTGAACTGGGGTCTGGCTTGGTAAAGTTGTCCCCGAGCTAGAGCTGACTTGGTGTGATGCCAACACATAAGGCTTTGACTTAGTATATTGAGGCTTGCAGTGAGTTGCGTATTAGCGGCAGTGTTGCTTGCTATTATTCTGTACAGGTTGTCGTTTACAATTTGGTTGTGTTGGATTAGCTGAATTAGGGATTGTTGCTGCCGCTGTTGTTCATCCATGATGCATTGGAGATTGGCTTGCATTTGGCAGTTGTCTGCCCTCATCTGCTCCATTGAATTGGCAATTCTGCCCACCTGAACTATAAGTCTGCCTGAGTTTTGACTCAGTCTAGGCAGATGATGGGGCAGACTTGCCAGGTATTGGCTGTGGGTGTTGAGGCACGCATAGTTTTGCTCCTGTTGTGTGGCCCAACGGCTCCAAAACTCAGGGCCCATTTGTGTCTGGGGTGGTGTTGTGCTCAATTTGGGGCTGTGGGATGTTTGGGGTGGTTGGGGTATGTCCTGCGGCGTGGTTGGCTGGGTAGGATCGATGGGCTGCAGGTGTAGTGTGTAGGTATCCTGCTGGTCACTTTCCTGCTGGGCATCCTCGGTCATGATGGCTGGTTCTGTATGGGGTTGAAGACAGCCACTATTTAGTAAATATTTAGCATTGGTCTTACTATAGCTTTACGTCAACATGCATTACTTCTTAATATTCATGTTGGAATTGATAAATAGATTGTGGCCTAAACTTAACTATGTTGTTCACCTTTTTGTATAAATATGTGGCTTCTAACGTTCACTAGTCAGTTGTAATAAGTTTGAGGGAATTGTTGGACTCTGAGCCATAATTAATGTGCGAACACAAAGAACTCTAACAAATACAAATTACTACATTTACATATTGGGTATGAAGCTTCCTTTGGAACAACGCACACAATACAATAAATGTGTTGACCAATACACTCATACATTGTTCAAGGCAGTAAGTGGTCTGGGCAAAACGTTAACAAATATAGTGGTCTAAAATGTAAACATTAACAATGGGTGAAAAAGTCTTAAGGTGCCCTATGTTTAGAACTGGTGATGTTGGCCATGCAAAACAATTGGATGAGACTTAACATTTATGTAGGTGTTTTTAGCAAAGATTAAAAGTATAAATATTTGTTGATATGGCCAACATCACATCTGACAATTAACCAACTAAAAAAACCTTACCACCATGTGCTTGCTGTTGGTGATTATTACAAGGATGACTGTTCATGTGTTTTTATTTTTTTGCTGTGCACAAACAGTGGTGCAGATGTATAAACCTGGAGAAGGCATAAGGAAGTGATAAACCAGTGATATGTGCAAGGTGATAAAGGCACAAGGCAATTAGCTCCAATATGTAAATTAACAGTTAGGTTTTTTTTTGTGCTGCTGCCTTTATCACCTTGCACATATCACTGGTTTTTCACTTCCTTATGCCTTCTCCAGGTCAATACATCTAACCCACTGTTTTTTTACTTCTTTACAGGTAATTGTTATGTTTACTCACCAGACAACTGAGGGGATTGTGGATCCTCACTTTGTGGGCTGGCCAAAATAGCTTGTGGTGGCAGGGCCGACACTGCGGAGATGCGCCGTTGGGGTGGTGATGATGGTGCTGGTGATTCAGCCTCAAGAAGGCGTCTCTTGGTTGGTATCCTAGCCACAGTAACCGAGCCCTGTGATGGGCGCCTTAGTGGAGGGGGGTTTGCTGAAGAAGAACCTATGTGATAAGATAAACATTAACATTTTGTTTTTCTATGTGTTTGCAGAATATGTGTTTACAGTAAAATCTTACCTGCATTGCCACCATCTGCATCTCTTGGCAGTGCTGTATGTGGCCTGGCTGTGCTGCTTCTCTTTCGTACTGTAGAAATATGAAGAATGTCCCAATGAACATACTATTTTGTTGATATGTTTATGCAAATTCCTTATTGTGATGTAAACATATGTGGACCCTGATGAGAAGTAAACTAAACGATGCTTATGCTTTTCTGCCTGACTTCATTGGGTGTGTATACTTTAAATAAGAAACAATTTCACCAAACAATACATACACAAAGGCGCATAATGCACAATATTATACTACTTAAAAACCAAACGTCGTAGCTTGACACAACCACAATATTGCACGCTAAGTTACCAATTTTTGATGCTAACAAGAAAACACTACCCACAAATATCTGCACAAAATTGTAAACATCAAATCCAAATATGCATGAAAAATCACATCAAGCACACAAAGGACAACCCAGAACAACACACAATAAACATAAATCCATTGAAATTGTTAAATAAAAAAACTTTGCATAAAACATATTAATCACACTTCTTTAAAATACACCTACAAACATTTACTTTTGAAAGAAAACACCAGAAAAAGGCCAAGGCAACCAGAAAAAATGACAATACAAAGGATAAAAACATACATAATTGATCTTAACACTACATCAGGCCTGGCCAACCTGTGGCTCTCCAGATGTAGTGAAACTACACATCCCAGCATGCCCTGCCACAGTTTTAGCATTCCCTAATAGCAAAACTGTGGCAAGGCATAATGGGACTTGTAGTTTCACAACAGCTGGAGAGCCACAGGTTGGCCAGGCCTGCACTACATCACCAACACATTAGAAGAATGAACCAACTTACAATCACAATTAACTAGTAGACATTTCAGACAACTAAGGACAAAGCACAGATGTTTAAATTAAAAAAAAAAAAAAAACTCACCATCCTGCCTTGGCCGATCCGAATCCCGGACATAAGTCGCACCAACCACTTCTGGCGGAATCAGAGTACGCATAGGCTCCTCCCAATCCCGATAAGACGCTCGGAAGGGGTGTCCACCCCCGGTTTGGCGGGCTGATTTAGCCTCCTTCGACATCTTAGCCTTGACACGGCGCTTGATGTCGTAGAATCGCTTACGACATGTGTCCTCGATCCGCCTCACCACACCCTCACTATTAACAGCCGCAATGACCTTCCCCCACAGAACAGTCTTCCTGCGTGACGACACCTTTGCAGCATCATGGCCAAACAACTGTCTGATAATGTCGGTATTATCTTAGACCGCAAAGCTATACCCCTTTGTACACTATTACCGTTGAGCCGCTATGGCCGCTAGACTACGTGCACGTGCTACGCCCTTTGTATGCTATTTGCGTACAGAGTCCTGCACTTGGCGTACGCACGCTGCGCTGAGTGTACGGAGTACACACAGCGAGCGCACACACAATTGATGACCTTTAAACCTTGTTAATGATACAATGTAATGATATGCTTATACTTTAAACCTTTGGCAGCAAAGTACTGCAACAATTTTATACCTTTAAACCTTAAGTAGCACTGGCGATACAAAGTATCCGCAGTGCATACACCTTAACAATGCTTATACACCTTAAACAGGGTAAACTACTTTAAAGCCCATGCAGGAAAGTGAAAATACAACACTGTTTTGTAGTTGAAACCACAGGGTTCTAAGGCCTCCGTGGATTGATTCCAAAAGATAAAACAATACAATTTATACACTACAGGCTAACAAGTAAATCTAAACAGAATAATGGCTACAGAGAATGTACGTACGTGAGAATATTCGCAAGCGCAACCCGAATCCGGTCCTCCGCTGGTCATACAGATAGCGTTTAGAGTCTTCTGACCGGCCAGGCAAAAATGGTCCTTTTATACACAACATGCATACACAATACAATGGTCACTGTAATCTCATTGTTCATTGGACACAGAGATATGTCTCCACATTACAGAAAAGGTCATAGGTGGATTTGAAAAGGTGGGCGATGTCCCTTCCAACTGCTCTTGTGGGTGGTATCCTCCGGATTCCCGCTGCATATGTAATTTACAGTAAATACAGTTAATGTTCATAATCTACTTTTGCACATAACTATACACAGGAACAAGCGATCTTTCTCTAACTAACACCGGAATTTTACCCTCAAATACCCTACAGCTGGATACTAGACATCACCTTCCAACCTTTATCTGACCCTTCCTATCATGCAGAGGTGAATCTCTCTGTCCAGGAACTGTTTAAACTAATAATACTTGCTGACATGGTCTAAGAGAACTATATCTAAAATATACGCTATATGGGTTAAATATGCAATGTTCTAATAACACGCTACACGGTCACAAACTCCACCGTAAATACCCATATCATGCGCATGATCGCCGGAGCGATCCTACGCAAATTGCGGATATGTGCACGCACGGCGGACTGAGTGCACGAGCAGCGGGCATGTGCATGGGGTTAGTACAAGGCATATGCATTATGATATTTTTCGACTTTGACAGTCCACCCTTTGGCAGTCAACAATAACTGCCACTATCTGAACATTAAACAGAAAAATATATAATACAATACTTATAAATGATTGGGTGGTAGGAAGAGAGGAGTACGCAGGAAATGTATGACCTAGTGGGATAGTAAAAGCATGTATGTATGAACTTCATGTCTGAGGCGCATGTATCATCGTGCTGTACATGTTCTAGATAAGCTTCGAGGTATTGCGAAGTATACATTAAATCCTTCTTATCCCGTATTAAGGGTCTGTAAGTGGGCCAACAAACACTACCGAGCTCTTTTCGGCTTCTTGTTCCAACAAATGGGGTGCACATTTAGTTGATGATACATGGAGGTGGAAAAACATGTGAATGCTAATATGTGGATATCACCTGTCGACTATGTGTGATACTACCTGAAGATTGTAGAGATGAAGATAAGAAACACATCACAAATACATTCACATAATAATGTGTGCAATTGTCCTTGGGTGTTGGTTGAAGTCTTGTCCGGATGGGTGCATCCTTGCTGTGGGTGGTAATCAAAGTCTTTCAAGTGTCTATAAAAAGTCTTTTCCGAATGGATGTATCGCTCATCAAAGTTCCTTCCGAATGGATGTATTTTTGCTTGGGAGAAAAACAAAGGAGAAACGGGTGAAAGAAACGGACCATGGAATCACATTTTATCACAACATTGTCTCAATTGATGGGTCATAAATTAAATCAGTTTGTGTAACAATGCCCTCGCTCCTCAAACTCATCACTTTGGTACTGCGCTTGCACTGCGTTAAGAATCGAACACATCTAAATATCAAACCAATCATTATGACAACTCCCAGGATACAAAGGAGAAACTTTCCTACACTCACGATAACATTTTGAGCCCATTCTCCTAAACCAGAGAACCAATTGTGTGGGTTCAACCATGAGACCCAGCCGGTCAGTTCATTACTCACAGCAGTAAGGGTAAGGTTGTGTCTCCTTCGGAACTCCCATTTTAATTGCAAGATATCATCTATCTTTTGATCTATGACCTCGGTGGGGTCATCAGTGCTGTTTGTAATGTACGTGCAGCACTTCACACCATACTGAGTTGCTAGGGTGACATGACAGTACCCACCTGTCACCGCTGTGATGTAATTGAGAACCATCCTGTGCTGGATCAGTTCCGTTTTGTAAGCTTGCAATTCCCTCCCAGTATACCTGAAGGTGTCATTTATTTATTTATTTATTACCAGTTATTTATATAGCGCACACATATTCCGTAGCGCTTTACAGAGAATATTTGCTCATTCACATCATACATACATCTCGGTGATATTATCTATCAGGTTCGCTAGCGCATGAATATACCTAAAATTTATAATTCCTCTGGCGGTACGGGTTATATCTAACGCGAGTAGGAATTGAATCCCGGTGGATTCGTGGATCAAATCAGAGGCTGCGTGCTCTGTCCTATCTATAAGGTGTCTCTTAACGATGTGTTCATAATGAGTGTGAGTGTAAGGAGCTTGAGCATTGCGGTGAATGTCTTTCATCTTATTATGGGTTATGGTCATTACTTCTGGCAACACTCTTCCAATGTAACACAATCCCTCTGAGTTTGGGGCAAGCCACTTATACGCCTTCCTCCCGCATATGAAATATGCATCATCGGGGAGAACATATGGGACAGAATATGACATTACCATATTGCAAACCTTCCAGGTGAAAAATCCTGTCCCTAACTCTCTCATCTGTTCAGTACACGTATCAGGCTGTATGATATGCGCACAGTACCCTGGAGATACTTCTCCAACCCTCATGGTCCTACTTCCTAGAGTATACCTGTACCGAAAATACCTCCCACCATCGGCTATTTGGCGTATAAGTTCTGAGTCTACGGGCATTCTGACGGCTCTGTGTGAAAATGCCATGGTTTGGTTATTCCATGTCACTTCCCAATTTCCCGGCTTTCGGGGATTGGAAATGTTGAAACATACTAAGGACCTATCCACATGATATTGGTGGAGCTTCAAACTAGGGGGCCTAGAAACATTAAATTTCTTGTCCACCGGTCTCCCACCCCTTAATTCAAGTACCTCATCTATTGTTAAGGGATACGGTACTAGTCCTGACTTGCTCTGACCTTGAGGTACTTGTGAGCACACCCAGCATTCTGTTTGGTTTAAAACCTTACCCACTAATGAGTGATAGTCACTCAATGGATGACGGTCCATGTTGATATTAAGGCTGGACTGACATCTCTGGATGCACCCATCCTCAACTATGTTTTCACAGTTTCTACAAATACAGTTTTCCTCAGCCAATAACCCTTCACAGTGCCTCCTAGTTTCGTGACTACCAGATCGTTTTCTGATACTCGCCTTTGCTCGGTGAATGTGTTGCTCTTGGAATTCTACAAATCCGTCCTTGCCATCAGAACCCATTCCAGATCCTTTCTCGACCTCTCTGGTACTCTCACCGAAACAGACTGCTCTGGTCAACAACACGGTCAACAGGAAAACCCGGAATGCAGTCTCTTGGGGTAAGTCCATCTTGCTAAGGGGAGAGAGAAGGAGCAAGGAAGGGGGGAAAGGAGGGTAATGGAGAAAATAATAAAAAGGAAAAAAGAAAAAAAAACTGGTACGACAACCGCCTCTAGTCTTGTTGTTCTCCGTGCTCAGGTGCCGTCTCAACAGTGCTGCCTCTCAACATTCCTGGAACAGACACTCCAGTGATACGATGTTCTCTCTGAGTCAGCGACCTTTCTGTAGGGAACATAAATCTTGCATTACCATGTGTTTAATTGTTGTGTGAAATAAACCATCCGTAGAAAATGAAAAAAAAAAAGAAGAGAATAATGAAAAGAAAATTTGTCAGATTTGCGTTCACCATCAGGCTGTCACACCATCATGTCTATCGGTATCTCTGCACAGTCTCCTTTCACCAGTATTTCCACTCTCCACCCTCTGTGCATGGCCAGGCACAATGATGCTGGTGAGATATACTGGGGTTGGGCAGACCTCTGAAAAGACAGAGTAGATATGTGACGTTTGAGCTGTAAGTCTGTCGGTGAACGTCAGGGATGAAAAAGGAAACTTTAAAGATAAATCACAGAGTTTACCTGACCGCCCCTGTATCTACAAGATATGATCTACCAACTACATCAACTGTGACCTCAGGTTTACTACCTAGGCTAGTAATCAATTTCACTGGCTGCGGACTACAGGTGTGGCCAAAAATGTTTCCTATATGATCCCTGATCCCAATTACGTGTATCATAACTTTGCTTGTGTTCTTGTCTAGGGGGTCTGAATTTATGTGTGCTGTTACAGTTGCTGGCATAATGCCCTTCCCTTTTACACAGATAACAAACTCTTGGCTTCCTCCATGTGCCAGGGGCCTGGGGTTTTGGTCGAGTTGATGCTTCTTCCAGTGCTTGGATGCTCATCACCATCAACCGCTCTCCCTGTGCTTCCCTGGTTCTTTGGATATTACGGTCATGCTCGATAGCGGACTCTCTTAATGCAGTCACCGAAATACCTCTCCAGTTAGGTAGAGAGGTTTGTACCCTGGTTCTTAGTGTGTCTTTTAACCCGTCCATCAATACGGACACAGCTACCTCTCTATGATGTACATTTTCCTCAATGTCTTCGATCCCAGTGTATCTAGACATTTCCTGCAGTGCTCGGTGGAAATATTCAGATGCCGTTTCACCTTCTTTTTGTCTAATGGAGAAGATTTTATTCCACTTGACAACAGTTGGGAAATATACTCCTAATTGCAGATTGATTTGTCGTACATTCTCCTGATTGTGTTCATCAGAGAGAGGTACCTCTGCATCTAATTTACAGTCAGCAATGAATTTCACAGGATCAATATTAGAGGGCAAACATGCCCGTAGCACTGTCCGCCAATCTTTGTTAGTGGGTTCGGTGGCATTACCTAATTCTTTAATAAACCTCTGGCATGCGACTAGATCTTTTCTGGGATCGGGAAATTCAGACATAATTGTCCTCAATTCTGTCCAGGACCAGGGGCAATGCATAGCAATGTTCCTGACGGGAGTGATTCCCAGAGCGTCAGTCTTCCCATTGGGGACTGCGATCACCCTGACAGGATTCAGTTCAATTACACCATTTTGTGTTGACTCTACAGTCTGAGGTGCTATTATCTTTACATAATGTACAGTACCATACTTAACTGTGAACATGACCTCACCTATCCCTCCGCCAGGGGGCTTAACTACTGCTCTTACCGGTGTTCTGTATAGTGGCTGCTAGGGAAAGTGCCGATATCGTGCTGGGTTCATCTTCTTGCTTGTAATCCTGAGGGAAGTTTAAAATGGGGTACAACTTGCACGGGTTAGAATTAATACATTTATCAGTTTTACTCTTATCGTCATTAATACTTTTATCAACTTTACTGTTATCATATATCAGTATGCAATTCTCTGTAGCCATTTTCTCTCCTGTAATGTACGGTGGTGGTGCAGTTGCTATCAGTTTCCTGCTAGGGTTGGAACCAGCTGTGTAAGCTAGTTCCCTCTGCATATCACTCTCTCGTTGCCATAAATGTAAACAGTTTGTGTGTCTGATCCTCTGTTTTTGGGATTTTATCAGACAGATCCTAAGCCTTAGTGTACAGAGGGAAAAGGTAGCAGGTGCACTATCTCACACTAGCTCAACCTGTAGTAACCAGAGGCACTTAGCATATTCCTGGCCAGGGCTATGAGCTTACCCACCGCATCAAGGTAGCCTCTCATTGGGTAAGTCCCTAACACTAACTATAGGGGTTCAGGTCCGGGGGGCAGGACACCCCAGAGCCACCCAGCCAGACAACCCCAGGGCATCGCAGGAGTGATAAAAATATAAGGTTAAGTAGGTAGGAGCAGCTGTTGCTGCATGTGTGAATAATGTGAGGAGTAAAGGAAATTATGTGAAGGTGTTACATATATATAAAACAAACTATAAGGGCCATGGAGTGATGAAATAGTGTTAAATTGCGATGCCCCAGGGACACCCAGCCACGGCAGGCACAGGGAGCCCCGCACCCCAGAGAATTCCCCCCATTATGGACTGCCATATTAAACAAAATGTAGGAGTCTTACCTCAGTGTGCTCATTCCAAATGTAAAGGCTAGAGTGTTGGACTATTTAAAATCAGAGGGGTGGGTGGGGCAGGGTGCTAAATTAGGGTGAAGGTGTCTCCTACCTTCAAAAATGTATGAATACATCAGTTACAGAGGGAAAAGGGCCCTAATTTGCACACCTTAATTAGGTAGTGAGGTGCTACTCTGCTTGAGACTTAGTAAAGTGTACAGAGGGAAAAGGTAGCAGGTGCACTATCTCACACTAGCTCAACCTGTAGTAACCAGAGGCACTTAGCATATTCCTGGCCAGGGCTATGAGCTTACCCACCGCATCAAGGTAGCCTCTCATTGGGTAAGTCCCTAACACTAACTATAGGGGTTCAGGTCCGGGGGGCAGGACACCCCAGAGCCACCCAGCCAGACAACCCCAGGGCATCGCAGGAGTGATAAAAATATAAGGTTAAAGAGGTAGGAGCAGCTGTTGCTGCATGTGTGAATAATGTGAGGAGTAAAAGAAAATTATGTGAAGGTGTTACATATATATAAAACAAACTATAAGGGCCATGGAGTGATGAAATAGTGTTAAATTGCGATGCCCCAGGGACACCCAGCCACGGCAGGCACAGGGAGCCCCACACCCCAGAGAATTCCCCCCATTATGGACTGCCATATTAAACAAAATGTAGGAGTCTTACCTCAGTGTGCTCATTCCAAATGTAAAGGCTAGAGTGTTGGACTATTTAAAATTAGAGGGGTGGGTGGGGCAGGGTGCTAAATTAGGGTGAAGGTGTCTCCTACCTTCAAAAATGTATGAATACATCAGTTACAGAGGGAAAAGGGCCCTAATTTGCACACCTTAATTAGGTAGTGAGGTGCTACTCTGCTTGAGACTTAGTAAAGTGTACAGAGGGGGGAAGGTAGCAGGTGCACTATCTCACACTAGCTCAACCTGTAGTAACCAGAGGCACTTAGCATATTCCTGGCCAGGGCTATGAGCTTACCCACCGCATCAAGGTAGCCTCTCATTGGGTAAGTCCCTAACACTAACTATAGGGGTTCAGGTCCGGGGGGCAGGACTCCCCAGAGCCACCCAGCCAGACAACCCCAGGGCATCGCAGGAGTGATAAAAATATAAGGTTAAAGAGGTAGGAGCAGCTGTTGCTGCATGTGTGAATAATGTGAGGAGTAAAAGAAAATTATGTGAAGGTGTTACATATATATAAAACAAACTATAAGGGCCATGGAGTGATGAAATAGTGTTAAATTGCGATGCCCCAGGGACACCCAGCCACGGCAGGCACATGGAGCCCCGCACCCCAGAGAATTCCCCCCATTATGGACTGCCATATTAAACAAAATGTAGGAGTCTTACCTCAGTGTGCTCATTCCAAATGTAAAGGCTAGAGTGTTGGACTATTTAAAATCAGAGGGGTGGGTGGGGCAGGGTGCTAAATTAGGGTGAAGGTGTCTCCTACCTTCAAAAATGTATGAATACATCAGTTACAGAGGGAAAAGGGCCCTAATTTGCACACCTTAATTAGGTAGTGAGGTGCTACTCTGCTTGAGACTTAGTAAAGTGTACAGAGGGGGAAGGTAGCAGGTGCACTATCTCACACTAGCTCAACCTGTAGTAACCAGAGGCACTTAGCATATTCCTGGCCAGGGCTATGAGCTTACCTAAGCCTTAGATTATGCAATACCTCTGAGTCAAAACTACCTATCCCAGGAAGTGGTGCTTTATCCCCCACAGTCATTTGTGTCCATTCATCACAAAAGGTCTCAGTGTGGGGACCATACTTCCCCCACATTACTAACCGAGCTGACCCCCTGGGTCTGAAATCTGCAGTCTGAACCCTGACTACTAAACGTCCCTGCGTTGTGCACTTGGCTTCCATTGAGGACCTTTTTAACAGGGGAAAACTTCCTAAAATGCACCAAACACAGTAGTCTACCGGTGGAAGTCCTCAAAGTTCTTCCACTAACTTCTTCTGCTCCGAGTACCATGAATCCGCCTTCTTTAGCAGACACGTGTAGCCGTTGCAGGCCCTACCTCTAGAGATTTTCCTGAGAGACCAGCGAAAACTCCTAAACCTTTACTTTACACAAATCACGCTTGCATGTGTTTCCTATAACGCGTATGATGACGAGATTTACGCACAAATATGCAAAACTTCGTATCACGTTGCGTCACGTGTTGCCCATACAACCGTGCGGTCCAATCGTACCGCTTATAGACACTTGCTATCTATAAGTGGTAGGATCACTGGAGTCTCCACACTGTGCTCCAAAACAGCCGGAGCGTAATACCACGAAAACTTTATCACACTCCGTTGCACGTGTACACCTGGACCGTGCTCACCACGTTTTCACCTAGACCGTGCTTCACCAAGCTTCACCAAGTTTCACCAAGCTTCACCAAGACCACCAAGTGGGGTTCAATATTTTCACACCCTATTCAGCCCACACTAACATTCTATAGTTTTCTGATCAGAAAAATCCTTTCCTGTTAACTGATGGCTTTCCCCAGAGGTAATACAGAAAAAAGGTTTTTAAACTAAATATTGGAAACTGAACAAATTTGTGCTATTATCACGTGGCTACCGTCTCGCGCTTAAACTAAAACAATGCTTATTGTGTGATTTGTATTTTAGCGGTCGTACTGTTACGCATGTTGCGTAAACACGCCACGTGCGTAGGTCTTTATGTTGCGTACGCAGTTCCGCACGCTGTCCGAGACACGTGTACAAAGGCCGTACGTCCGCAGTACTACAAATCCCACACTTCTATAAATGTAAGCGATATTTAACTATAATCGCTTACTTAACACTACACACAGTTTCTACTGTATAAACCTTTACTAGGCCAGGCTGCGTGTGCGTCTTACACTTACTCCCTTAAATATTAACTCTATATGTTAACTAAATAGCAACAAATTTTCCAGTACAGGTCAAAATAAATCTAGTAATCAGTAATTATGGCAATCATGTGAGTAGATATGCAAAGTACAAAATACATGTGTGTGCGGGTGTTGCGTGCGCATTTGGCGCCAAAACAGAAATTTACAGATTTTAAAAGGAAAAAAAATAGCTTTTGCGTTCTTACCTTACGGGTCCCTCCGGCATCCCTTCAAACCATGCAGGGCAGACGCTTATCTAATCAGCACATATTGTATCCCCCGACCAAGAGAAGGTGTACAGGGGATACCTCTCCGCCCTTTGCTGATAGATAAAGTCTGCGAAAACTCTGCTAGGCTGCGGGTATGAGAAGGAACCGGATGAGCCCTCAATTGATAATGTCGGTATTATCTTAGACCGCAAAGCTATACCCCTTTGTACACTATTACCGTTGAGCCGCTATGGCCGCTAGACTACGTGCATGTGCTACACACTTTGTATGCTATTTGCGTACAGAGTCCTGCACGTGGTACGCACTTGGCGTACGCACGCTGCGCTGAGTGTACGAAGTACACACAGCGAGCGCACACACAATTGATGACCTTTAAACCTTGTTAATGATACAATGTAATTATATGCTTATACTTTAAACCTTTGGCAGCAAAGTACTGCAACGATGTTATACCTTTAAACCTTAAGTAGCACTGGCGATACAAAGTATCCGCAGTGCATACACCTTAACAATGCTTATACACCTTAAACAGGTTAAACGACTTTAAAGCCTATGCAGGAAAGTGAAAATACAACACTGTTTTGTAGTTGAAACCACAGGGTTCTAAGGCCTCCGTGGATTGATTCCAAAAGATAAAACAATACAATTTATACACTACAGGCTAACAAGTAAATCTAAACAGAATAATGGCTACAGAGAATGTACGTACGTGAGAATATTCGCAAGCGCAACCCGAATCCTGTCCTCCGCTGGTCATACAGATAGCGTTTAGAGTCTTCTGACCGGCCAGGCAACAATGGTCCTTTTATACACAACATGCATACACAATACAATGGTCACTGTAATCTCATTGTTCATTGGACACAGAGATATGTCTCCACATTACAGAAAAGGTCATAGGTGGATTTGAAAAGGTGGGCGATGTCCCTTCCAACTGCTCTTGTGGGTGGTATCCTCCGGATTCCCGCCGCATATGTAATTTACAGTAAATACAGTTAATGTTCATAATCTACTTTTGCACATAACTATACGCAGGAACAAGCGATCTTTCTCTAACTAACACCGGAATGTTACCCTCAAAATACCCTACAGCTGGATACTAGACATCACCTTCCAACCTTTATCTGACCCTTCCTATCATGCAGAGGCGAATCTCTCTGTCCAGGAACTGTTTAAACTAATAATACTTGCTGACATGGTCTAGGGGAACTATATCTAAAATATACGCTATATGGGTTAAATATGCAATGTTCTAATAACACGCTACACGCTCACAAACTCCTCCATAAATACCCATATCATGCGCATGATCGCCGGAGCGATCCTACGCAAATTGTGGATATGGGCACTCACGGCGGACTGAGTGCACGAGCAGCGGGCATGTGCATGGGGTTAGTACAAGGCATATGCATTATGATATTTTTCGACTTTGACATGTCGATGATGCCTCATCAGCTCCCGCCCCAATGCCATATTCTCAGCTTAGCTGAATTTATCATTGCGGCCCGTCTTTGTAGTGGTGCGTGGCTGCGGAGCCACAACACCATCACTATCACTATTACTGGAGGCCGCAGCAGCAACCTCCCCCTCCTCCTCACTAACCTCCTCCAACTCACTAACCTCCTCCCTCTCACTCACCTCCTCCACCTCACTCACCTCCTCCCTCTCACTCACCTCCTCTACCACACTCACCTCTGACTGGGACATAATCAGGACAAACAACAAATAACACTGAGAAAAAAAAACAGTAAACACACTCCTCCACTACCTCTACACACCACACACCAAACAAACACACACACACACACACACACACACACACACACACACACACTCACAAACAATGACAATAGACATAAAAAAAAAATGACAAAAAACTAGACAGACTTTTAAATAACTACACAACAAGTATGACAAGACTACTTACACACACAGTACAGCACTGAACAATCGAAAAATAACCTCCTCAAATTTCAAAAAACTCACCAACTCCTAACACACCTTCCTCTCACCTCTCCACTAGCTAAACCCACGAGGTGCGGCCGGTTTGGGGCGTTTTTATAGTAATGAGCACAGACACTCCTCCATCACGAATCAAACCAATCATGGACGGGTGACAAAAACGAAACTTAGAAAAGAAACGCGTCCGGGAACGGATAAACACTGCCGTAACAGAAATGTGATGCAGTCGTAAAAAAAACTCATAACACGGCCGCAAAACCACTAAATCGGCCGCATTCTACCTTACAAAACTACGAATGACATCGACATCGGAAAACACGAAAAATACAAATACGACAGCTTAGTAAATGAGGCGTAAAATTTTCAAAATGTTGCAAATTCACACATTCGATGTCATTCGTGATGAATCTCCCTCCAAATCGGTACAAATACGAATTTTAGTAAATTTACCCCATAGTGTGATATATTATTGTAAAAACAAAGATTACCTCTGGAAGTGATTGACCACCTTTTGAACTTTGCAATATATATCCTGGAATTTGCATTCTTCACTCAGCATCTTGCACAAGATTAACATTTAACAGTGGACCAGACTTATAAGGACTATACACTGCAGAACAATACTGATGATGACTACAACAGATAAGTTCACTATCTTTTATTTTTTTTCATTTGTATTACCATATATGTGAAATAATGTTTTTAACATTTGTGACACAACATCATTAAAGTACTGTAAATATAGACCTGGAAAGGAGGAGAGAGAGAGCATGTGAATGAATGGTAGGAGCTGAATTTGACAGAGGAGAACATATACAGCTAGTGAATTAGCTGAGCTAGGGAGTAAACACAAACATTTACAGTAGAAGGATTGTTAACATGGATTCTCTGGTTATGGAAGAATGAAGCTGATAGGGTTAGTGTGTCAAACACTGAGAATGTTGGTCTAGGTTCTTTGTGTTCTGAGCTCAGTGTGAGCCTTTATCTGCAAGGTACAGATACATTTACTTTACTATACCTTGTTATGTGCTCAGGTGCATGATCACCTTGTAGATTTAGGGGGGACATTTACTAAGCAGTGATAAGAGCGGAGAAGTGAGCCACTGGAGAAATTACCCCATCAACTTATCAGCAGCTCTGTATCATTTTATAGTATGCAAATTAAAGATGTTACTTCAGTGCTGATTGCTTGTCATGGAAAACTTCTCCACTGGCTCACTTCTCCACTCGTATCACTGCTTAGTAAATGCCCCCCTTAGTATTCAAACAACCATGGTCTTATAATGCAGGTGGCAGACAGAGGTTGAGAAAGATGGAATGGTGCATAACCCTGTAACAGTGACTGTTCAAGCATGATCTGTGAATACCCTGTCAATAGGGGAAAGAAACACTAGGTTTGTTGATGAATGATGTTGTGACTGAATGGTTAGGGCCTAATATGGCATTAGATACAAGCAAAATGGTGACCTCAAAGTTATAGTTATACCTATGCATTTGGAACCCATATTAAAATGTAGAATCTAGAACTGCCATGGCAAAGAAACCCGCCTTACGGGAATGGAAGTGGTACTTTTCCAAAAGAGGTGTTTCTCCACAAGATCCATTGGCTGTGAGCGCACAACTTGAGGCTCTTGAGTATGAGCAACATTAAAGAATGTAATTCAAACAATATGACTGTTCAAAAACAACAAATTAATGAACTCACCCAATAGCCACATGTCTTGGCCTTCCATCGTTCTTAATCTTTGCCATATCCCTGATTGTCGAATGACATGGGCATCATGGAAGTTCCCTGGGAACTTAGCATTCAGGGACAGGATCTGGAGAGATGGGCCACAAACAACCATTACATTCAGAGAATGAAACAGTTTCCTGTTTCTATAGATTTCTTCATTATGTCTTGGCGCAACAATGGCAACATGTGTCCCATCCACAACCCCTATAACGTGTGGGAAGCGACTACCCCCTTCCTGAAATTGCCGCTTCACCACAGCCAGGGCACCAGCATCCAAAAGCATTGTTATAAATTGTTTCACTCGCCGTATGAAAGCTTGGCTGACACGCCGCAGGACCTTACTGAACTGGCCCTGCGACATGCCAACCAGGTCCCCAACTACATGTTGGTATGAGCCAGTGGCCAAAAAATGCAACACAGCAAGGAATTGTGTCAATGCTGGTATTGCTGTAGGATACCTAATGGATTGTTCCAGATCAATCTCTATTATGGAGAGAGGGTCTAGGATTAGATGAGCTGGAAACCTGTATCTGCGCAATACCACATCATCAGGCATCCCAAAAAGGGTGACACGGGTACGGAAAATTGGTGGCCTTGCACGACTCCGTTGCCTTGGAGGATGAGGAGCCGGTTGGGGTTGGAGGGCTTGCGCAGGCTGGGGTGGGAGTGCTTCCGCAGGTTGGGGTGGGAGGGCTTCCGCAGGTTGGGGTGGTAGGGCTTCAGCAGGCACATAAATGGACATCACCAACTTCAAATGAAGGTAAGAATCATTAAAACACACAATCAATTAACAACACACATTGTATGGGTGTTCAAACACTTACTCCATATCTTCATGATGAAAATACGGAACAAAAAAAAAAACATTAAGCCACAGTTAGCTACGTAGCTACAACATAGTTTACCATCACACCTAAAAATTATAAAAAAACAAAAAACATACCCATATAATTAGTGCAACAAGATATGAATTACCTACTAAGTATGGAATACTAAAAAAAAGAAAAAAAGAAATGCATAAAAATATAAAACAAAAGGAGTAAGATAATAGGCCACTTACCTGCTCAGAAAATGAAGAGACACTTGGGTCCAAAAAATAAAAAAAACAGGCCTACTTCGGCTACAAAGGAATTAGTCTGGAAACAAACAATAGAGCGACCTACAAGAGAGAGCAAAGGCCAATGAGAATAGCACACACACTGTCACCCCTAGAACGGGCACACTGCAAATTACATGTTACATAACTATTAGATACTACATGTAAACACAGATAATAAATAAAACATAAAACACCATACAAAATAAACAAATTTTAACCCACTACAAAGGAGCATTGCACACCCATACATACTCTGTTTTGTAATATACTTTTTTCCAAACAATATAAAAGTTGTGTAAAACACGCCAACGGCGACACAACAGTAAGAAATTAGCAAGCTAACAAACGCACATTTTTATGCAATATACTGCATTAAAAACTCACTCAGAAATGTGCTATGCACCACGTCCGCCTTGCTTCTGTAGTAATTCTCACCATACACCCACACACACAGGCTGCATGCAAGGCGTTTAAATAGCCAGTACAGCAATTACTGGACCAATTTGCATAATTGACAACTGTGCGAATTACCGCACTGGAAATCACATGCAGCTATAAATTGCAAGACAGCTGTGCAAATACACATGCCACCAGCAACATGGCTACACGTGAGCAGATGGCTGCAGAGTTGGACAAGGTGCAGCAGCAGATGTCCGCATTGACATCTAGGTGACTAGCTCTGCAGAGACAGATGCTGCAAGCTGCCAGTGGTGATGATGAAAGAGCAGGACCCAGTACTGTTGAAAACCCATCTTCTGATACACAGGAGTTAGGTGTGAATCCCCTGCCAGACACAGATACTGGGGAAACTGAGGGCGATTCGGGACTACCATCGCAAACCCTAAGTACACAACGAGCTAGTGAAGAGGAAGATGGTGAGGAGGTACAGGACGATAGCTCACAGGCTACATCCAAAAAACGTAGAAGACAGCCCGCCTTCACTAAGAGGGAGTTACGAGTTTTGGTCACACAGGCCATGGAAAAAATTCATAGAGGCAGCAAAAACATAGGTGCTGCAACCAAAGATTGCAACTAGAGGGACATTACTGATTCTGTAAATGAAGTCGGCTCAATTGTCTGCACCTTACAGGAAGTTCGAAGACGGTAAGTGTATATTGACACACCATTTTCTGTCCTAATTATTATTACAAACTTAGCTAGATGTGATGTTGCCTATAGCAAACAAATACATAACATGTGTACTATCAATAAAAATAGGTATTCTTAACTTTTATGTCCCTTACCCCTAATTCTACTCACATCTGTAGTTGGGCCGACTTCAAATCCCGACTGAAGGGCAAGAGGTCTGCGGAGTGGAATGCCTCGAGGGCAACAGGGGGAGGTCCCGCTGCCACTGTGGAATACACAGATCTTCAGGAGCTGGCGATGGACTGTGTGAGCTACGAGGAGGCGGGTGGGGTGTCTCATATGGACACGGACCTGCCTGAAATAGTTAATCTACATGACTTGCCAGGTAAGTTTACACACATATTCCTATAATTCCGATTTAGTGGTTACAAAAGTCTAATTTTGATTTTTTTTCTTCCCTTTTTTCACTCATTCTTCTATTTGCTTTTAACATAACACAGCACAGGTGGGTGAGCAGGTTGAGTCAGAGGAGGGTTATGTGGCTGAGGTTGAGGTGGGGGGACCTAGTGTCTCTGCCAGTGTGGGTCTACAGATTCCATCAGTCCAGATTCCAACTGGCCCCCCCACCCAACCCTCTGCTATCCTGGACATCCTGTCTCAAATTGCCAGGTATGGTGAGAGCCTGAATGATTTTCAGGACAGGATGATCCAGGAGGTAAGCCATATACCTGTCCGGCTCACTGAGCACAGAACCAGTGTGGAGCACGGTGTAGCTCAACTCTGCCAAGGTCTGGCAGAGATCAGGCATGGCCAAGACCAACTCGCCTTCTCGTTCCAACAAATTGCAAATTCGATTCTGCAAGGGCTCCAGGACATCGCTGGCTGCCTTGCCCACAGTGGCAGGGAGCCAGCCACATCTGCTCCCTCCCTCTGCCCAGGAAGAACATCCCACTGGGCAGGGCCCTCGAAGGTCACTTCTCAGACCGAGCCGTGAAGAACAACATCAGGCGGGGCAAAAGAAGAGAAAGTGATGTCTCTCCAGATGCCCAGCACCCATGTTTGACATGTTGCCTCTATGGGGTTTTTTTTTTTTGCTTGTGTGGCCAGAATGTACAACTCCCTCAAGGTGAAAGGGGGTTGTGTTCTTTTTGGATTTGTAGCCTGTGAGTTGTTTTCCTGTACACTTGAGCCATCTTCCTCTTCCTAGCGTGCTGTGTATGTTAGGGTTGGTGTATTGAGTCCAGAATCTACCTCAGTTCCCCTAAAAGTATCCTTTGGCTGGGGGTTCACAACATATTATTAGTCAATATTATACTTCATATTTTGCCAGTAGATGGGGTTACCATAGTACTGGGTTCTGTTATGTCAAATTTGCCACTGGCAGCTGCTTGTTGCTATGTCCAACTTTGTATGTCATGCTCATTTGTAGCCATGTTGTGTTGTTGCTTTACTTTATTTATCGAAGTAAAAAAAAATGAAAACACTTGTTTGTTTGTTTTATTAAAGGTTATGCACTGTTGAAAACTGTGCACTGTAAACTTTAACATGGCATATTTACATTTGTGGAACAAGGGAACAAACAGAATATTCTTACAAACATTTAATATTATAATGTAAAAAATTGGAATTGAACTTGGGTTACTAGGGGCAACATGGCATAATATTAGATATGGTCACATATTCCAAAAACAAATAAAAATGTGTTAGTAAGTAATATTAAGTGTAGGCTGCATTATGTCGCTCATGTTTTTTGGTATGTACAAAGGAAGATGTCTATGTCGCAAACATTTAGCTGATGTAGTTTATAAGTTGGTTTATTCACACTTGATTAAATTGAAAAGTATTAAGCAAATAATTTAAACATGCAGTTAACATCAAAGTATTTTAACAAATAATTAAAAGACAGTGCATTATTTGTGAGTGTGTCAGATTTAGACCTGGTAAATGTAAATTTGTTATGTGAGCATACAATTGCTGTTTGGAGTCATTTGTAACTGCAGTGTTTGGCAAGTAATTGCTCAACAGGTGAATTAATTTGCCAATTAATTGCTAAATAGGGCAGACACACTTGTAACAGTACTTCGCAAGTGCTGAGTAGCTGCAGACTTAAGGGCCCTACACACTGGCCGATTTTTTGAAAGATATGAACGATCTCGTTCATAAATGAACGAGAACTCGTTCATATCTTTCAGTGTGGAGACTCCTGCGATGAACGATGCGCGGCCCTGCGCTCGTTCATCGCTGGTCTCCCGTCGGCTGTGCATGCAGGCCAATATGGACGATCTCGTCCATATTTGCCTGCACTTCAATGCAGCCGCGTGACGGGGGGAGTGAAGAAACTTCACTCCCCCCGTCACTGCCCCCCCGCCGCCGGGTCGCTCGTCGGCCGTATCCGCCGTCGGGTAGCTCGGCGGCGGGTCGGCCAGTGAGTAGGGCCCTTTACTCCTTGGCTGCGTCAAGATAGCGAACATTTGTTGTGTACTTTTTAACATCGGCTACGCATTTCTGCTCAAAACATGCCTACTGCCAGTTGCATACTCCCACACTAGCCGCCCACTTTCACGTCCATTTCGTTAGATAGTGAAGCCGAGCCTCTGCCACGCCTCCGTCACTCCCTGTTTTCGGTGATGTCGTACGAGCTGAATTTCAGTTAGTAATTTTGCACAAGCGTCGTATCGCTCCCTTTGTGCACACGCATTTCTACCTTCGCGCATGCGCAGTTTGCGTATTTTTGCCGTTTGCGATGCGATGAACTGCTGCGAACAACTCGGAATGAGGGCCCATGTTATTAATCTGGGCTAGTCAGAAGACCTGCCCAGCATTTTTCTACAGTTCAATTACCTAAGTTTTTTAGGAGACAGTAACCCTGCCAGTGTGTTTCCACAGTGCAACTAATCTGGACTATTCAGAAAAGCTGGCCAGCTGTTCTATTTGGGAGATCTGCTGTCTGTAACTAATACTTTTATACAGTGCAAGGTTCTGTGCTATGTAGAAAACCTGTTACCTGATGCATTTCTCTACAGTGACATTATCTGTGCTTTGACAAGAAACCTGTTACTTGTTAGCATGTCTCCATTGTACAAAGGGGGTCACTCCAAGTTGATCGCACGTAGCAACTTTTTGCTGCCCGTGCGATCAACTAGATGCCACCTACGGGGGAGTGTATTTCTGCATAGCAGGGCTGCGAGCGCTTGTGCAGCCCTGCTATGCAAAAAAATGTTTTGTGTAAAAGAAGACCAGGGCAAGAGTTACTTACCCTGTGCGATCATTCCAGCGATGCAGGTCCCGGAATTGACGTCAGACATCCACCCTCTAAACACTTGGACACGCCTGCATTGGACTCACCACTCCCCAAAAACGGTGAGCTGCCGCCCAGTTCATCCTTCCTCCTGTCAATCTTCTTGCGGTCACTGCTGCGACCGCTTTCTTCGTTCGCAGCATCGCTGCCCGGTGAGCAACGGCGCGCCTGTGCAATGCGGCCGCTGCACATGCACAGTTTCCGAGGAAGTGTAGCATGCGATTGGGTCGGCATGACCCCCAAAGTACCTGTGTCATTTGGGAAATTATAATTATCTGGGCTATGCAAGAAACCTGTTATCTGTAAACAAACATTTCTCAGTGAAATTATTTGCGCTATGTACAAAACCTGTTGCCGGTCAGTATATATTCATTGTGCAAACTACCTGTGCCATTGGAAGATGTACACATATATCCATGCAGTATAATTATGTGTGCTATTCAGTGAACCTGCTACAGTAGCATCTTTTTGAGTGTAAATGAATAGTGCTAGCTGTTTTATATATATATATATATATATATATATATATATAATTTTAGTATTCCTAGTTACTTGTCTTATTTATCTAGTTCATTTTCATTCTAGTTTTACTCAGTGCTGAAAGTAGGGTGGTACAGAGTATCATTAAGAATATAGTGGTGGTATACAGTACCACCAGCCCACTGCTGGTGCCGCAGGGCATAGGGTCTCTGTCCGCAATGAGCATGCAACCCCTGGCAATGAGCAAGAAACCCCTGACAATGAGCATGTAACACCTGGCATTGAGCAAGAAACCCCTGGCAATAAGCATGTAGGGCGGTAAGTCCTTCTAGAGGCATTATGTGTGTAAGCGGCACTGCATGGGGCATTATGTGTGTAAGCAACACTAGTGAGGCATTATACATGAAAGCAGCACAGCAGGGGGAATTGTGTGTGCATGTGGCACTACAGGGGGGCATTATGCGTGTACGCAGCACTAAAATGCCATGGAGGCACTCGCAAAATGTATAATTATACCACTGCATGTATAGCATTACCCAGAAGTGCCAGAAATGCTGGCGCTGCCAGGAGAAGAAGCAGAAAGCTGCATCTTTTGCCTGGCAGCAGGTAAATAGAAGCCTTACTGTGGGGCATTATTTATAAGGGGCATTTTTGTGTGTGGGACATAAAATGGTGTCAGTGACATAACCGTGTGTGGCATAATATGTTATAGGAATTACGGTGTGTGGTATAATATGTAATAGGCATTATGGGGTGTGGCATAATGTGTAATGGGCATTATGGTGTCTGGCATAATGTGTAATGGGCATTACGGTGTGTGACACAATGTGTAATAAGCATTACGGTGTGTGGCATAATGTGTAATAAACATTATGGTATGTGGCATAATGTGAAATGGACATTATGGTGTGTGGCATAATGTGTAATGGGCATTACGGTGTGTGACACAATGTGTAATAAGCATTACGGTGTGGCATAATGTGTAATGGGCATTACGGTGTTTGACATAATGTGCAAGGGTCATTACGGTGTTTGGCATAATGTGGTCATGCCTCTATTGTCATGTAGTCAATGTCCTAGTTTTGTGTGACCCCACCACCTCATGACGCGTGACCATGCCAATTTTTACTATCAGTACCACTAAGAAAAAAATTCTACTTGCACCACTGGTTTTACTTAGCAAGTGCTTTTAGTTCCATATGTACTTTAGTAAATTTGAAGTGCCCTGTTCCCTTTAAATATATGTGTCTGATCTTTAGCCTACATTACCTAAAGTTTAAGTTCTGGCAGGAGCTGAGTACCAGGGAACAACAGTAGTTCTGGGAAAGAGAGTTATTATATGTGAAGCATTTGATAAGTGGGTACTGCAGGCTCAGGATCACTAGTAGGCACTCATAGCATATACTTAAAATCAGTTTGATAATGTTGCAGCTTATTAATAATGGGAATTATGAAGGCAATAAGTTCATAAATACTCTCTGTATTATATGGTGGTCACAATTACTCTTGATAGTGTATTGCAGTCAGTGATGCTCTCTGCATTATTTGGCAGTCATTGATGCTCCCTGCATTATATCACAGTAACTGATGCTCTCTATATTGTATTGCAGTCATTGATGCACTCTATTTTGTATGGTGGTCACAAATACTCTCTGTATTTTATAGTGGTCAGTGATGTTCTTTGTGTTATATGGTGGTCACTGATGTGCTCTTTATTATGTGGCAGTCACTGATATACTCAGTGTTATATGATGGTCACTGATGTTTGCTTTGGTATTATTTATTATTATTAACAGTGTCTTATATAGCGCAGCAAATTCTGTTGTGCTTTACAATTCTTCTTATTCTTATTTATTAACTTTTATTTATATGGCAACACAAGGAGTCTGCCTGCTGCAGCAGCACCCCATTACACTTGTGTGCGGGGGAGGAGGGTTATAAAATCACTTGTCTACATAGTGTGTAAAGAGAGGATTCATTATGAGCAGTCATTTCAAATGACTATGTGCCTATACACTAGGAGGCATTAGTAAAGAACAAAATAACAAAATCCAAGTAAATTATATGGGTTAATCAAAAACCACCCACAGTATCTAGCAAATACTAGCAAAAGGTTATGAGCAAATTAATCACCATATGAAAAAAATCAGATAATAGAGGGGGGAGGGGATTAAATTGATTAGGAGAGAGGGTTGATCCTAATACTGTATAGAAAAAGGAGGGTGGTAAATCATGTAGACAAAGTGAGTTGGGTGATGGGGCCCTGATCTTCCCAGGCTCCAGAGTCAACATGATTATCCTAGTTAACATAACAGAATACAGTTTAATGGATTCATTTTTCCATCTGGATGGAGAGAATTCAATTTAAATATCCAGAAGACCTCTTGGTTGCAAAGGTTCTTGAACCTACCCCCTCTTCGGAGTTTATTAAGAATATTACAACCTTGTTTTGATTGTTCTAGTGGTGCGGCCCACTTAACCTAGGACGCAACCACATGTTAGTAGATACACTATTTAAGTTAAGTCACAACTGATAAAACTGCCATTTGCTTACTGTGTGTCTCTCTCTGAGTGTTTATAGTAATGGTGGTAGTTTTCCTACAAACATGGGAGTACATGATGCAGTATGTTTTCCCCCATTTATGAAACCCTGGGGTTTTAATGTAGCTATTGTTTACCAAGTTCTTTTGTAGGTTCCCTATTGTTGATTTTTCGAGATTTTCAGATGACTGGGTGTTAGTATAGGTTTGATTAATTTGTTCTTTCTGTAAGCAAATTAAAGGCGTTGGGGGCAAAAAATCTCTCAGGATGTTATCTTATTCCAGGATATGATCAGTGCTTGAAGTGGCGCGGTATACAACGGTATGATGTACTGCCACTTCATTCTCCGCCAGCAGCCCTTTCTCATTATTAGCACTGGAAGTGTTACGTGAGATCAGTGGCGGAACAAGCAAGCGGTGGGCCCAGGTGCAACAAAATGCTTTGGGCCCCCCCCCCCCCATCCCATCCAAGTCCACCCCATGGGCAGTGCGCGCCGTAGGCGTGGCTTCGTGGGGAAGGGGTGTGTCCACAAAATAATACCAATTCATAAAACGGTGCACAGTAGTCTCCATTCTTCAAATTACGCCGCACAGTAGCACCACTACACCAGGTAGAGACCCTTTTACTCCTTACAGCGAACAGATTCCCCTTTTTACACATAACGGCAGACAGCGTGCACTTTTTACACATAACGGCAGACAGCGTGCCCTCGTTACACATAGCGGCAGACAGCATACACTTTTTACACAATGGCAGACAGCGTGCCCTCGTTACACATAGCGGCAGACAGCGTGCCCTCGTTACACATAGCGGCAGACAGCGTGCACTTTTTACACATTACGGCAGACAGCGTCCCCATTTTACACATTACGGCAGACAGTGTCCCCATTTTACACATTACGGCAGACACCATACACTTTTACACATAACGGCAGATAGCGTGCCCTTTTTACACATTACGGCAGGCAGATTCTACCTTTTTACACATAGCGGCAGGCAGATTCCCCATTTTTATACATAGCGGCAGGCAGATTCCCCATTTTTATACATAGCGGCAGGCAGATTCCCCATTTTTATACATAGCGGCAGGCAGATTCCCCATTTTTATACATAGCGGCAGGCAGATTCCCCATAGGGAAGGGGCGTGACCACATAATAGTGTCAATTCACATTACACCACACAGTAGTGGCGCTTATACACATTGCACCAGGTAGAACCTCCTATGCACACTGATCCAGGTAGATCACGTCATACACTTTGCTCCAGGTACAGCACGTCATACACTTTGCACCAGGTACAGCACGTCATACACTTTGCACCAGGTACAGCACGTCATACACTTTGCACCAGGTACAGCACGTCATACACTTTGCACCAGGTAGAGCACGTTTTCATACACATTGCCGCTAGGTAGAGCACTTTATCATACACATTGCACCAGGTAGAACACGTTATACACACTGCGCCAGGTAGAGCACGTTATCATACACATTGCGCCAGGCAGAGCATGTTATCATACACATTGCCGCTAGGTAGAGCAAGTTATCATACACATTGCATCAGGTAGAGCATGTTATCATACACATTGCCGCTAGGTAGAGCAAGTTATCATACACATTGCCGCTAGGTAGAGCAAGTTATCATACACATTGCGTCAGGTAGAACACGTTATTATACACAATGCGCATGGTAGAGCACGTTATCAGCCACATTGCGCCAGGTAGAACACGTTATTATACACAATGCGCCTGGTAGAGCACATTTTCATACACATTGCGCCAGGTAGAACACGTTATTATACACAATGCACCAGGTAGAGCACGTTATAATACACATTGCACTAGGTAGAACACGTTATTATACACAATGCGCCTGGTAGAGCACGTTATTATACACATTGCACTAGGTAGAACACGTTATTATACACAATGCGCCTGGTAGAGCACGTTATTATACACAATGCGCCTGGTAGAGCACGTTATTATACACATTGCACTAGGTAGAGCACGTTATTATACACATTGCACTAGGTAGAGCACGTTATCATACACATTGCACCAGGTAGAACACGTTATCATACACATTGCGCCAGGTAGAGCACGTTATCATACACATTGCGCCAGGTAGAACACGTTATTATACACAATGCGCCTGGTAGAGCACGTTATTATACACAATGCGCCTGGTAGAGCACTGAGGCACATTGCAGTAACCACTCACTTATCACCTCCAGTTGCACGAAGGAGCCGTTTGACACAAGTGGTTCCGCCCCCAGCAGCAACTCACTGACACTCACCATTTTTTCTGACAGCACAGTGCAGTGAGTGCACTGGCACAAGTAGCCAGACTGCGCCTGTAGTAGCCGCAGCCTGGAGGAGCTCTATGTGAAATCGCAAGCAGAGGCTGTTCTCTGGCAAGAAGGAGCTCGTCCAATCGCTTCCCCTGACGGGCTGGCCACTGCTAAATATACCGATAATCAGTTCCAACTGTGTCAAAGTAGTGGAGCCCCAGGTGCAATGGCAAAGTCAGTGTCACTGCACAGTTGTACTGATTACTGGTATATTTAGCAGTGGCCAGCCCGTCAGGGGAAGCGATCGGAGGAGCTCCTTCTTGCCAGCCTCTGCTTGCGATTTCACAGATAGCTCCTTCATGCTGCGGCGCAGGCTGGCTACTTGTGCCAGTGCACTCACTGCACTGTGCTGTCAGAAAAATGGTGTCAGTGAGGCCCTGACACTCTGAGCGGCCTCACATTGCACACACGGAGCTTGCAGCCCCCGGACATCCCGCATCTGCACCAGCTACTCCAGGTGAAGCGGGGCGATGCAGCACTGTCTACTGCTTACCTACAGCGGGAGCTGCGCAGCCCGGCCGGCTCCTGCTGGAAGGTAGTTGTCGGGTCTCGGTGGGGCGTTGAGCGGGTCCCGGGTAGGGGGGTGGCGGCGGGCAGATCCGGAGCTGTACTCCCAGTCGCAGAGGAGGGTGCTGGTGGCAGAGCGGCAGTGGAGCCGGATGAGCGGGGCCAGTCTGTCAGCCCTGCAGCACAGATTCATGTGCTGGCGGGGAGCAGGATTCAAAGCGGGAGATGCTGCAGGCTGTGATTGGATGGAGACTACAGGAGGTGATTGGCCGAGGAAACAGCCAGTCACCTCCTGCATTCCGCTGACAGGCTTAACACATGCAAACACATATTCAGATGAGCGCGTCCTGTGGGACCCGCTCATCTTCTAAATGTGAGTCCTGGGCGGCTGTTTCTGGGTAAAATACGCGCCATAGCGCGTTTTTGCGATCACTGACAATAATGCACATGACACAATATGCACACACCGTAATGCCCCCTACACATTATGCCACACACTGTAATGCCCCCGACACATTATGCCACACACCGTAATGCCCCCGACACATTATGCCACACACCGTAATGCCTGTGACACATTATTCCACACACCGTAATGCGTGTGACACATTATGCCAGGAATCGCAATGCCCGTTATACATTATGCTACACACTGCAATGCCCCTGATACATTATAGCACATACAATGTCTGTGACACAGTATGACACACACCACAATGATCCTGAGACATTATACCACATACCACAATGCCCGTGATATAGTATACAACACACCGTAATGCCTGAAACATTATGACACACACCGCAATGTCCGTGATACATTATGCCACACACCGTAATGCCCATTACACATTAAGTTCTACAGTAAGGCTTCCAATTACTTTTAAATTACCTGCTTGTTGCCAGGGGTTTCATGCACTTGGTTCCATGCACGGTGCCAGGATGTCATGCTCGTTGCCAGGGGTTTCATGCACTGGGTGTCATGCTCGTTGCTAGTGGGTAGTGCTTGTTGCTAGGGCCGTGCTCCCAGTGCCACATATGCTCCCAGTGCCAGATATTCCCCCACAGTGCCAGGTATATGCACCCAGTGCCAGATATTCTCCCACAGTGCCAGATATTCCCCCCCAGTGCCAGGTATATGCCCCCAGTGCCAGGTATATGCCCCCAGTGCCAGGTACATGCCCCCAGTGCCAGTTATATGCCCCCAGTGCCAGGTATATGCCCCCCCAGTGCCTGCTTCCCCCCCAGTGCCAGGTATATGCCCCCAGTGCCGGGTATATGCCCCCCCAGTGCCAGATATTCTCCCACAGTGCCAGATATTCCCCCCCAGTGCCAGGTATATGCCCCCAGTGCCAGGTATATGCCCCCAGTGCCAGGTACATGCCCCCCAGTGCCAGTTATATGCTCCCAGTGCCAGGTATATGCCCCCAGTGCCAGATATTCCCCCCCAGTGCCAGGTATATGCCCCCAGTGCCGGGTATATGCCCCCCCAATGCCGGGTATATGCCCCCAGTGCCTGCTTCCCCCCCAGTGCCAGGTATATGCCTCCAGTGCTGGGTATATGCCCCCCCCAGTGCCAGGTATATGCCCCCCCCAGTGCCAGGTATATGCCCCCAGTGCCAGGTACATGCCCCCAGTGCCAGGTATATGCCCCCCCAGTGCCGGGTATATGCCCCCCCAGTGCCAGGTACATGCCCTCAGTGCCGGGTATATGCCCCCCCAGTGCAAGGTATATGTCCCCAGTGCCAGATCTGTCCCCCCAGTGCCAGGTATATGTCCCCAGTGCCAGATCTGTACCCCCAGTGCCAGGTATATGTCCCCAGTGCCAGATCTGTCCCCCCAGTGCCAGGTATATGCCGCAGTGCCTGCTCCCCCGGCCCCCCCTCCCCCCTCTATGTGTTGGAGGGACACGAGCGCATCGCGCGTCTCTCCTGTGTCCCTCCTGGCTCTCCCCCCGGCCGGTCTAATGAAGGAAGTGCCGTTCGTGAGCCAATCAGAGCTCACGAACGGCACATGCTTCCTTAGACAGCTGGGGGAGAGCAAGGAGGGACACAGGAGAGACGCGCGATGCGCTCGTGTCCCTCCAACACATAGGGGGGGGAGGGGGGGCCGGGGGAGCAGGCACCGCAGCAGGGAGGGAGAGGAGACCGCAGATTGACATGCGGACGTTCGTCCGCATGTCAATCTGTTCTAAATGCCGGCCGGCGGCTGTGGGCCCCTGAGTGCGGCGGGGCCCCAGTGCAATGCACTGCCTGCCCCGCCAGTAGTTCCGCCCCTGCGTGAGATGTTGCTGATGGAGAATAGGGTGGCTGTGGAACACTGGTGGAAAAGTTACACAGAGATTGGAGAAGCTCTCTCTCTTGCCTCATGGTGTCTCTGCCCAGCTCCCCTATCCCTGGTTTTCCTGGAAGTTAGCAAACACTTATGTGTGATATCCACTACATCTCCTCTTTATTATGCTCTATAATCTCATCGGTAGCTGCATTCACTGTAGATGGCAATCTGCAGCACACTGCAGGATAAGTATCTGAAGTCTTCAGCTCACTGATGGACAGCCTGATAAGAGGCACTCCCTGGAAGTACAGGGTTGGAATCCTGGGTCTGGTGACCATTAGTCAATGCAGTGACTGACTGAGACTAACCCTCCCCTCTCCTCATTCCCAATGTTCTGCATCTGCTATCACAGAAACTGCTAGTATTTTGCTATGGACTTCTCTAATTTAAAAAGAAAAAAAAACTTCTGCAAGTTATACCATATGCAAAGCTCTGACCACCACATGCTTAGACTGAACACTGCTCAACTTCCTCCTTTGATCTTCCAATCAGTGCATACTCCTTGTATCCTCTACTTAAGTGTATTACATCAGGGGCATCATTAGCCTTGATGACACCTGATGTGGCTGAAAAAGTTCATGCACACACCTTCGGTGTGTGCTGCCAAATGGGGTATGGCTTAGTGTGAAGGAGTGTGGCTTCATGGGAAGGGGATGTGACCTTATGGACAGATGTTAGGGAACTCCAGTGCTATGTGTGTGAAACCCCTAGAGCGGTGAGAGGTTCTTCTGCGAATGACAGCTGCTATTGTTCCCTTAACCACTTGCCTGACATGGTCGCATCAGATGCGACCACACCATCAAGTGCTTTATCTGACCTGGTCACACAGGATGTTACCAATCAGATAAACTGTGTTAGCAGTGGCAGGGAAGGGAAACAGGTACCGGAAGGTATCTCTGCCTCCACGCACTTTCCCGTCAGTGTTGCCAAGCTGCCGATCATTGCTGATCAGTCAGAACGGCAGGATCCCCCAGCAGCTGCAGACAATAGCAGCCACTGGTAAGTGTTAATCATCGCCCCCAAGCCACCCCCAGACTCCCACTGTGTACCTGGCAGCTGTCCAGGCTCTAAAAACTAAAGTCACGATGGTCGTGATGTTACCAATTTTTTACTAAAATCATTTTGGATAGGGTTAAATTCATGTTCTTCACCTAATTCACTCATAAAAAAAAACCCAAAATTTCTGAGCGGTTTTGGGGGGAAAAATCGTCAGTTAAGTAATTAAAGGTGTATTCACTCACCAGTACTTGAGATGCTTTCTGGACTTAAACCTCTAGCAATAGAAGCTCACACAATAGGCTGGAGACCACAAGGTAATAAATCCAGTCAGGATGCAAATTCAATGACTAAACAATGGCTGGAATACAGGTTCACATGTTTTGGAGATACTGTAGTTTGCCGCAGACTTGTGACTACAAGCACAGTTGGAGTGGATGTACTCAGAACAAGAGCTGGCAGGATATGATCACAGAGACTTGGCAGGAGCCTGGACTTGGATCAGGGCCAGACATGAGAGTAACTGGAGGGCCATGGCAAGACAATGACATGGAACAGGTATGGACACAGGATGGCAGGTGTAGGACAGGATCAAACAGGGCACGGGTGCAGGACTGGTGGGGACAACACACAGGGAACCAGGACTCAGGCAGACAGACTTGAAACTGCACAGGGTACAGCGATCATGTGATGAGCTAACTAGGTGCAGGAACTAGGGAATATCATCAACAGAGCAGAACTGACTAGAATCCCTAATAAAACGGAAACAGACCAATCACAGAAGTCATCTGGCTGTAGTCATGCAACGAGGCAATCCAAATAGGAGTGCTGCTGCACGTAGCATCCAGCATCCTAGTTGCTAGGAGACAGCCAGAAATACAAACAGGAATGAGCCGCAGCAGCGACTCATAACATCTATCCCCTCGTTTTCATCACTCCTGGGGTCCTGGAGATGCCTGGTTTCCCCCAGAGATGGTCTTGTCTGCAGAAGCGTCTCCAATACTGTGACAGGAGCCAAGTGTTGTACATAATATTACATTACAGCACCTGTCACTGAGGAGGATCTAGCATGTTGGTATCACCCCTCAGCAGGTGACACCTGGGAGCAGCCTGCACCCCCGTAGTGATGCTACTGTGTTAAATCCCATCCTTGCTGCACATGCTACACCCCATCCCTTCCTGAGTATTCCCTATCACTGCTCATTTAATTGACGTCTACTCCCTACTATTGCCCATACTATAACAGTGATTTCTCTACTGCTGATCTTACTCTAGTGATGTGTTCCCTACTGCTGACCAGACTGTAGTAGCGCATTCTCTACTGCTGATGATACTGTAGTAGTTTGTTCCCTACTGCTAAAGTCTCCCAAGCCATAACTTTACGCATAGTGTGCTGTGCGCCATATTCCATGCCCCTCAAACAGAAACACTAGCTCATGTGACCCCCTTTGTGCGAGTTATGACCACACCACACTAGAGGAATATTGTCAATATGAGGAACACGGTGTCACCCAAAGGGAGCATTGAGTGAAAGTGAAGAGGATGAGGGAGGTAAGCAGGCATTGAGAGATGCAAGGGGGTGAGAAGCACAAGGGTTGAGATGGAAGCAGGATCTGAAAGGGTAGCAGGGAGTGTGAAGTGCAGGGAGTAAGTAAAGGAGAGAAAAATTCTGTGATCAGCAACAAAAGAGAGCATGTGGGCACATGAGGAGAGTGACAGACAAAGGAAACAGGTATGAGAAAGCAGAAGGGACATATAAAAGTCTTAAGAGAGATGTTATAGGACCATATGATACATTAAGAAATGTTGAACACAGGTTGAATAGCCTTACATCATATAATATTTACTCTACTGCTTAGTCTAAAATAAATGTACCTCATATTGTCACTTTTTTTGGGAGGGGTATTTGATTCAGGTTTGCAGTCCCCCACTTATAAATTCCCATTTTGAACTCTTGATATCATAATCTTGGGATGGAAAAGAAAAGGGGGTGTGGAGCATTCTAGGGTGGGGCTGCATTCAGAAGGGTCAAACAGAATACCTGGCCTTGTGTGTTTTATTAAGGAAAAGAGGGAGCTTTTAGACTCAGGTAGAAGAAAACATTGGTTTAATACAAGATAATTTGGATAGAGCTGGGGTGAAGCTTGAGGTGTATAAAGGTTTCGTCTCCTGTCTCTGGAGCGCTGGTGGATAAGCTAAAGATGTAGCCATGCTCCTCTTACTGTGATGCCATTTGCTCCATCAATTCTAATTTTTATGGGGAACTATGTTAACTCATTGTTAGAGGATCCCCCCAATTTCTGTTTCCTCTGTTTATTAATGGTCATATTTTGGACTCTGTTATGAAAAGAGCAATTGTGTTTCTGTCACATGGCACTTTAATTCATTATTTGTCTTGTATTTATTACCACTTTTTTGTTTGCCTGTCTTTTGCGTGTCATACCTTATTACATAAACTGCTTTTTCCTTCAATCAAAATATTAAAAAATATATATTCTTAGGGATCACCAGTGGAAATTGGTAGTGTGTTTAAATGTGTTATCACATTCTGATAATAAAATGCAAGCTTTGTTAACCAGAAGTACATTGCCATTATCATCTTGGAGATGTTAGTGCTCTGAAATATCTAAATATACAAAGTAATATAAAAAAATACCCCCATTTAGGTCAAACAAGAAAATGTCACTTGCTTGCGCTAGCCTAATCTTCCTTTCTCACACTGTGAGCGCTCATTAATAAAATCAGATACTGATGGGAGTGCAGTATGTTTAATAACCCTGCTAACAGTTTGCCAGGAGAGTGGATTCTATTTGAGACTGTGACTTTGAGGACTGAGGAAAGCGCAGCTAAGAGAGATTTTTTTGTTTATATGTCACCTAATAACTGAATGAGAATTCTTTTTTTTTTTTGTAATAGTGATACATTTTTATGTTTTTTTCATGTTCCTTATCTTGTTTTATTAAATGCCAAAGCCCATATGAGATTGTGTTGTTGCTTTCCACTAATATTATTAATATAACTTTATTAATGTTTATTGGCATGACAACATTTTTTGACAAACACATATTTTTTAATTCCACATTAACAAATCTTCACCAATGTTTCACTTCAAAATAGTGAGGATAATTCATTACTAATGATTGATTATTTTATCCAATGTTACAAAGCTTTGCTGAAAAAAGGGTGTTTGCATTAATTAATTCTGTTAATAATTTGTATTTTTAGTTTTTTATTACTTGTAGAAAAACAAATTCACATTGTTGCCACATTAGTTTATTAAGCATACTAAATTAGAACTTTTGTCGCAAAACATTGGTATAACGTCACAGATTAAGCACAATTATACATTTGCATTAAGTATGGCGTAGGTCACTTGGATCTCTGCCTTTTTACACAGATTAGCAACTGGGTCACACTTAGAAGTCTTTATTCACTATACTCCATTGTACTTTTGTCACATTAGTGATGCAAATAAGAAATATACTGTATTTGGTGAAAAGATCCATTACGCAAAACAAGGCGTTTTGCTGAGATTTGAGAATACAGTAGGTGTATGTGGACACAAATGCACAGTACATTTATTAAGTAACAACATAGTCAAGAAAAACCTCTACACATGAACAATAAATATCACCTGTAAGTTTATTAGTTTCAGTATCAATAGCTGGGTTGTCCTAGATGAAGACATTTTAGATGATGTCTTGCTCTTGGGTTTTCAGTGGCTCAAGGGATGACACAGAGCTAACATTGTCTCACTAATCCAAACAGTAGCTTTCAACCTTTCTGCTTGGGACAGAATCAATGGAACCCATCACCTTACTAAATGTCCTTACCTTTGACAGCTCTGTGGCACAAACCACTCTTTCCCCCTGGATAGTGCTTATCTATGGATGCTCATTGGACCAATGCAAGCATCACAAGGTTCTTCCATGTTATTGGTGAATTTGCTCCATGTTCATTTGCTGACATCCAGGAAAGGCACCAGATCCTTCACAATATATTCCACTGCTACAGTATTTTCAAGTCCAACACTTTGTTTTTTCCTCTTCACCGCCCTCACTATACATTCATCACCCTTAAAATGTAAAGGTAAAGTGCACTTATTGCCTCCCTATATACTTTTCGTAAAATGAGATTTTAGAATGAGATTTTAGTCCCTACATGTATTTGTCCATGAACTGCCCTGGGAATCCTATTTTGGTTTCCCTCTAAACTCTGAAACTTGGGATAACATCTCAACTACCATTTCCAAATATTCTATAAGCATTTCAATTAATATAAAAATCTTTCAAGAGCTTTATTCCCGGATCAGCTCCACACAATGTATACTAATACATGTCATTTATGCTGGAGGCATTATGGCCAGGTAGACTCTTTCCCCATATGTTAGACTTGCATGAAAATTGCTCACTTCTGGATTACCATGTCATGTATTATCTGATGTGACTAGCCTCTTGCCTACTTTTGGACCCTATTAACTTGTTGCTCTGTGTCCCAGTTGCCAGACTAACAGACAGTTTATTATATTTATTCTGCATATCTCTTTTGCCTAAAAAACAAACAAACCCCAACTAGCACATTGCTGGGAGGGAAAAACTGAACCTTCAATACACCAAGAAGTATTAAACTGTGTTTGGTTTATTTCACATTTAATATATTACCAGCCATCAAAACACAATTGGCAAATTAAACAACACCTGCCCACTCTGGCATTCTCACTACAAGTCACCACCCTTCCCTGTGCTCCTAGCAACCCCACCCCAGTCACCTTCCTGTGTCTTCTTTCTCTTAACTTTAACTGCCTGTCCCTCTGCTTTGTTTCCTTCTCCCACCCCTGATGTCCCCACCCTGCATCTCCTTACCTCTTCATTGTCCCAGTCTTCAGCACGGGTTCCTTACCCCCACTTGCCCCACAAATGCCCCTGTTCTCTACCTTTGGACCTACCTCAAGATCTAAGCAACTGACTGCTTGCTTAAACAGATAGCATTAATGCTATCTTATATATGGATTATTCATAATTTTATGCCTCTGTCAATGTATTCATTGTGCCTGTTACTACCTGTCTATACTGTTTTAGCATTATACATTATAAAGAAAAACAATAAAAGTATCATGAAAACAGCTTAACTTTCATTAAAGGAATCACACAATCATAGTTACTGAATAATAGCTTACATATCTCACTAGTCAATGTAGGTGCAGATCAGATAACAAAGAAATGAAACAAGATATAATCAGTATAATGAAATTACAGGTTGAGGATGCAACATTATATTTAATTTGTATTGTAGAGGACTTCAGTTGACATTGAATGCAGCCTCAATGTGTTAGGTTATCAATACAAATAATAATAAGTATATAAGAGGAAATGTGGGAAGCAGCTGACAAAATAGAGTTGTAAAATTATGAAATGGAATATGGGGGGTAATTCCAAGTTGATCGCAGCAGGATTTTTGTTTGCAGTTGGGCAAAACCATGTGCACTGCAGGGGAGGCAGATATAACATGTGCAGAGAGAGTTAGATTTGGGTGGGTTATTTTATTTCTGTGCAGGGTAAATACTGGGTGCTTTATTTTTACACTGCAATTTAGATTGCAGATTGAACACACCACACCCAAATCTAACTCTCTCTGCACATGTTATATCTGCCTCCCCTGCAGTGCACATGGTTTTGCCCAACTGCTAAAAAAAATCCTGCTGCGATCAACTTGGAATTACCCCCATGATGCACAGTGTCTGTGCTAACTTATAAGATTCTAGTAAGAAAACTCTATCAACATGAAATAAACCATAAACTTAGATCCTCATTCCTGGTCTACATTTATATAGAAACTTCATAAATTAATTCACCAGCTTTAATTTGCATATTGTGTTCATTGTATTATGTGCCACCGCAAGTTAATGTGAATTTAGTGCATATTCCATTGATCTTAGTGGAACGTAACTCTCAACTGAGATAAAACCAATGCCAAATTTCCTTTCAATATCATTAATAGCTCTACAGGTCAATAACTTATGTGTTCCCTCATTTTTCCATATTTCTCCACCCTATTCCAGAATAACTTCTCAAGTAAACTCTCAGACATTATACGTTTCTGGCTTCGCCAGGTGCTAACACTACTGACGGTAATGATTCAGCTCCCCTCTGTGCTGTCACGCATGGTACTCCATGATCTATGGACAATGGGGGTCATTGAGATCTGATCGCTGGGCTGTTAATTTTGCTGTCCTGAGTTCAGATAGTCGCCGCCTCCAGGGTAGTGTATATTTGCCGTGCAAGTGTGCGATCCTATGTGTACGCCAAGCTGCTAAAATCCACATTGTGTAGTCTCTGCAGCGCCCAGAACTTACTTCTACAGTGCGATGAGAACAGGCTGATCGGGGCTGGAGCTGATGTCAGACACCATCCCTGAAAACGCTTGGGCACTCCTGCGTTTTTCCGGGCACTGCCAGTAAACGGTCAGTAACCACCCACAAATGGCTTCCTCCTGTCAACCACCTTCCGAACGTTGGTGTGATCGAATTTTTTGCCCCATCCCTTCGCTGACCAACAATGCCCTTAGTTGTTGTCCAAAGCACATGCGCATTGCAGTGCATACGCATGCGCAGTTAGTACCACATCACCCACTGTGCGAAAATGCACAGCAGCGATCAGATCTGAATGACCACCAATGTGTGCCTCTATTAATGGTGAAAAAAGGGACTGTCAGTTGCAGGGATCTGTCAACTGATATGGTTTTCTTAACTTTCACCAACAGTGGTACTCTGTGTGTGCCTAGATAAACACCATACAGGACTATAATGAATATACAGTGGTCAAAGTGTGAATTTAGAAGTAGTGGTATGGTAAACATAGTTAAATGTCTAAGTGCCACCTAACCCCTGAAGCATTAGGGAATTGACTACTTCAAAATAAGACCTTTGTCCCATGTCATAAATATACATGAGGCAGACAGACACATATATACATGCACACAAAAGGGAAACACAGACCAACAAGCACAAAGGACAGACACACACACACACACACACACACACACACACACACACAGCGACTGACAACAGCATTCAGTATACAGAAATTTGTTTCTAGCAGTAAAGAACCTGCCTGCATGAGCGTGCTCACAGGTTGTGCAGGGCATGTGCCCGCATACCCCATAGGCAGCCCACAGGGACTAGGTCTTGGGAGGGTGGTGTCTACAGACATGCATTAGCACTTTTACTTATAGCATATTATTATAAGGCCATGCCTTGTCATTCTGTTGTTTACAGTAGAATGAGATTTTAATCCCCACGTATAGTTGTCCATGAACTGTCCTATTTTGGATTCTCTCTAAATTCTCAACCTTGGGATAACATCTGCACTACCATTTCCAAATGTTCCATAAGCATTGCAATTAAAATTGAAATCCTTAAGGCCATGCTTTGTAATTCTGCTGTGGAGACATTTATAAATAAAGATAGGCCAGAACATGAGTTTTAGGTGAATTAACTTCAACCTTACAGTGTTTCTGTGACTGGATGACCTCATTCCACCAAGCAATCACAGATTACTGCCATTGATAGAAAAGAGGGTGGTTACTCAGCCATCCCTAGGGATTCCCCCTCATCATCAGTGACCACCTTTTTCTGGCTCCTCCCTGCAAATTGCTGTCACCACCAGGGCTCTTACACTATCACTTGAAATCGCTCATTCTTCACATGCTTCTACCTCCAGCACCTGTAACCACCTACATCTGGGACCTGCTTCTGCAACACCTCCTGGGTAGTGTTGGCTGATTCTCACACTCTCTACTACAGAGTGACATCATCCATTTATATAGGAAGATGACATAATATAGCAGGTTGTAATCCTGCCCATACACCTCTAAAGGTTTACTATATCGCCCAGTGTATATGCAGCTGACGACAAGCGATGTGCGGCCCTGCGGGTCATTAATGACCCTCGGTCTCGGCCGTACATGCAGCTCAAATCGGACTCATTGTCCAAAGATGCATGCTCCGGCCGGTCGCGGCATGATGTCATTGTGTGATATTGCTAACGATATTGCACAGTGTGTATGCCCGCCATCGGGTGGCCCAACCCAGGAGGGGAAATACTAGATGATGTTGCACACTAAGCACTTTGCCTAGTACAGAAATTAGGGATGAGTGGGTTCGGTTCTCTGAGAACCAGACTCACCCGAACTTGGGGATCCGAGCCTTGATCCGAGTCAGGCTCGGTTTTTTGCATCTAATTCGGATCCAAAATTGAGGCAAAATTTCATCATCCAGCTGTCAGATCTCGCAGGTTTTGGATTCTATATAAGTCCCAGGTGATCAGCGCCGTCTTCACTTGGAGAGTGCACAGGATGTGTTCCTTCTGTGCTGCTGTAGTTAGGAAAAGGGCAGAAGAGAGAAAAGGGGTGCAGGGGAGAGCAGAGGGGGCAGAAGAGAGGAAAGGGGGGCAGGAAAGAACAGAGGGGGCAGGAGAGAGCAGTGCTGCTTGTGTAGGTGTGCCACTGTGTAGGGCTCAGCACAGTACAGAAGTGCACTGCACTAGCATACTGTGGCTGTGTATAGGATGGACCAGGTGTTGTTCTCTGTCTATAAGAGGCTGTGTACTGCTGTACACTACTGCTACAGTATAGATCTCTATGTGATCCATAGCCAAAATAATAATAATTTAATTGGTGCATCACTTAGTGCTGCAGCTGCTGTACAGTAACACTACAGCTATATCTGTGTGTGATCCAAAGTTAAAATGTTATTTAATTAGTGCATCACTCTGATTACTAGTACTGCTGCTGCTGTACACTACTTATATATATCCTCTGTGTGTGATCCAGAGCTAAAAAAATATTTCTATTGGTGCGTCACTCAGTGATGACTACCAGTACTGACGTACACTACTGCTATATATCCTCTGTGTGTGATCCAAAACCAAAAATATATATCTATCATGTATTTGAAGGGGTGCTCTGTCTGCTGTATCTGAAAGGGGTGAACTGTCCATCCATCCAGTGGCTCCACAGCAGTGTAAAATTAAAATAATAAAAGCTAAAAACAAAATGCTTAAAATTATAATTATAACAAATATATCTATTTTTTAGTTTTTGCTGTACCCTAGTGTACTATATTTTTATTTTATTTTCATAAGTACTTTGACACTGCCGGTCAGACCACAGTATATTATTTACTACTCAAAAATGCATTGTGCGACTCTGTTGATGTATTCAACTGCAGTGTGTAATTGTTATTTATATTTCTGATTCATTTGTGCAACACTGTAACTACCGGTGTGTGATATAAAAAATACCTCTACATATTGTGGACTCATTTGTGCGACACTGTAACCGCAGTGTGTGACAAAAAGAATGATATATATATATATATATATATATATATATAGACAAGCTGGGTCCGGCACTCAATAAAAAATCCAATTACCCCGGTGTCCTGATACGATGCGGTGTTTGCCCCTAGTATAAGATTCTGGATGGAACGGCACTCAGAGGCTTTTTTAAATGCAGCAAGCGTGTATTAAAATTCAATAATACATCAATTCAGTGTATCACTGTAGATACACTGAATTGATGTATTATTGAATTTTAATACACGCTTGCTGCATTTAAAAAAGCCTCTGAGTGCCGTTCCATCCAGAATCTTATATATATATATATATATATATACATGTTGATTTAAATTTATATTTTGTGCTGTGTCATCTTAGTATACATCCAGGGACTGCAGCTACTCTGTCCATCTAGGGGTGTTCTGTCAGTCCACCCAAAATAAAATAGATGTTTCTTTTTTATATTTTGTGCTGTATCCTCCAAGAATACATCCAGGTGTGATTTCAGGGTATTGTGTCTGTAGCTCATATTCTTATTATAACTTATTGTTCTATTTTCATAACTCTTCTTATCACCACATTCTAATTAATTCAAATTAATATTATTAATAATAATAATTATTATTATAAATTAGCTAAATTTAAATTAAATAAATATAAAAAAACTCTCCACCCTCATATACTGAACTTTCTGCATATCAAAGATATCTTGGAGAAAATGAAGAATTTGATTCTAAATAAATTAAATTAAATAAATTAAATTAAATAAATAAATAAATAAATTAAAATTAAATAAATTGAAATTAAAATAAAATAAATTAAATAAATTAAAACTAAAAAATATATATATTTTTTATTCTTCTTTACCTTAATAATTTTTTTGTGAACTAAAACCTGAGCCTTGCCTAATGCATCTTTTTATAAATACAGTATTTTTTTTAAATATTTTGTCCTCCCAGTACATTCATCCAAGGGCTGCTGCTGCTTCGTCCAGCTACCCCGGCGCAACCTTTTGGCCTAAACTGGATAAAAACAATATTGTGAGTTGTAATGTGTTCAGAATAGTCTGGAAATGTGTGGAAATTAATGTTACTGAGGTTAATAAAAACAAATGTTAGTTAAAGCATGGCAGTTTGTCCTTACTTTAACTGAGCAGTTAATGCAGGTTAACAATTTACTTCAAAGGGGGATATTCAGTTGTTTGAAAAGTCAGTTGGGTGTCTGTTTTTTCCTATCTAATAGACAGGAAAAAAACAGACACCCACCCGACTTTTCAAACATTTGAATTCTCCCCCAAATGTTCAGTAACAAGTCTCAAACTACCCCGTATCTATCTAACAGCACAGCGTACTAAGAGCTTAGAGAAAAGAGCTGTGACATACTGTACAGCCTGTTCAAGGCAAACTTCCTTCAAAATACAGGATGTCATTATTGGTATGAAGAATTGCCTTTTTGGTGAAGTGTAAGAAACAGGGTCGCTGAAACATCAGATGGACTACAGTGCTAGAGTGGAGGAATGGCCAGTTGTGGGGCTTTGGCTATACCCCGCTCAGCATATTGTTTACTGCTGCAAATGGGGTGGTTTTGCTCATTCCAATTTTTACACCATTATAAGAAAGTGATGGATAGAGGAAGGCATTTTTGAAGATGGGCAAGATGCCAAACGTGCTGGGTTCACCTAATAGTGTTTTAGCATGTCAACATAGGACACTTCTCTCATATTCATGGTATTTCAATAGAGCCACCCTCAGATGGCAATTGTCACTTAAGATGGCCATACACTGAACAATAATTATTCAGACCAGCTAATAAAAATACTTCTATGAGCAATTATCTTTCAGTGTATGGGAGTGAATGATAATTTCTGTGGATTATTTGGTTTTGTCATCAAAATTGTCCAATCCTCCCAACTGTCATCTGACTCCATGCAGTTATACAAAGATCCATACTTTGGAGTCAATTTACTACGCCTTGTGGATAGATAAAGTGGACGGAGATAAAGTACCACCCAATCAGCTCCTAATTGTCATTTTTCAAAACCAGTCTGTGACATGGCAGTTAGGAACTGATTGGCTGGTACTTTACCTCAGTCCACTTTACCTCCATCCAAGGCTTTTGTCAAAACCAATCCAGATCCAAAACATTAAGGAGATCCAAAACCAAAACACAAAACACAAAAAATGGCCCGGTGCACACCCCTAACACAAATCAGATAATTCTCACCCAAAATATAAAAATAGCTTTCACTTGCATCCCTCTTTTGATTAACTATGACCCGAACCAGTTTACCTTAAACACAATCTGATTTAGTAATAATATGTATGTATCTTTCTTGAATAACAGCACCCTAGAGTATAAGCATTTTTTCATGGCACCACTAGGATAAAAGTTTTTTTAATAAATTAAGTACATTGTGCCTACCTGTCACCCTTAAGTTCAGTTACGTGATGGTGTACATTTGTGTTTCTGATGGTCCACATATTTTATGATTGGCAGCCACTGGCAATGGTTTTGCCTGTCACTTTGACAATAAATAATTTGATTTGATTCCGGACCACCAACGAAAGGCAACCCTGCAAGAGCCTTGCGGCACCCCAAGCTACATGGGCACACAGTTTGGGACTCACTTCCATAACACGGTCTAAATTTATTTTACATCTGCTCCTTGTAAGAAGAGGTGTGTAGCGGTCCTAATATCAAGTAAGGTTCCCTTAGTCCTCTCAAAGTCCATTGCTGACATGGTAGGTACCTTTTTTTTACCATTGGGGCGAAAAGGCTCACCCTAGTTAATCTATAAGCACCCAACATGGATCAAGGGCTCTTCTTTTCTGATCTAATTAAATCAATAGAATTATTCTTTTAAGGTCACCTTATTATTGGTGGGAGTAATTTTGATCCTACGGTATTATTAACCTCAATAACATTAATTTCCACTCATTTCCAGTCTATTTTGACCACCTCACAGTATTGTTTTTAGGCCAAAAGGTTGCACTGAGGTCTCTGGATGACTTACTGTAGCTAAGCGACACAGTGGGCGGCACAAACACCTAGCCAATCTAGGAGTGGCACTGCAGTGTCAGACAGGATGTCAGTTTTATAAACTAGACTCCAAAGATCACATAATGCAAAGAAGAAAAAGAGGTGCATTGAGGTAGCTGGATGACTAAGCTAAGTAACCAAAGTGTGCGTCACAAACACCTGGCCCATCTAGGAGTGGCACTGCAGTGGCAGACAGGATGGCAATTTTAAAAACAAGGCCCCAAAACAGCACATAATGCAAAGAAGAAAAAAAGGTGAAAGATGGAATTGTCCTTGGGCCCTCCCACCCACCCTTATGTTGTATAAACAGGACATGCACACTTTAACAAAGCAATCATTTCAGAGACAGCGTCTGCCACACGACTGTGGCTGAAATTATTGGTTTGTTTGAGCCCCCACCAAAAACAAAGCAATTATCTCTCCTTGCACAAACTGGCTCTACAGTGGCAAGATGTCGTCCTCATCGTCAGATTCCCCACCCCCTTCAGTGTTTACTTCCTCATCCTCTTAGAGAAATAATATTCAAACAAACAAAACCACATCATTTAGGTGTCAGTGGACTGCTTACGCTACTACTAAAAGTTTCTGAACTTGACAATGACTTATGATGATTGAGCTGCAGGTGACGTATAAGGGAGGATGTTCCAAGGTGATTAACATCCTTATCCCTACTTATTATGGATTGACAAAGGCAACAGATGGCTTGACAACTGTTGTCCGGATTTGTGGAGAAATACTGTAATTCCACACTGAAGAAGTGCCTTTTTTGGTATTTTGCCCAGGCATGACAATGGGCTTTTTCATCCCATGGCCAACAACTGTCTCCACTGGTACCTTATTCAAACACACCACATCACCATCAGAATCCTCATCGTCAACTTCCTCCTCAGCGCCAGCAACACCCATATCCTCCTCATCCTGGTGTACTTCTACAGTGATATCCTCAATCTCAATATCAGCAACTGGACTGGCGGTGCTCCTCCCAGCACTTGCAGGAGGCATGCAAATGGTGGTAAGAGCATCCTCTTCCCATACAGTGTTGAGAAGGTCAGGCCTAGACATTGCAACCACAGACAGTGCCAGCACCCCTGTATTTTCACAACACCCAACAATTTTATAGCATACAAGACAGGGCCAGTAAACATTAATTTTCACTGCACCCTAGATTAATTACAGCATACAAGACAGGACCAGTGTACATTGATTTTCACTGCACCCTGGAATAATTACAGCATACAAGACAGGGCCAGTGTGCATTAATTTTCAATGCACCCTATAATAATTACAGCATACAAGACAGGGCCAGTGTTCATTGTTTTACACTGCACTGTAGAATAATTACAGCATACAAGACGGGGCTAGTGTACGTTGATTTTCACTGCACCCTAGAATTATTACAGCATACAAGACAGGGCCAGTGTACATTGATTTTCACTGCACTCTAGAATTATTACAGCAAACAAGACAGGGCCAGTGTACATTGATTTTCACTGCACCCTAGAATTATTACAGCATACAAGACAGTGCCAGTGTACATTGATTTTCACTGCTCCCCTAAATTTTTATAGCATACAGGGCCAGTGTAATGTTATTTGAACAGCAACACCCCTATATTTTACAACATACAGCAGTGTGCTTTTCATTTTTAACAACTGCACCCCTGAATTTTTATAGCATACAGGGCCAGTGTAATGTTATTTGAACAGCAACACCCCTATATTTTACAGCATACAGCAGTGTGCTTTTAATTTTTAACAACTGCTCCCCTGATTTTTTTAGAACATACAAGGCCAGTGTAATGTTATTTGAACAGCAACACCCCTATATTTTACAGCATACAGCAGTGTGCTTTTAATTTTTAACAACTGCACCCCTGAATTTTTATAGCATACAGGGCCAGCAGCACCGCTATATTTTACAGCCTACAGGAGCAGTGTGCTTTCAATTTTTAACAACTGCACCTCTGAATTCTTACAACATACAGGGCCAGCAGCACCCCTATATTTTCCAGCATACAGGAGGACAGTGCCCCATCTACCTGTACAACACAGTGACAGCCAGGACAGCAACACCCATGTACAGCTGCAGCACATGAAACACCAGTGACAGCCTGTGACAGCCAGGACAGCACCCCTAACACAGCACAGGTACACCACAGTGACTGCAGCAGCACCCCTACAGAGCACACTCTAACCCTACCAATGCCACCACCCACATAGAGAGACAGAGGTCTGTCTCCCTCACTCTCCAAGTCCGGAGTGAAAATGGCAGCAACGTGCGGCTGTTTATATGGGATCCAAAACCCGTGATAATCCAACAGCAGGATGATGATGTTTTGCCACTTTCTGGTTTCCGAGTCTGTCGGGAAGACCAGTGCAGGACTCATCTCTAAGATGTGTATATATATATATATATATATATATATATATACACACACCAAATTTAGGGCTGAGGCAATGATCAACTGGTGGCCAGGCACTTCAAGCTGCTTTAGCATCTTTTGTACTGTTTGGAGAACCAAATTATGGATCACATTCCGCTTTCTATATGAGGCGGAGACAGACAAAAATTGCTGTCCCAACGTGAAGCCATGTGGATATTTATGTTGAATATTCCAACTTCACAGGGTTTGAATGAAAAAGTTACATGGAAATTTTTTATTTAAAACTGTCCCTTAGCACAGTGGTTCTCAACCTTGGTCCTCAAGTACCCCCAACAGTTCATATTTTCCAGGTCACCTAGCAGTTGAACAGGTGTACTCATTACTCACTGAGACATTATAAAAGATCCACAGGTGGAGCAAATGATTTCACTTGCAATCCTGTGAGGAGACCTGGAAAACATGAACTGTTGGGGGGTACTTGAGGACCGAGGTTGAGAACCACTGCCTTAGCAGACAATCGACTTACTTTAGCTAACATCCAATAGAAAATGCAGCCGGCAACAGTATAGCATGGCCTTAGATCCTGTTGCTCCATTTCCTCATAGTATACAAAAGTTATTTATGTAATAATATGGAATATTGAGCTAATATTAGATTTGCTTATATAGAGCTACTATACCGCTATGTTCTCTGTCCCCAGTATTTTATATTTTTGTATGTTCTTCACATACAGTATCACTAGCAAAACATTGCTCTCTAACAGGGGCATAGCCAGCACTTTGTGGGCCCCATAGCAACATTTTGAAGTGGTCCCCATCCCAATGCTACTAGGGAGACACTTCTCTGCAGCAGGTGTTAATTTTATGCTCTATAATAGTGCCCTAGTTCATTTTCTGAACCATAGTAGAGCCTTATTTCATATTATGCCCCATAGTAGTGCCCTAGTTTTTTAAATGAATCGTAGCAGTGCTTAAGTTCACCCTATGCCAGATTTCAGAGCTGCCAGTGCACATTATGCCGCACAGTACCTAGAGATGAGCGCCTGAAATTTTTCGGGTTTTGTGTTTTGGTTTTGGGTTCGGTTCCGCGGCCGTGTTTTGGGTTCGAACGCGTTTTGGCAAAACCTCACCGAATTTTTTTTGTCGGATTCGGGTGTGTTTTGGATTCGGGTGTTTTTTTCAAAAAACCCTAAAAAACAGCTTAAATCATAGAATTTGGGGGTCATTTTGATCCCAAAGTATTATTAACCTCAAAAACCATAATTTACACTCATTTTCAGTCTATTCTGAATACCTCACACCTCACAATATTAATTTTAGTCCTAAAATTTGCACCGAGGTCGCTGTGTGAGTAAGATAAGCGACCCTAGTGGCCGACACAAACACCGGGCCCATCTAGGAGTGGCACTGCAGTGTCACGCAGGATGTCCCTTCCAAAAAACCCTCCCCAAACAGCACATGACGCAAAGAAAAAAAGAGGCGCAATGAGGTAGCTGTGTGAGTAAGATTAGCGACCCTAGTGGCCGACACAAACACCGGGCCCATCTAGGAGTGGCACTGCAGTGTCACGCAGGATGGCCCTTCCAAAAAACCCTCCCCAAACAGCACATGACGCAAAGAAAAAAGAGGCGCAATGAGGTAGCTGTGTGAGTAAGATTAGCGACCCTAGTGGCCGACACAAACACCGGGCCCATCTAGGAGTGGCACTGCAGTGTCACGCAGGATGGCCCTTCCAAAAAACCCTCCCCAAACAGCACATGACGCAAAGAAAAAAAGAGGCGCAATGAGGTAGCTGTGTGAGTAAGATTAGCGACCCTAGTGGCCGACACAAACACCGGGCCCATCTAGGAGTGGCACTGCAGTGTCACGCAGGATGGCCCTTCCAAAAAACCCTCCCCAAACAGCACATGACGCAAAGAAAAAAAGAGGCGCAATGAGGTAGCTGTGTGAGTAAGATTAGCGACCCTAGTGGCCGACACAAACACCGGGCCCATCTAGGAGTGGCACTGCAGTGTCACGCAGGATGGCCCTTCCAAAAAACCCTCCCCAAACAGCACATGACGCAAAGAAAAAAAGAGGCGCAATGAGGTAGCTGTGTGAGTAAGATTAGCGACCCTAGTGGCCGACACAAACACCGGGCCCATCTAGGAGTGGCACTGCAGTGTCACGCAGGATGTCCCTTCCAAAAAACCCTCCCCAAACAGCACATGACGCAAAGAAAAAAAGAGGCACAATGAGGTAGCTGTGTGAGTAAGATTAGCGACCCTAGTGGCCGACACAAACACCGGGCCCATCTAGGAGTGGCACTGCAGTGTCACGCAGGATGTCCCTTCCAAAAAACCCTCCCCAAACAGCACATGACGCAAAGAAAAAAAGAGGCGCAATGAGGTAGCTGACTGTGTGAGTAAGATTAGCGACCCTAGTGGCCGACACAAACACCGGGCCCATCTAGGAGTGGCACTGCAGTGTCACGCAGGATGTCCCTTCCAAAAAAACCCTCCCCAATCAGCACATGATGCAAAGAAAAATAAAAGAAAAAAGAGGTGCAAGATGGAATTGTCCTTGGGCCCTCCCACCCACCCTTATGTTGTATAAACAAAACAGGACATGCACACTTTAACCAACCCATCATTTCAGTGACAGGGTCTGCCACACGACTGTGACTGATATGACGGGTTGGTTTGGACCCCCCCCAAAAAAGAAGCAATTAATCTCTCCTTGCACAAACTGGCTCTACAGAGGCAAGATGTCCACCTCATCTTCACCCTCCGATATATCACCGTGTACATCCCCCTCCTCACAGATTATCAATTCGTCCCCACTGGAATCCACCATCTCAGCTCCCTGTGTACTTTGTGGAGGCAATTGCTGCTGGTCAATGTCTCCGCGGAGGAATTGATTATAATTCATTTTAATGAACATCATCTTCTCCACATTTTCTGGATGTAACCTCGTACGCCGATTGCTGACAAGGTGAGCGGCGGCACTAAACACTCTTTCGGAGTACACACTTGTGGGAGGGCAACTTAGGTAGAATAAAGCCAGTTTGTGCAAGGGCCTCCAAATTGCCTCTTTTTCCTGCCAGTATAAGTACAGACTGTGTGACGTGCCTACTTGGATGCGGTCACTCATATAATCCTCCACCATTCTATCAATGTTGAGAGAATCATATGCAGTGACAGTAGACGACATGTCCGTAATCGTTGTCAGGTCCTTCAGTCCGGACCAGATGTCAGCATCAGCAGTCGCTCCAGACTGCCCTGCATCACCGCCAGCGGGTGGGCTCGGAATTCTGAGCCTTTTCCTCGCACCCCCAGTTGCGGGAGAATGTGAAGGAGGAGATGTTGACAGGTCGCGTTCCGCTTGACTTGACAATTTTGTCACCAGCAGGTCTTTCAACCCCAGCAGACCTGTGTCTGCCGGAAAGAGAGATCCAAGGTAGGCTTTAAATCTAGGATCGAGCACGGTGGCCAAAATGTAGTGCTCTGATTTCAACAGATTGACCACCCGTGAATCCTTGTTAAGCGAATTAAGGGCTGCATCCACAAGTCCCACATGCCTAGCGGAATCGCTCCCTTTTAGCTCCTTCTTCAATGCCTCCAGCTTCTTCTGCAAAAGCCTGATGAGGGGAATGACCTGACTCAGGCTGGCAGTGTCTGAACTGACTTCACGTGTGGCAAGTTCAAAGGGCATCAGAACCTTGCACAACGTTGAAATCATTCTCCACTGCACTTGAGACAGGTGCATTCCACCTACTATATCGTGCTCAATTGTATAGGCTTGAATGGCCTTTTGCTGCTCCTCCAACCTCTGAAGCATATAGAGGGTTGAATTCCACCTCGTTACCACTTCTTGCTTCAGATGATGGCAGGGCAGGTTCAGTAGTTTTTGGTGGTGCTCCAGTTTTCTGTACGTGGTGCCTGTACGCCGAAAGTGTCCCGCAATTCTTCTGGCCACCGACAGCATCTCTTGCACGCCCCTGTCGTTTTTTAAAAAATTCTGCACCACCAAATTCAAGGTATGTGCAAAACATGGGACGTGCTGGAATTGGCCCAGATTTAATGCACACACAATATTGCTGGCGTTGTCCGATGCCACAAATCCACAGGAGAGTCCAATTGGGGTAAGCCATTCCGCGATGATCTTCCTCAGTTGCCGTAAGAGGTTTTCAGCTGTGTGCGTATTCTGGAAAGCGGTGATACAAAGCGTAGCCTGCCTAGGAAAGAGTTGGCGTTTGCGAGATGCTGCTACTGGTGCCGCCGCTGCTGTTCTTGCGGCGGGAGTCCATACATCTACCCAGTGGGCTGTCACAGTCATATAGTCCTGACCCTGCCCTGCTCCACTTGTCCACATGTCCGTGGTTAAGTGGACATTGGGTACAGCTGCATTTTTTAGGACACTGGTGACTCTTTTTCTGAGGTCTGTGTACATTTTCGGTATCGCCTGCCTAGAGAAATGGAACCTAGATGGTATTTGGTACCGGGGACACAGTACCTCCAACAAGTCTCTAGTTGGCTCTGCAGTAATGATGGATACCGGAACCACGTTTCTCACCACCCAGGATGCCAAGGCCTCAGTTATCCGCTTTGCAGTAGGATGACTGCTGTGATATTTCATCTTCCTCGCAAAGGACTGTTGAACAGTCAATTGCTTACTGGAAGTAGTACAAGTGGGCTTACGACTTCCCCTCTGGGATGACCATCGACTCCCAGCGGCAACAACAGCAGCGCCAGCAGCAGTAGGCGTTACACGCAAGGATGCATCGGAGGAATCCCAGGCAGGAGAGGACTCGTCAGAATTGCCAGTGACATGGCCTGCAGGACTATTGGCATTCCTGGGGAAGGAGGAAATTGACACTGAGGGAGTTGGTGGGGTGGTTTGCGTGAGCTTGGTTACAAGAGGAAGGGATTTACTGGTCAGTGGACTGCTTCCGCTGTCACCCAAAGTTTTTGAACTTGTCACTGACTTATTATGAATGCGCTGCAGGTGACGTATAAGGGAGGATGTTCCGAGGTGGTTAACGTCCTTACCCCTACTTATTACAGCTTGACAAAGGGAACACACGGCTTGACACCTGTTGTCCGCATTTCTGGTGAAATACCTCCACACCGAAGAGCTGATTTTTTTGGTATTTTCACCTGGCATGTCAACGGCCATATTCCTCCCACGGACAACAGGTGTCTCCCCGGGTGCCTGACTTAAACAAACCACCTCACCATCAGAATCCTCCTGGTCAATTTCCTCCCCAGCGCCAGCAACACCCATATCCTCCTCATCCTGGTGTACTTCAACACTGACATCTTCAATCTGACTATCAGGAACTGGACTGCGGGTGCTCCTTCCAGCACTTGCAGGGGGCGTGCAAATGGTGGAAGGCGCATGCTCTTCACGTCCAGTGTTGGGAAGGTCAGGCATCGCAACTGACACAATTGGACTCTCCTTGTGGATTTGGGATTTCAAAGAACGCACAGTTCTTTGCGGTGCTTTGCCTTTTGCCAGCTTGAGTCTTTTCAGTTTTCTAGCGAGAGGCTGAGTGCTTCCATCCTCATGTGAAGCTGAACCACTAGCCATGAACATAGGCCAGGGCCTCAGCCGTTCCTTGCCACTCCGTGTGGTAAATGGCATATTGGCAAGTTTACGCTTCTCCTCCGACAATTTTATTTTAGGTTTTGGAGTCCTTTTTTTACTGATATTTGGTGTTTTGGTTTTGACATGCTCTGTACTATGCCATTGGGCATCGGCCTTGGCAGACGACGTTGCTGGCATTTCATCGTCTCGGCCATGACTAGTGGCAGCAGCTTCAGCACGAGGTGGAAGTGGATCTTGATCTTTCCCTAATTTTGGAACCTCAACATTTTTGTTCTCCATATTTTAATAGGCACAACTAAAAGGCACCTCAGGTAAACAATGGAGATGGATGGATTGGATACTAGTATACAATTATGGACGGGCTGCCGAGTGCCGACACAGAGGTAGCCACAGCCGTGAACTACCGCACTGTACTGTGTCTGCTGCTAATATATAGACTGGTTGATAAAGAGATAGAATACTCGTAACTAGTATGTATGTATAAAGAAAGAAAAAAAAACCACGGTTAGGTGGTATATACAATTATGGACGGGCTGCCGAGTGCCGACACAGAGGTAGCCACAGCCGTGAACTACCGCACTGTACTGTGTCTGCTGCTAATATATAGACTGGTTGATAAAGAGATAGTATACTCGTAACTAGTATGTATGTATAAAGAAAGAAAAAAAAACACGGTTAGGTGGTATATACAATTATGGACGGGCTGCCGAGTGCCGACACAGAGGTAGCCACAGCCGTGAACTACCGCACTGTACTGTGTCTGCTGCTAATATATAGACTGGTTGATAAAGAGATAGTATACTCGTAACTAGTATGTATGTATAAAGAAAGAAAAAAAAACCACGGTTAGGTGGTATATACAATTATGGACGGGCTGCCGAGTGCCGACACAGAGGTAGCCACAGCCGTGAACTACCGCACTGTACTGTGTCTGCTGCTAATATATAGACTGGTTGATAAAGAGATAGTATACTCGTAACTAGTATGTATGTATAAAGAAAGAAAAAAAAACCACGGTTAGGTGGTATATACAATTATGGACGGGCTGCCGAGTGCCGACACAGAGGTAGCCACAGCCGTGAACTACCGCACTGTACTGTGTCTGCTGCTAATATATAGACTGGTTGATAAAGAGATAGTATACTCGTAACTAGTATGTATGTATAAAGAAAGAAAAAAAAACCACGGTTAGGTGGTATATACAATTATGGACGGGCTGCCGAGTGCCGACACAGAGGTAGCCACAGCCGTGAACTACCGCACTGTACTGTGTCTGCTGCTAATATATAGACTGGTTGATAAAGAGATAGTATACTCGTAACTAGTATGTATGTATAAAGAAAGAAAAAAAACCCACGGTTAGGTGGTATATACAATTATGGACGGGCTGCCGAGTGCCGACACAGAGGTAGCCACAGCCGTGAACTACCGCACTGTACTGTGTCTGCTGCTAATATATAGACTGGTTGATAAAGAGATAGTATACTCGTAACTAGTATGTATGTATAAAGAAAGAAAAAAAAACCACGGTTAGGTGGTATATACAATTATGGACGGGCTGCCGAGTGCCGACACAGAGGTAGCCACAGCCGTGAACTACCGCACTGTACTGTGTCTGCTGCTAATATAGACTGGTTGATAAAGAGATAGTATACTCGTAACTAGTATGTATGTATAAAGAAAGAAAAAAAAACCACGGTTAGGTGGTATATACAATTATGGACGGGCTGCCGAGTGCCGACACAGAGGTAGCCACAGCCGTGAACTACCGCACTGTACTGTGTCTGCTGCTAATATATAGACTGGTTGATAAAGAGATAGTATACTCGTAACTAGTATGTATGTATAAAGAAAGAAAAAAAAACCACGGTTAGGTGGTATATACAATTATGGACGGGCTGCCGAGTGCCGACACAGAGGTAGCCACAGCCGTGAACTACCGCACTGTACTGTGTCTGCTGCTAATATATAGACTGGTTGATAAAGAGATAGTATACTCGTAACTAGTATGTATGTATAAAGAAAGAAAAAAAAAACACGGTTAGGTGGTATATACAATTATGGACGGGCTGCCGAGTGCCGACACAGAGGTAGCCACAGCCGTGAACTACCGCACTGTACTGTGTCTGCTGCTAATATAGACTGGTTGATAAAGAGATAGTATACTACTAATATTATTTACTGGTGGTCAGGTCACTGGTCACTAGTCACACTGGCAGTGGCACTCCTGCAGCAAAAGTGTGCACTGTTTAATTTTAATATAATATTATGTACTCCTGGCTCCTGCTATAACCTATAACTGGCACTGCAGTAGTGCTCCCCAGTCTCCCCCACAATTATAAGCTGTGTGAGCTGAGCAGTCAGACAGATATATAATATATATAGATGATGCAGCACACTGGCCTGAGCCTGAGCAGTGCACACAGATATGGTATGTGACTGACTGAGTCACTGTGTGTATCGCTTTTTTCAGGCAGAGAACGGATATATTAAATAAACTGCACTGTGTGTCTGGTGGTCACTCACTATATAATATATTATGTACTCCTGGCTCCTGCTATAACCTATAACTGGCACTGCAGTAGTGCTCCCCAGTCTCCCCCACAATTATAAGCTGTGTGAGCTGAGCAGTCAGACAGATATATAATATTATATATAGATAATAGATGATGCAGCACACTGGCCTGAGCCTGAGCAGTGCACACAGATATGGTATGTGACTGAGTCACTGTGTGCTGTGTATCGCTTTTTTCAGGCAGAGAACGGATTATAAATAAAAGTGGTGGTCACTGGTCACTATCAGCAAAACTCTGCACTGTACACTACTGAGTACTCCTAATGCTCCCCAAAATTAGTAAATCAAGTGTCTAAACGGAGAGGACGCCAGCCACGTCCTCTCCCTATCAATCTCAATGCACGTGTGAAAATGGCGGCGACGCGCGGCTCCTTATATAGAATCCGAGTCTCGCGATAGAATCCGAGCCTCGCGAGAATCCGACAGCGTCATGATGACGTTCGGGCGCGCTCGGGTTAACCGAGCAAGGCGGGAAGATCCGAGTCGCTCGGACCCGTGAAAAAAAACATGAAGTTCTGGCGGGTTCGGATTCAGAGAAACCGAACCCGCTCATCTCTAACAGTACCCCCAATTCACATTATGATATATAGTCCTCCCCATTCATATTGTGCCTCATTAGTTCCCCGGTTCATATTACAGATTGAGCCATCTTTATCTTGGCCTTTAATAAGATTAACTGAGCCAGGGCAGTCGGACTTAGGGGGTCATTCCAAGTAGTTCGCTTACTAGCAGTTTTTAGCAGTCGTGCAAACGCTATGCCGCCTCCCACTGGGAGTGTATTTTAGCTTAGCAGAAGTGCGAATGAAAGGATCGCAGAGTGGCTACAAAATAATTTTGTGCAGTTTCAGAGTAGCTTCAGACCTACTCAGCGCTTGCGATCACTTCAGACCGTTAAGTTCCTGTTTGGATGTCACGAACATGCCCTGCGTTCGGCCATCCATGCCTGCATTTTTCCTGGCATGCCTGCGTTTTTTCCGAACACTCCCTGAAAACAGTCAGTTGACACCCAGAAATGCCCCCTTCCTGTCAATCACTCTGCGGCCAGCAGTGCGACTGAAAAGCTTCGCTAGACCTTGTGTGAAACTACATAGTTCGTTGTAATAGTACGACGCACGTGCGCATTGCGCCACATACGCATGCGCAGATGTGTCAATTTTTTTGCCTGATCACTGCGCAGCGAACGAAAGCAGCTAGCGAACAACTCGGAATGACCCCCTTAATCCCTGCTGTAATGACTTAATCCCCTGATGTATTGTTCTCTCTGTATTGTATTACATCTGAGAACAATAGATTAAGGCCTTATGCTAATAAACCATGGTGTGTCTAGGTGCAGCTGAGAAGCCAAGACAAACCTGGCTTCATTTGTATATAACATTAAAAAATGCCCTCCAATTATTTTATACCACACTACAATGAGCAGGTCCAGGGGCATACCTAGATATATAGCAGACCCCAAGAAAAAAGTTTGAAAGGACCCCTACGTACCACCCAATGGTGAAAAATGTATATAACACATGTAACTGACAGGGAAGGATGGCCCCTCTCAGCTCTGGGCCCCATATCAGCTGCACTCCCTGCACCTATGGTAGCTATGCCCTTGCTCACTAATGGAAACAATGTTTGTTCACATGGTCCCCTCATAATTCTGTATCACTTTTGCATACCCCTATTTTCACGGAACAGTCCATTTTTTTAACTGTCACGCTGTCCCACCCATGGGCTCCAATGTGCAGTGGTGGTGATGGTGGGGGGAGGGGCAGTTGGGAGTCTCCCGCGCTCGCTGCCCTGCTTAACAGAGCAGCAAGCCACGCCGACTTTTGTGGCAGGGGCGGTTTTGCAGTGCAAGGATGTCCCATGTTTACTTTTATAGATGTTGGGAGGTATGCTAGTGTTAGTGTCCACTGTGTTGCACACAGATGAGCTGGCATGGTCATCCATGGTTGCTAGGTTACTGTCACACAACAGTTGCTGTGGACGGATGCCAAAGCTGCCCGGACTTCCCGCCCATTGCATCTAGTCTGTGAACTCAGCATGCACACTACAGTGCTATTTAAGGTAAGCACAGTACCGATTTTTGTTTTTCCATTGAACGTTTCCTTAGCAAAAACACCCTACGTGGTGTTGAAACATAATTTATGTTGCCATTTGTATAATACACTTTTTCGCAAGTCTGCCTGCATTTAACTCACACAAGGGGACAATCTGCATGGTTATACCGTCTAAGGAGGGCACCCTGGCATCCAGTTATCTTGTCCTGAGTGCTGAATATTTTTTTTTTTTAAACATTTCTTTCTTTATTGAAGCATTTCTTTAGATATAGTAACAATAAGCATAGTGACATTGTGAGTGACGATCAAAGAAAAGAAGAACAAGACAAACAGATATAACGTGGCAGTCACAAAATGTAATACATGACGCAAAGAGGAACTTAGATACAAGCAGTTTGCACAATATTCTAAAGTACCAGGCAGCATCTATAAATATTCCATATACATACAGAGAGACAGGAACACGTCATAGCCCCTAATTAGCGCTATCAAACTCGATGGGAGGGTCTCCAAGAAAAATTCTAGTTTCATACCAAAGTGTGTTGCGAAAACACTGACTAATGGCCTCTTTGGTATGAATAGGAAGTGTTTCAATAAAACTTTCCCATGTTGCGAAAAAGGATTCTGTGCGAGATTCTTTTTGAAGTGAGGCCTCCAGCCAATCCATATGGCAGATGAAAAATAGTTTGTCCCTAAACATTTCCAGTGTCGGAGCAGAGCTATGGACTCACATTTGCAAGATAGCTTTCCTAGCTGCCGAGGAGATTGCCAACAACAACTTCCTGACGGGTTTGGAAACTCTAATACCAGGGGGTGCAATACCAAATATGGCCCATTCCGGTGTAAGGGGAGTGTAATTCACTAAATGCTGAGAGGCAAAGCGCCATACTACTAACCAGAACCTTCTTAGAAGCGGGCAGGCCCAGAAGCAGTGATACAGATCGGCCGAAGGGTGGCCGCATTTAGGACAGGAGGAGTCAGCTAGTAGGCCTATCAAGAAACCCCTGTGGGGAGAAATATAAGATCTGTGAAAGATGTTTAGGTACATTTCTGTGTATTTAGCGGCTGGGAACGTGGCTATTGAAAAATGTAACATGCGTAGTAACCCATCTACATCCAAATTGGGAAAGTGTTCCAACCATTGAGCTATTCCAGTTTTATATAAAGAATGGTCTAGTGTGGTGTGGAACTGTTTATAGTAGAATGAGATAGCCCCTTTAGATTGTTCTGGTCGCATTAATATGTGGTCTAATTGGTTTCCCCAATCAGTTGTAGGTATTAATCTAGAAATTTTACTTATGTAATGTTGGGCTTGAAAAAAAGCAAAGTTCTGTGGGCCAATACAAGGTTATTTAGATAAGGCCTCCGCATATGTTAATGGTTTATGGGATCCAGGATCAAGGAGCTGGCCTATATTGCAAATTCCTAGGGATTTCCATTCCTTAAAAGAAGGAGCGGCTTCTCCATTTTGAAAACCCGGGTTATTTAGAAAAGGCAAATGAATAGATATATGTTTGTGTAGTTTGTATTTATGTCTCAATGACAGCCAAACTTTCCTCGTAGTCATTAAGAGGGGATTGAGCATTAAGTCAGATGAAATCTCAGCGTCAGTCAAATGTAAGAAAGCTACCAAGGACACTTGCGGAATAAAATTTTGTTCGAGAAGCGAGTCAGCGTATGTGTGGGTGCTAGACAACCAGTCTTTGATATAACGAACATGAGAAGCATAACTATACGTCAGGATGTCTGGAAAGTTAACTCCCCCATTTGTTTTAGGCTGACCTAGTTTGAACAGACCAATTCTCGCGCGTTTGTTGTTCCAGATGAATTTCCTAAAGGTCGCCGTAATTTGTAGGAGATCCTGTCTAGAAAGTATGAGGGGGAGGACTTGTAGTGGGTAGAGGAGTTTTGGGAAGTATATCATTTTTATTATATTCGTCCTTCCTAAAAAGGAAAGTGGCAAGTGTACCATTGCCTCAATATCCCTTGTAAGTTTTGAAAGTGTTTTCCCAATATTTACATCATAGAGGTCCATAATGTTCTTGGGGAGGATGACTCCCAGGTTTGAGAGTTTCTTTTTAGCCCAGTTTAGAGGTAGCTGCTTTGCCCACAAAGGTCTATAAAAACCCTTTTTAAGATAAAATGCACTGGATTTTTCAAAGTTAATAAAGAAACCAGATAGGGATCCCACCCTGTCAAGCAACTCCAGCAATGGCCCGAGGGAGTGTTTAGGATTAGACATGTATATCAGAACGTCATCCGCAAATGCAGTGAGTTTTACTTCCACCAAGCCAATCGAAATGCCTTTCAGGGTGGGCCAGGAATCAATTATACGGAGTAAGGGGTCGAGGGATAAATTAAAGAGTAATGGAGATAAAGGACAGCCCTGGCGGGTGCCTCTAGACATGACAATAGGATCACTTCTCGTGCCGTTTACTAAAAGAAGAGTTGTGGGGGAACTATAGAAGAACTGTATGAGATTAATAAAGTCTGAGCCAAAATTTCTGGTTGACAGAACTTTAAATAAGAAGGGCCAGGATACCGTATCGAAAGCTTTCTGGGCGTCTAGGCTCAAAAGCATGTTGGGGACGGTGGGGTTATTGTTGGAAGCAACAATGGAAGCAATGGCTGTTCGAATACCCTTGACTAGTTGCCTGCCTCGAGTAAATCCTAATTGGTGAGGTGAACAAAGGGAAGAGGAAAATAGTTGTAGTCGAGAGGACATTATTTTGGATAGAATTTTAAAGTCCACATTTAATAGAGTAATAGGACGATATGAACTCAATTGTGTGGGGTCACGGTCAGGCTTCGGGATGAGAGTCGTATAGGCAGCATTAAAGGAGGGATAGTGTGGGCGTTGTTTGTGGATAGTGCAATATAATTCTAGCAATGTCGGGTCAATGTCTATGGATAGGATTTTAAAGTATTCTCCCGAGAAACCATCTGGTCCCGGTGCTTTGCCAGTCTGTAAGGATGAGATTGCCAGCCTTATTTCTTCCTCAGTGATTTCTGAGTTTAAAAGGTCAGTTTGTTCTGGATCTAGACTAGGTAAGTTGGCCTCCCTAATGACGTCTTCTAACGATTCTGGGGTCGAAGGTCTTGCAGAATATAGTTTGCAATAGTAGTCATAAAAAGCCTTTGATATGTCAGATGTGCGTGTCAGACAAAGAGAAGTCCTAGTGTCTTTAATGGAAACAATATGATTTCTTCGCTTATAGCCTTTGGTTAATGAGGCCAATAAACGTCCCGTCTTAGCTCCCCATCTATAATATTTGTTTTTCGTGTAGTCTAGTCGTGATTGAGCCTGAGAGAGTAAAAAATTTTCCAATACAGATTTAGCCTGATTATATATAATTAATTTCTCCTCCAAGTGGTCTGTCACATATTCAGCAAATGTAGTCTGTACCTTGTGGGAGAGGGAGCGATATTGGTCTTTTTGAATCTTATTGCGTCCAGATACATATGAGATGATACTACCACGCATCACAGACTTAGATGCTTCCCAGAAAAGAACCGGGTCATTCCAGTGTGTGATATTGTTGTCTACATAGTCTAGCCAATTACGTTTCAAGTACTCCTTAAATTTTTCTGATTGGAATAGATATGCTGGAAATCTCCAAGTAAGGTGTGTGGGACCTGTGCGTGGCATCCTAAATGAAAATTCAATCGGCGCGTGATCCGAAACCAGACTCTCAGCGATGTTTGCGGAGGTCACCTCGGATATTAGAGAATCCGCCACTAAAAAGTAGTCTATACGAGAGACCGTACGGTGGACCCCCGAGTGGAAAGTGAAAGATTTATCTGATGGGTTGAAGAGTCTCCAGACATCAGTCACTTGGAGCCCCAGTATAAATTTCACAAGTGTAGACCAAATAGGAGAGTGGCGGTTGGACGGGATTGGAGTTTTATCCAGGGTCAGATCACGCACCGTATTGAAGTCCCCTCCAAGTATTAATGGAAAAGTCTCCCGCTGCTGTATCTGGAAGGTTATCTTAGTTAAAAATTCAGACACCTGAGTGTTGGGGGCGTATATGTTCATAAGAGTGTATGTGGCATCTCCAATTTTAACATCTATCAGTAGGTATCGACCATCAGGGTCTGGGACAACATTCAAAATAGTGTATGGGAGGTGTCGTGCAAAAAGAATGGCCACCCCTCTAGTCTTATTGACAAATGAGGCCGAAAAACAATCACCTAGCCAGCCAGCGCGGAGGGAGGAGCCATCCCCCTCCTTCCAGTGGGTTTCCTGTAGGAAGATGATGTCTGGACTGAATTTCTTAAGATGGGATAGGACCCTTTGGCGCTTGATGGGTGTGTTAAGCCCGCCTACATTCCATGATAGGCATTTTATCGAGTCATGGGGAGGCATGTACGGTAAATTATGTATATTACTTGCCATCATCCAATTCCAGATTTCACTACGGTAGGTTCACCACACGGTCCCAGCAATATACTTTGGGGTCCCCCGTCCCAGCAAGCGGAGGATAGCCCATCAGACCCATTCTCGGCTAGGTGTTCCCATCTCTCTGCCGTCGTCACTCCAAAATATAACATAAACATTTGTAAATATAATAGATTAAACATATCACGATTGTCAAGAAATGAGAAATCATGCTTCAATAACCTTTTCTGAATTTTCTCATACCAAAAATTTTCCTGGAGGATCGCAGTGATATTACTGCGACCAACTCTTAGAGTCAGCAAGAAACAATCAATAAACAGAATATGGAGAACTATTCCCCTAAACAATAACATAGTAACTGTAAATTAAAGTGGGGCGAATAAAAAATAGAACCTCTTCCCCCATTATTAAGTTGAAAACAGTGTAAAAACACATAAACAATATTTGTGCTTGCACACCCATTCAGCGATTGGGAGATCTCTGGGATAGCATTACTGGCGAACTCTGTGAGGAAAGAGGGGGCAGAAAGTGTCTGCGGGCCTCTTCTGGGTCGTCAAAGAAGAGAGTGCGGCCATTGTCGGTGACCCTCAGTCTGGCAGGGTATAGTAGGGCAAAGCGCTTTTGCGATTCTACCAGAAATTTGCAAACCGGTGAGAATGCTCTGCGTTTTTGGGTGACCGCCACTGAAAAATCTTGAAAAACCAATATACGGGTACCTTCGATGACTAATTTGCCCAATTTCTTATATGCGCGTAATATTATTTCCTTCGTCCTGTAATCAAAGTAACGGGCCACCACCGGTCTGGGGGGCGGGTTAGGACCTTCCCGTTCAGCCCCTACTCTATGGACCCTTTCAACCTGGGGAAATTCCATCTTGTCAGATATATGGAGAGCAGGAATTAATTGACAGGCCAGGAAGTCGCCCAATAGGGAGGGTTTGACATGTTCCAGGATACCAACAAAGCGAAGATTATTTCTCCTATTACGATTTTCTAGTTCATCTAGCTTGTCTTGGAGTTCCCGAATCATGCCAATAGACGAGTCAGCCGAGGACTCCACGTTGTGGACCGTGTCCTCTAAATCACTGACTCTCTGCTCCACCTCCGACACTCTCGAGGTGTTCGAAGCCACCTCGCGCAAGGTGGACTGGAACGAATCCCTGAATTCATCCAATTTCCTATCAATATGGGGCATTAGTACCGAGAGAATCTCTTTAGCGGTTTGGGAAACTGGGGGGATCGTATCGGAGTGGGGCGTGTGGTCTGAGTTCCCATCCATATTCGTTATGGGCTGTGATTGAGTAGGGGAAGAACCACCTGTTTTATGTGTCTTTCTTCTGACCATAGTTTCTGATACGGTTTTGTTCAGAAACCTCTCCATCAATTATGGAATGTTTAATAGGAAAGATCCAGAAGGATCGAACACTGTTCACCAGTAAATAGAAGTATCAGATGAGGAACATCTGAAATCGTAAAGTATATCGCCCCAAGAGGGTATGTAATATGTCACATAATTAACTAAAAATCTTATACCTCTTGGCTATTCAGCTACTAGACAACTAACAGCAAACTCTGAAAATATAAAAAAGAGGTAGTACCGATTCAAAGTATTGCATGTAGAAAAAATATTTGTACGTGAGTTGGCTAAAACAGTAGTGAGTAATTTAAATAAAATCAAAGTTTAGAGCATTAATATTGTACCAGCAAGATAAATACTATGCGTAATGATAGCAGTCAGCCACAGGGTGGCAGTGTCCACCAGGCCAGTGAACAAAATAGCCTCTAGTAGCACAGGGTTAGTATGTAAAAGAAAAAAAAAAAAGAAAAGAAAAAAAAAGGAAAGTGTATGGTAACTTTTAAATGGGAATGAGAGGGAAAGTAAGGAAGGGAGGAGGCAGCATGAGGAGAGTGGGAAAATAAAAGGAACAGCCAGAAAAAATAAAAAATAAATAAAAAGGGGGGGGTATGATATGCAAAATGGAAAACAAAGGTGGTGATGATACCAGGTATGCTCCAATGTGTGGCAGTTCAGTAGCGTCCAGGAATTTTAGCAAAGTTCAGGGGCTGCCACAATAGAGGCAGAGCGCACCAGCCGCGTATCTCTAGGTCGGAGAATCAGCAGGCAGAACGGTACGGGCCTCTATTCGTCAGTGAGGTCCAGCCGGCACCCAGCAGCCACAGCCCGATTCCAGCGTAGGCACCCAGCGAGTGGCCCCAGGACGTCATGGCCACCAGCACACAGGAGGATGTGTTGTGTTAGAGAGAGTAGCAGGATCCCTCATCCGGGCCAGAACACGGCAGGGAGTCCGTAGCCCTCCGTAGGGAAGTCCAGGCAGGCAGGTCAAGGAGCTTGAGTATTGAGCACACAGCGGGGAGGTATATGTTGCAGGTCCCACAGCCGGCTCAGCTACGCAGGCTGTCACTGTGTATGCAGCTGGCACAGATTGTCAACCAATCTCCGGGGAGACAGCGGGGAGAGGCGGGCGTTCCCACGAGGTGGCGGGTGAAGCGATTCCCCGCTCGTGTGTCCCGCTGCCGCCCGGGTGTCCAGTGCACCACACCAAAGAGCTCCCCCACGGCGGCACTTCAGGCAGACGGGAGCACGGAGGGCGCAAGTCAAGAGGAGAGGGAGAGAGCCGTGTCGTCGCCCCAGCGAGGACGATCCCACACCACTTCACCGCCACAGACGAGGGCCCGGCCAGCCAGGACTCCAGGGGACCTCACCTCGCAGGGGCTCCGGAACCAGGCGGGTGAGTAGCCGCAGCGTAGTTCACCGGAGGCACAGTAGACGGCTTCAGGGCAGTGGGGAAGGGCAGCAATCCCCGAGGGAAGGCATACTCAGGAAAGATCCAGCCAGGCAGAGGGGGGAGCAGCACCAACACCCACCATGCGGCGGCCCGAACGTGGGCCTGACTCCGGGGAATAGGGCCTCCAGCCACTCCACTCGTCCGAGCCGGGTATCACCGGACTCAGCAGCCACCAGATGGTAAAGGCCAGGCAGTGTGTCAAGCCAGGGAGCACCAAATCGGTCGGATGGCAATGGATAGAGCCTGTTAGAGCAGAGCTCTTCTAAAACGTGGCCATCTTGGATGTGCCACCCACCGGAAGTCCGAGTGCTGAATATTATATTTCGTAGCACCATTTTTTGGTCTTTTCTGCAACATATTTTTGTTTATAGTATTTTAGTATCTACAGACTCTCAAGGTCCTAGCACATTCATACACATAGATGTACACCAGGGAAGGTCCTTGTAGCGGCATTTGCACAAAGTTGCAGACAGATGATTGCCAAAAGATACAGACACACTCGCATCTTTGTCTACCTCTAAATCAGACCTATTGCATTGAAATCACTAATGAGAAAATTGCAACTACTGTACTACACACTAATAGCATACCTCCCAACTATTGATTTCATCAGGTCGGGATGCTCGCGCGGCGTAGCCGTGTGTGACCAAAAATGGGTGTGGCTTCCAATGGGAGGGGCATGGCCTTAGACAAGTGGGTGTAGCCAGTCTTCAAGGAAACAGTTTTCGTCATTTTTGTGGTGTGCTCAGCACTCCCCAAGCAGCTGGGCAGCCAGGGCTGAATTAAGCCTTGGGGGTGCCGAGGGTACTTTAGATAGGAGAGCCCCGATGGAAGGGGGGCTGTATATAAGATTGTGCACACCTCCCAACATGACCTATTCCAGGAGGGACAAAATGCTCTTTACATGGAGTTCCTCTTAACATATGATTGTAGTCACCGGTGTTGAACTATTTACTTGATGAGAAAGGTGTTTCAAAATTGGTGATTGCAATCATAACTTAAGAAGGAAATCCAGGTAGACAGCATTTTGTCCCACCTGGAATAGGTCATGTTTTGATGTATGGATTGTGTATATAAAATTTAGCCCAATGGTGTATATTAGATTTAAACTAATACTTTAATAATGCCTGGGTATTGTTTATAGCTCCACCTAATTGAAAGACAACTATTTTATAAAATGTTCTTGCAGTGGAACAAAGACATCTTAAACAACCTTAAAATACACATAGAAAAATAAAATCTATAATTTATCTTGTCACATGCAAAAATAGCAGCAGCCTCTGTACTACTTACACATTGGGACAGGATTCAGGATGAGTGTGTGTGTGTGTGTGTGTGTGTGTGTGTGTGTGTGTGTGTGTGTCTAAACCCTCATTAGATAACAAGTTACACAGGACTCAGACACCCAGGTGTGGAGAGAGATGTAAGTGACACAGGGATCCCACCCTGTGTCACTTACAGCCCTCTCCACCCTCCTATCTCTCCTCTGGTTGGGAAGCTCATAGTTTATGAAATCTGAAACTCCTGTCTCTGCCTGCACTGCATTCTGTCCTGCTCACATTCTGGCTGTCTGGTTCTACTGCATAAGTGGGAGAGCTAGTGATGTCAGTGTGTTCTGGTTGGGGGGGGGGGGGGGGGGGGCAGGGTACATTACAGCTGCCCACATAGCCCCTTAATCTGACTATGTGGGCAGCCCCCTTCTCCAGCACTAATTAGATGCCATCCACGGGACAATGCTGCCCGCGGGTGGAACCGCAGGACAGTGTCCGAATCGCAGGACTGTCCCTCTGGACAGTTGGGAGGTATGCTAATAGCAATGTGTGGATGGAATTTTGCTGTACAGAAAATTTTGGCTTTTCTTCTACATACCTTCTGATAGCTTTTATGTTCTTTATATTAATACTATGCACATTTTCTTTCCAATTAGTTTTATATAACACATTAAAATGTCTCTCTTAATAGTCACTTTTTAAATGTTATCTAGCCTACAGTGATAGCATAAATCCACAAATTATATGATATGGTAAAAAGTAAATAGTTCCAAAAGTTCCTTTAATGACCGTACAATTAGTGAAGAAATAGACTGTGAGGTTTATTAACTATTAATTTATCATATCCAAATTTTAATGTTCTTTATGTATGAGAGGAAGAGCTGCTGATGCATGTCTTTGTTGGATAATTGACTCACTTTATTAACTCCCTGATTTCAAAGTCAAGCATATACCTCATTAATCTACTGTTTTCTAGAAATTCTGAGAGATTGTATACACTGGAATCAGTATTCTAGTTAATGAGGTGAACGCCAGCACACAGACCATACATCAAATGGTTGAAAAGTGCACAAAGGCCTACAATGCTTTATTATTTGTGCCTCCCTCTTACATAAAATGTAAATTTCATCAAGCCTTTATAATTGACAAAAGTCAATTGCTTGTTTTTCTCAATAACCACCCATTCAAACAAATCTATCATGTACTGTTGTAAAGAAATAGTATTTACTATTAAATCAATGGCAATCATATAAGCAAAATTAAATAAATATCTAAAGTTATCAACGTGGTAATCAACAAGAAAGTAAAAAAAAAACAATTTATTGCTTTGCCTATCGGCAAATATGTCAAGTAGTATTTTGGTCTACAGATTTTAGGAATTCCGAACCCACCTGAACTTCTGGGGTCTGAGTATATCAAAGCTACAGTTCACATTTTCCAGCCAGACTCAGATTCCAAATCAAGGCAAAACATCATCCTCTCGGCACTGGATTCTCACAGGTTTTAAATTTTATATAAGGGCCCCACAATGGTTCCTCTGTGCCATTTCATGCTCTTAGGCATGCTGCTCTGTGCTCTGCTGATTCAAGTGGCTGTGCTGTGTCCATATAAATGGCTGTTCTTGTCCAGACTCCAGACAAGTGGCTGTGCTGTGTCCATATAAGTGGCTGTGCTGTGTCCAGACTCCAGACAAATGGCTGTGCTGTGTCCATACACGTGGCTGTTCTGTGTCCATATAAAGTGGCTGTGCTATGTCCATCTAGAAGTGGCTTTACTGTGTCCATTAACTGTCTGTGCTGTGTTTATCCACAAGTGCTGTGCTGTTTACATCCACAAACTGTGTCCAGTCCCCGGTCTAAGTCTGTCACACAGTGGTGCTGCACTGACTTCACAGGCCATACCTTACCCACTGCATTCACGTATAAGCACTACAGTGTGTGATGTCAGTTGCGAAAAATGTAAGTTTAAAAATAGAAAAAGAAATTGATTATTTTACATTTGTACAACCTGTGTGCACTGTACCCAGTGATTTTGTTCAAGTACTGTACATATAAAAGTGGTCTGACTGCACACAGTATAAGCAAAACTGCAAATAAAAAAATATAAAAAATATATTGTTCTATTGTTTGTACTATTCTGGTGCACTGTACCCCTATGCATTTATTATTCACATACAGATAAAAGCTCTTTGAATTGCCATAGTGTGAGTTGAGCTGCAAAGTGAAAAAAAATATTGTTCTATTGTTGTACAGTTCTGGTGCACTGTAAGCCTGTGCATGTATTATTCATGTACATATAAATGCTCTTTGAATTGCCACGGTGTGAGTTATGCTGCGAAGTGAAAAATAAATATATTCTATTGTTGTACTGTTCTGGCACACTGTACCCCTGCAAATGTATTATTCATGTACATATCAAAGCCCTTTGAACGGCTACAGTGTGAGTTGAGCTGAAAAGTGAAATATAAATATATTGTTCTATTGTTTTACTGTTCTAGCGCACTGTAGCCTTGTGCATTTTTTATTGACATACATATAAAAGGCCTTTGAATTGCTGAAGGGTGAGTTGAGCTGTGAGGTAAAAAATAAATATATTGTTCTATTGCTTGTACTGTTCTGGTGCATTGTACCTCTGTGCATGTATGTATTATTCACATACATATAAAAGGTAGAATCCATTTAAATCACATCTGTGATCTGCAAACTGAAAAATGGATAATGATCACTTTAGAGAAGAGAAACCAAATGCTATCATTGCAGCTGCTGCAACCAGTCATGATGATGATACTAGTCCTTCAATGTCATCTACTAATGCCGATGCTCAAGGGCATAGAAGGTTTAAGTGAGGGCGTCTAATATATATATATATATATATATATATACAGTATATTCACTATTGGAACTTTGACAGACACACATCAGTCTCCTATTATTTATGGTGCTGGTTCAGCGAATCCACTTTATCATCCATTGGAAACATTAATTGTTCTATAGTGTTCCATTTGTTCATTTGCTTCTTTGGTCCAATATAATCGTTGGTTACCTTATATAAAGATCCTGTTAGGGACCTTCATTGATTGAAGATTTTTATCTGATTTTAATTAATTCTGTATTAATTTCCCACATGGAGAACCAATCTGTTTTCAGATTATTTCAAACCAGCACTTCTAGTGACATACTCCTGTATATCATGTTTGCCTATAAATATTGATACTTACCCCTGAAGAAGTCCTTCGGGATGAAATGCATTGGGTTCTGTGTCTTTTGCTATTTCATTTACCACCACCTGAACAAATATTCGGCAAAAGCAATCTGCCCTGTTCAAATTGGATCAATCTATACATTTATGTAAAATCTACTGTTTATCTGAGCATAATTGCTCTTTTGTGTGGTTTTGGAAAATCCATTTTATTTATTTGAAGGAGTCTGTGTTTTTTATGCAATTAGTTTACTAGTGCTATATAGCTTTCTAAGCCATAATTATCATATGGTTTATAACAAACACCATTAGCGCCCTCAGAATTGTTTTCTATATTCCATTTCGAGTCCCTTGCTAGTGGGGGGCTCTTCTAGAGGTTCTGCTGTCCATTGGTTCTAGCGCAGTTGGGTATATTATGTTTTATATATATATATATATATATATACACTGCTCAAAAAAATAAAGGGAACACTAAAATAACACATCCTAGATCTGAATGAATGAAATATTCTTATTAAATACTTTGTTGTTTACATAGTTGAATGTGCTGACAACAAAATCACACAAAAATTATCAATGGGAATCAAATTTATTAACCATTGGAGGTCTGGATTTGGAGTCACACTCAAAATTAAAGTGGAAAAACACACTACAGGCTGATCCAACTTTGATGTAATGTCCTTAAAACAAGTCAAAATGAGGCTCAGTAGTGTGTGTGGCCTCCATGTGCCTGTATGACCTCCCTACAATGCCTGGGCATGCTCCTGATGAGGTGGCGGATGGTCTCCTGAGGGATCTCCTCCCAGACCTGGACTAAAGCATCCGCCAACTCCTGGACAGTCTGTGGTGCAACGTGGCGTTGGTGGATGGCGCGAGACATGATGTCCCAGATGTGCTCCATTGGATTCAGGTCTGGGGAACGGGCGGGCCAGTCCATAGCATCAATGCCTTCGTCTTGCAGGAACTGCTGACACACTCCAGCCACATGAGGTCTAGCATTGTCTTGCATTAGGAGGAACCCAGGACCAACCGCACCAGCATATGGTCTCACAAGGGGTCTGAGGATCTCATCTCGGTACCTAATGGCAGTCAGGCTACCTCAGTCGAGCACATGGAGGGCTGTGCGGTCCCCCAAAGAAATGCCACCCCACACGATTACTGACCCACTGCCAAACCGGTCATGCTGGAGGATGTTGCAGGCAGCAGAACGTTCTCCTTGGTGTCTCCAGACTCTGTCACATCTGTCACATGTGCTCAGTGAGAACCTGCTTTCATCTGTGAAGAGCACAGGGCACCAGTGGCGCATTTGCCAATCTTGGTGTTCTCTGGCAAATGCCAAACGTCCTGCACGGTGTTGGGATGTAAGCACAACCCCCACCTGTGGATGTCAGGCCCTCATACCACCCTCATGGAGTCTGTTTCTGATCGTTTGAGTAGACACATGCACATTTGTGGCTTGCTGGAGGTTATTTTGCAAGGCTCTGGCAGTGCTCCTCCTGTTCCTCCTTGCACAAAGGCGGAGGTAGCGGTCCTGCTGCTGGGTTGTTGCCCTCCTATGGCCTCCTCCACATCTCCTGATGTACTGGCCTGTCTCCTGGTAGCGCCTCCATTCTCTGGACACTACGCTGACAGACACAGCAAACCTTCTTGCCACAGCTCGCATAGATGTGCCGTCCTGGATGAGCTGCACTACCTGAGCCACTTGTTTGGGTTGTAGACTCCGTCTGATGCTACCACTAGAGTGAAAGCACCGCCAGCTTTCAAAAGTGACCAAAACATCAGCCAGAAAGCATAGGAGCTGAGAAGTGGTCTGTGGTCACCACCTGCAGAACAACTCCTTTATTGGGGGTGTCTTGCTAATTGCCTACAATTCCCACCTGTTGTCTATTCCATTTGCACAACAGCATGTGAAATTGATTGTCAATCAGTGTTGCTTCTTCAGTGGACAGTTTGATTTCACAGAAGTGTGATTGACTTGGAGTTACATTGTGTTGTTTAAGTGTTCCTATTATTTTTTTGACCAGTATATATATATATATATATATATATATATATATATACACATACACAGTGGTAAAGAAAAAAAACCTCTAACAAAGGGAAAGTTTGTGCAGAAAAACAGAAAATTTCCAATATGCCATTAACCACAAGAAGTGGCAAGGAAAGACTCAGGCCTTGGCTTTTATTTACGAGTGGTGGTTCTGCAATTGTCAGTGAGGAATCTTCTTCTGTTTTTCATGACAATACAAGACCTTTTCACTTAGGCAGTAGAACAAACTGTGCGTTTAGAAACAGAAATGTTACAAATCCCTGAGGTGAGTCCATGTGTGTCCACAAGTGCTATGTGTGAGTCTGACCTTCCACCATTTTTGCTCCCTCTGCAAATGTGGGGATGAGCAGCAGAAGTATAGCTGACGAAATAGAAATTGAGGGTGCCACTGTGGAAGTGCACGAGGATGAGAGGGAAATTTGTGTAGCTGATGATGGCACTAATGAGGAAGTTGAGTGTGTAAATCAGGCACCAGTGGAAGCAGCTCTTAGAAACAATAAGAAGGCCATTGTCATGCCTCAGCATAGGACAAAAAAATCTACCTCTTATTTGTGGAATTATTTTTACCCAAATCCTGACAACAATTGTTAAGACATTTGTAGCATTTGAAAAACCACAATAATTAGAGGTAGGGACGTTCCTCATCTATGAACCACCTTCCTGTTATGTAATTTGCAGTGAGCTCATGAAAAGTTTTTGTCAATCTCAGAAACTAGTGTTAAAAAAAACACAGTCCAGCATCAGCTAGCTTCCTTCTTGCAACTAGATCCCAGCACCTGCAATCTCCACCACCTACACCTTCCTCCTCAATATCCTAAGAAATGATTGGAGGTAGTCCTTCATCAAATTTAATAGGACTGGGTGACTCCTCCCCTATCCAGGATTCTTCAGAAGAATCCTTCAGCGCTAGGCCTGCTGCTGCTACTGCACTGCTGGGGATGGATCTTCAGCCCAGAAGAGGGCCAAGAAGACTAGTATTTTAAAGAAACAATTGACTGTTAAACAATCCTTTGCAAGTGGATGCAAGTAAGACAGCTTTTATCCAGTTGCACAGAAGATTACACATGCGGTCACAGCTATGCTAGTATTAGAGCTGCGGAAAAAATCTGCCATTACTACTGTTTGTTTTAGACAGTTAACTGAGATCCTGTGTCCCCCTTATCAAATTCCATCTCAGTTCCATTTTACTAGAAAAGCAATACCTCTCCTTTACCAGGAAATTAAAAAAAACTAATTACTGGCCTACAAGATGCCGCTTAACCACAAATATGTGGACAAGTGGTAGTGGGCAAACTGAAGAGTACAGTACATGACTGTGACAGCCCACTGAGTGGGTAAATCACCTTCAGCAGCAGCAGTATCTAACAAACAACATCAGCTCATTCAGAGGCAGGTTCCTCTGTGTATCGCCGGATTCACTAAAAGGCATACTGCTGACAACCTCTTAAAAAAAACGAAAGGAAATCATAGCAAAATGACTTTCCCCCACTTGGACTGGGTGAATTTCAACACGTCTCATTTTCTGCTCACACAATCATCTTGGTGGTACCGTTTTCTATTTTGTTTTTAAATGACAGGAGCATGCAGGAAATGCTATCTGTGGCCCAAAACATTTTGGAACAATTTCAACATTCACCAGTTGCATGCAGGAGATTGCAGCAACTCCAAGAATAGTTCAGTTTGCCCTGCCACCAACTGAAGCAAAAGGTGGTAACAAGGTGGAATTCCACACTTTACATGTTCAGCAGGGGGAGGAACAGCAAAACATCATCCACAGCTACACAACAAGCCATGACATTGGGAGAGGAGGGGGAATGTATCTTACTACCAGCACAGTGCAGAATAATTTCTGTCTTGACAAAGGCTCCTATCGAGCCAAAACCTATCAACTACATTTGCAGCACTCTGAAGCTCCTTCTTCTGAAAGCTACTCCTAAGATAATTCTTCGTCTACCTTTAATTTAAGTGGTCTGGGCTCCATTTTTTAATAGTAGATGTTTTTTGCCTCAACTTTTTGATTTTATTGCTTACTCCAACTATGGAGAGATTTAAGTAAAATAAATTTTTGAGAAAAAAACTGCACTTTTGGATCATACTATTCTTTTTATCTTGTACTGTACTGGATATATATTAGGGAGAAAACATATCCTATCACTTTGTAGTGAAAGAAACACAGATATGTAGGAGTACTTATGCATTTGTTGCTGTAAATGTGGTACGCCATTACTAAATATACAATCATTCATATTTTTAAATAAACCTTTATATGGTAGTTATCACTAATCTCTAAGTGAGTTGTGGTACATCATCTTTATAGTTCATCTCTGGGTGAGGATATACATACTATGAAATACTAAAGAAACCATTATTCACTGTTCATTGGGTCTTTTATTGTGAGTTTGGTATGCTATCTTCAACACCTCTGTGAAATTTCAAGTTCTGTGTGGATTCTATCCAAGCATGAATATATTTAAACAATGCTACACATTGTACCGTCCTTTACTGTATGTTATTTCCATGTTCTATACTACCTGAGAACTGACACCTGAGTGCAATCATGTGAAATTAGAAAAAAACTGCCATCTTCAACATCTGTACATGTATTACGGAACATATTCTATATCTTACTATTATTGTCTATGCTTTATTAATAGTGCCTGTACATGGCAATACGGCATCTCCTTCAGTTTCTCCAGCAGTAAAAAAACTCAACTTTCCTAAAAGACCCGTTGGTGATGTAGAGGAGTCAACACAATATTTTGACATCTGAAATGGTCTAAAAGCATTGCCTAAAATTAGTGACACCTCTACCATAAATCCATCTAACATAGTCACCATCCAAAGAATGGTAGAAGGTTATTCTAATGGCATCATACAAACAGGCATGTCAGAGTCCGTGTGACTAATGGAAGGAAAAAGAAAACTATTTGGAGGCCTTGTCAGTGATCAGCATAGGAGGCTACTTCTTCAAAATATGGAAAAGATGATGTTCATCAAAATTAAATACCAAGACATTTACCGGCAATTACATCAAATTACAGAGACTTCTGTAATGGTGGTTTCCAGCAGGGATGTATTAATATTGTGTGAGGATGATGTACACACTAATTAGGGTGAGGATGAGGATGGTAGTCACGATGACATCTTGCTACTGCAGAGCTGTTAGCATAGCTGCCTTAAGTTTGTTTTGTTGGGGCCCAAACAAACCAAACACTTCTGCCACAAAAGTGGCAGTGCTTATAGCTGAAGTTTTGTTAAACTGTGCATGTCCTTTTTAATATCCAAGGGGAGTGTCTCTAGACTGCACACCCTTTTCAAAGCTCCTGGGTCCAGATGCACTACTCAAAATTAAATATAAAAGGTTGTTTGCATATTTTTGGCCAAAAATATGGTCCTGCTCACTGCATGCAGGGCACCTCTGTCAGGCAAGTCCCTAACACTCTAGGGTACACATCTGGGGTGAAGCGGGCACCCCCAATCTAGCCCAGCCAAATAACCCTCCAGGGCATCACACTAGTGAAAGAAAGCAGTTACATTTTAGGAAATATTGGGAGTAAGAAAGTAATTAGTCAATGTAGGGAATGTTATAAGAGTAAAAACTATGTGAAATAATACATGGATAAAAAACACACAAAGATAGTGATATAAAATGTCAGTATTAGTGTTAAGGTGTGATGCCCTGGAGTGGCCCAGACATACCCCACACCCCAAATGCACTTCAAAAACTAACACTATATAAATATTAGTAGGACTTACTTTGGATTATACCTGATTCAGTTATGTGCAGTAAAGTGTTGGTCTCTGCTTAAAATCAGTTGGAAAAGTGGGGGAAGGGTGCTAGTCAAGACTGAAGCAATCTCAAACTTCAAGTGTGCATATATACACACATAACATAGAATGTACAAGGGGAGTGGCTCTAGACCTCACACCCTTTTTTAGCTGCTGTAATGAGGTGCTATCTGCTGAGATTAAAGGTACTACTATAGAGAAAATGGGTAGAGATAGCGGCGATACTAGCAAGATGTTTATTATGAACACACTGATAATTAGCACTGACAACTAGGAAGAATTATATTAGCAGAGAATTTGAGTGGTATAAATAAAGGTGGAGTGGACACAGCACATTGTATATAAGTACTAAAAAAGGAGAAATATTTCCTTCCATTCTTCCTATAAATAGAATGACAGAACAAGAAACAGCATCAGTGCCCCCCTCCCCGCCCCTGTATTTAAAACAGGGCCAGTGCGCTAAAAAATATAGGGGCGTGGCTTCAATGCTGCAAAATAATACCAGTTCATATTACGCTGAACAGTCGTCTCCATTATTCAAATTACGTCGCACAGTAGCACCACTTACACACATTACACCAGGTAGAGCGCCTTTTACACAGTACAGCAGGTAGAGTCACATTTTACATAGTATGGCAGGTAGAGTCCCCTGTTACACAGTACTGCAGGTAGAGTCCCATATTACACATTACGGCAAGTGGTGTCCTCTTTTACACAGTATGGCTGGCAAAGTCACATTTTACACAGCATGGCAGGTAAAGCCACTTTTTTTTTTTTACACATTACAAGTGGAGTCCCTTTTTACGTATTACCAGTACACAACCTGCTGAGTCAGTCACCATTTACACATTACAGTGTATCTGTAACCCCCCCAGATATCCTGCATTTTGCCACTGTGCCTGCCCACCTTCCCCCATGCTGTGCTAACTGCTAAGTTTACCTTCAGACTGCAGGCGGGTCTCATCTTACACAGGATGGGCACTGCAGCACAGATCTTTCTGCAGCACAGAACTTTCTGCACACAGAGGGGCCAGGCTCCCGGCGCTGCTGAAATATCCTGTGGGTGGGGGGTCGGGCATCACTGCTCGCGGCTCAGTGTTACTTCGGTGGGGGGGTGCTGGCCATTCCGCGTGGCTCAGAGTCAGCATACCACGAGGGGGGCGGCCATTCCGCGTGGCTCAGCATTACCGGGGGGGAAGGCTGGCCATTACGTGTGACTCAGAGTCAGCATACCTCTCGGGGGGCACTCAGTGTTACCACGAAGGAGGGAGGGAGGGCTGGGCATTAGTGCTCACGGCTCACTTTTACCACAAGGAAGAGTGTTGGGGTGGATCGGGCAATACTGCCCGCAGCTGCACTGTAAGCTCCGTCTTGGGGGAGAGGGGAGGTGGAGCTGACATTCAGGGACCTGTCACTGTCAAATATAGATTGTTGGCATGGCTGGGTGTGCCCCAGTTCAACCTGTGCTGTGTGCAAGGCACACAGCGCACATACCTAGTTACGGCTCTGATACTGTGTTAGCACAAAAGTGATATTAAAAATTGCATTTTTGTCAATACAATGGTAACAATAAGAGAACAATATTAAGTAAAAGAAAAATTGACAGACAAACAATACTAAGTTGCAAAGATCTAAAAGTTATGAAACTGTTGGACAGTAAATAAATACACAGAGAATTATAGACACAGCGGAATCTTCTGTTTTACTCTCTCATAGTGAAAGTTTATTGTCCTTTATTGTAGCTCTCTTTTAATTATTTTTCTTTTAGTCTCTCTCTGTGGTATATTTACTAAAATTCGTATTTTTCAGAATGAGGTTAAAGTTCAAACACAAATGACATCGAAAGTGTAAATTTGCAACTTTTTGAATTTATTACGACTATTTTACTAAGCTGTCGTATTCTGCATTTTCGTGTTTTCCGATGTCGATGTCATTCGTATTTTTTTGCAGTGTTTTACGGGAGTGAATAGTAAAACACTGCCGACATTAACACAATGAATCCCGGCCGGATCTGTGAGATCCCTGCAGGGCTTCATTGTGCACCTTTCATAAAAAAAATAACATTGTTACAAATCTAAAAAAAATAATGCGTGGGGTCCCCCCCTATGCAAAACCAGCCTCGGGCTCTTTGAGCCGGTCCTGGTTGACAAAATATGGGGAAAAAAATGACAGGGGTTCCCCCATATTTCATAAACCAGCACCATGCTCTGCGCCTGGTCCTGGTTCCAAAAATACGGGGGACAAAAAGCGTAGGGGTCCCCCGTATTTTTGAAACCAGAACCGGGCTCCACCAGCCAGGTACATAATGCCACAGCTGGGGGACACTTTTATACTGGTCCCGGCAGCCCTGGCATTACATACCCAACTAGTCACCCCTGGCCGGGGTACCCTGGAGGAGTGGGAAGCCCTTAAATCAAGGGGTCCCCCCCTCCAGCCACCCAAGGGCCAGGGGTGAAGCCCGAGGCTGTCCCCCCCATCCAAGGGCGGCGGATGGGGGGCTGATAGCCTTTTGAAAAAAATGTGAATAATGTTTTTAGTAGCAGTACCACAAGCCCCAGCAAGCCTCCCCCGCAAGCTGGTACTTGGAGAACCACAAGTACCAGCATGCGGTGGAAAACCGGGCCCGCTGGTACCTGTAGTACTACTACTAAAAAAAATACCCCCCAAAAAAGGACACACACACCGTGACAGTATAAGTTTATTACAAACATGCACACCTCCAAACATACATACTTACCTATATTCACACGAGGCTCGGTCCTCTTCTCCATGTACTTTGCGGTCAGCGGTGAGGTTACTTTCGGTCAACCGCTGACCGCAAAGTTCCCACCATTGGATACAATGGAGCGCATAGGCGCTACATTGTATCTCTGCTGTGTGCTGCCTCAAAGACACTACAGGAGCACACAGCCAATCAGGAGGGCGCCACGTTGGTGGCGCTCCCTGATTGGCAGAAGGGACCCTCTTTGACAGGAGTCAGGGGGGTCCTGGCAGTCGGGGAAAGGGGTCCCATGTGTAAACATGGGGCCCCTTTCAGTGCGTGGTCGGGTTTCCATTTTTTTATTTTGCCAAGTACGTGGATTATACAAAGAACAGAAGGTACAATGGATTATGTGAGCATAATTTTTTCAACAGGTACCCCTAGGATTCTACATGGAGAAGAGGACCGAGCCTCGTGTGAACATAGGTAAGTATGTATGTTTGGAGGTGTGCATGTATGTAATAAACTTATACTGTCATGGTGTGTGTGTCCTGTTTTTTTGGGGGTATTTTTTTAGTAGTAGTACTACAGGTACCAGCGGGCCTGGTTTTCCACCGCATGCTGGTACTTGTGGTTCTCCAAGTACCAGCTTGCGGGGGAGGCTTGCTGGGACTTGTAGTACTGCTACTAAAAACAATATTCTATTTTTTTCAAAAGGCTATCAGCCCCCCATCCGCCGCCCTTGGATGGGGGGAAAGCCTCGGGCTTCACCCCTGGCCCTTGGGTGGCTGGAGGGGGGACCCCTTGATTTAAGGGGTTCCCACTCCTCTAGGGTACGCCGGCCAGGTGTGACTAGTTGGGTATGTAATGCCATGGCCGCCGGGACCAGTATAAAAGTGTCCCCCGGCTGTGGCATTATGTACCTGGCTAGTGGAGCCCGGTTCTGGTTTCAAAAATACAGGGGACCCCTACGCTTTTTGTCCCCCGTATTTTTGGAACCAGGACCAGGCGCAGAGCCCGGTGCTGGTTTATGAAATATGGGGGAACCCCTGTCATTTTTTCCCCATATTTTGTCAACCAGGACCGGCTCAAAGAGCCCGAGGCTGGTTTTGCTTAGGAGGGGGGACCCCACGCTTTAAAAAAAAAAAAAATTAACACTTTCCCACCCCTTCCCACTGATAGGCATGCACGGATCTCACGGATCCGTGCATGCCTATCAGAACACGGTAAAAAAAGCAAGTCTATTTTAAAACTGCTTTTTTTTACCATTTGTATTTATTCACGGCAGTGTTTGGCTATTGCCGGCAGTGTTTGTGAAATACAAATTTTAGTAAATGACGAGTACTATCAAATAACAGGCGTATTTGACCGATGGTGTATTCATTCGTATTTTTTTTCTTGGACTTCAAAAAAAATACGAATGCCCTCATCACTGCCGAGATTTGTGCTTAGTAAATTCCCGAGATGACACTTTGAAGAAAAAACGCAAAATCGGTCAAAATCGGGACCTTAGTAAATATACCCCTCTGTCTTTCCTACACTAGGGGGTATATTTACTAACATTCGTAATTCTCCCGATTTGGTGGGAGAATAATCACGAATGACATCGAAAGTGTAAAACTGCAACTTTTTGAATTTATTACGACTAATTTACTAAGCTGCCGTATTCTGCATTTTCGGGTTTTCCGATGTCGATGTCATTCGTTTTTTTAGGCAGTGTTTTACGTGAGTGAATTGTAAAACACTGCCGACTTTAATACAATGAATCTCGGCCGGATCTGAGAGATCCGTGCTGGGCTTCATTGTGCACTTTGTTTAAAAAAAAAATAAAGTTTAAATGTTAAAAAAAAAATTGCGTGGGGTCCCCCCCCTAAGGCAAACCAGCCTCGGGCTCTTTGAGCCGATCCTGGTTGCAGAAATATGGGAAAAAAATGGACAGGGGTTCCCCCGTATTTAAGCAACCAGCATCGGGCTCTGCGCCTGGTCCTGGTTCCAAAAATACGGGGGACAAAAAGAGTAGGGGTCCCCCGTATTTTTAAAACCAGCACCGGGCTCCACTAGCTGGACAGATAATGCCACAGCCGGGGGTCACTTTTATATAGTGCCCTGCGGCCGTGACATCAAATATCCAACTAGTCACCCCTGGCCGGGGTACCCTGGGGGAGTGGGGACCCCTTTAATCAAGGGGTCCCCCCCCCAGCCACCCAAGGGCCAGGGGTGAAGCCCGAGGCTGTCCCCCCCATCCAATGGGCTGCGGATGGGGGGCTGATAGCCTTTGTTGAAAATGTAAAGATATTGTTTTTAGTAGCAGTACTACAAGTCCCAGCAAGCCTCCCCCGCATGCTGGTGCTTGGAGAACCACAAGTACCAGCATGCGGCGGAAAAACGGGCCCGCTGGTACCTGTAGTACTAATACTAAAAAAATACCTAAAAAAAGACAAGACACACACACCTTGAAAGTAAAGATTTATTACATACATCCACACAAACATACATACATACTTACCTTATGTTCACACGCAGGTCGGTCCTCTTCTCCAGTAGAATCCATGGGGTACCTGTTGAATAAATTATACTCACCAGATCCAGGGTACCAGGCTCCTTGGCGAATCCATTTGTAATCCACGTACTTGATTAAAATAAAAAAACGGAGACCCGAGCCACGCACTGAAAGGGGACCCATGTTTTCACATGGGTCCCCTTTCCCCCGAATGCCAGAAACCCCCTCTGACTGATGTCTAAGTGGGTTTCTTCAGCCAATCAGGGAGCGCCACGTTGTGGCACCCTCCTGATCGTCTGTGTGCTCCTGTCCTGACTGACAGGCGGCACACGGCAGTGTTACAATGTAGCGCCTATGCGCTCCATTGTAACCAATGGTGGGAACTTTCTGCTCAGCGGTGAGGTCACTTTCGGTCAACCGCTGAGCAGAAAGTTCCCACCATTGGTTACAATGGAGCGCATAGGCGCTACATTGTAACACTGCCGTGTGCCGCCTGTCAGTCAGGACAGGAGCACACAGCCGATCAGGAGGGTGCCACAACGTGGCGCTCCCTGATTGGCTGAAGAAACCCACTTAGACAGAAGTCAGAGTGGGTTTCTGGCATTCGGGGAAAGGGGACCCATGTGAAAACATGGGTCCCCTTTCAGTGCGTGGCTCGGGTCTCCGTTTTTTTATTTTAATCAAGTACGTGGATTACAAATGGATTCTACGAGGAGCCTGGGACCCTGGATCTGGTGAGTATAATTTATTCAACAGGTACCCCTTGGATTCTACTGGAGAAGAGGACCGACCTGCGTGGGGCCATAGGTAAGTATGTATGTATGTTTGTGTGGATGTATGTAATAAATCTTTACTTTCAAGGTGTGTGTGTCTTGTCTTTTTTTGGGTATTTTTTTAGTAGTAGTACTACAGGTACCAGCGGGCCCGTTTTTCCGCTGCATGCTGGTACTTGTGGTTCTCCAAGTACCAGCATGCGGGGGAGGCTTGCTGGGCCTTGTAGTACTGCTACTAAAAACAATATCTTTTCATTTTCACAAAAGGCTATCAGCCCCCCATCCGCAGCCAATTGGATGGGGGGGACAGCCTCGGGCTTCACCCCTGGCCCTTGGGTGGCTGGGTGGGGGGGACCCCTTGATTGAAGGGGTCCCCACTCCCCCAGGGTACCCCGGCCAGGGGTGACTAGTTGGATTTTTGATGCCACGGCCGCAGGGCACTATATAAAAGTGACCCCCGGCTGTGGCATTATCTGTCCAGCTAGTGGAGCCCGGTGCTGGTTTTAAAAATACGGGGGACCCCTACTCTTTTTGTCCCCCGTATTTTTGGAACCAGGACCAGGCGCAGAGCCCGATGCTGGTTGCTTAAATATGGGGGAACCCCTGTCAATTTTTTCCCCATATTTCTGCAACCAGGATCGGCTCAAAGAGCCCGAGGCTGGTTATGCTTAGGAGGGGGACCCCACGCATTTTTTGGGGGGAAAATAACCACTTTCCCACCCCTTCCCACTGATATACATGCACGGATCTCATGGATCCGTGCATGCCTATCCAATCACGGTAAAAAAAAAAGCAGGTCTGTTTTTTTTTAGCACTTTTTTACGAGTTGTAATTTTTCACGGCAGTGTTTTTTTTTTTTTTTGCTTTGCACTTCTTAGTAAATGACCGAGATTCATACTTAAACAGCCGCGTTTTGACCGATGGTGTATTCATTCGTATTTTTTTGCTTGGACTTCAAAAAAAATACGAATGCCCTCATCACTGCCTAGATTTGTGCTTAGTAAATTCCCGAGATGACACTTTGAAGAAAAAACGCAAAATCGGTCAAAATCGGGACCTTAGTAAATATACCCCTCTGTCTTTCCTACACTAGGGGGTATATTTACTAACATTCGTAATTCTCCCGATTTGGTGGGAGAATAATCACGAATGACATCGAAAGTGTAAAACTGCAACTTTTTGAATTTATTACGACTAATTTACTAAGCTGCCGTATTCTGCATTTTCGGGTTTTCCGATGTCGATGTCATTCGTTTTTTTAGGCAGTGTTTTACGTGAGTGAATTGTAAAACACTGCCGACTTTAATACAATGAATCTCGGCCGGATCTGAGAGATCCGTGCTGGGCTTCATTGTGCACCTTGTTTAAAAAATAAATAAAGTTTAAATGTTAAAAAAAAAATTGCGTGGGGTCCCCCCCCTAAGGCAAACCAGCCTCGGGCTCTTTGAGCCGATCCTGGTTGCAGAAATATGGGAAAAAAATGGACAGGGGTTCCCCCGTATTTAAGCAACCAGCATCGGGCTCTGCGCCTGGTCCTGGTTCCAAAAATATGGGGGACAAAAAGAGTAGGGGTCCCCCGTATTTTTAAAACCAGCACCGGGCTCCACTAGCTGGACAGATAATGCCACAGCCGGGGGACACTTTTATATAGTGCCCTGCGGCCGTGGCATCAAATATCCAACTAGTCACCCCTGGCCGGGGTACCCTGGGGGAGTGGGGACCCCTTCAATCAAGGGGTCCCCCAGCCACCCAAGGGCCAGGGGTGAAGCCCGAGGCTGTCCCCCCATCCAATGGGCTGCGGATGGGGGGCTGATAGCCTTTGTTGAAAATGTAAAGATATTGTTTTTAGTAGCAGTACTACAAGTCCCAGCAAGCCTCCCCCGCATGCTGGTGCTTGGAGAACCACAAGTACCAGCATGCGGCGGAAAAACTGGCCCGCTGGTGCCTGTAGTACTAATACTAAAAAAATACCTAAAAAAAGACAAGACACACACACCTTGAAAGTAAAGATTTATTACATACATCCACACAAACATACATACATACTTACCTTATGTTCACACGCAGGTCGGTCCTCTTCTCCAGTAGAATCCATGGGGTACCTGTTGAATAAATTATACTCACCAGATCCAGGGTACCAGGCTCCTTGGCGAATCCATTTGTAATCCACGTACTAGATTAAAATAAAAAAACGGAGACCTGAGCCACGCACTGAAAGGGGACCCATGTTTTCACATGGGTCCCCTTTCCCCCGAATGCCAGAAACCCCCTCTGACTGATGTCTAAGTGGGTTTCTTCAGCCAATCAGGGAGCGCCACGTTGTGGCACCCTCCTGATCGTCTGTGTGCTCCTGTCCTGACTGACAGGCGGCACACGGCAGTGTTACAATGTAGCGCCTATGCGCTCCATTGTAACCAATGGTGGGAACTTTCTGCTCAGCGGTGAGGTCACTTTCGGTCAACCGCTGAGCAGAAAGTTCCCACCATTGGTTACAATGGAGCGCATAGGCGCTACATTGTAACACTGCCGTGTGCCGCCTGTCAGTCAGGACAGGAGCACACAGACGATCAGGAGGGTGCCACAACGTGGCGCTCCCTGATTGGCTGAAGAAACCCACTTAGACAGAAGTCAGAGTGGGTTTCTGGCATTCGGGGAAAGGGGACCCATGTGAAATCATGGGTCCCCCTTCAGTGCGTGGCTCGGGTCTCCGTTTTTTTATTTTAATTAAGTACGTGGATTACAAATGGATTCTACGAGGAGCCTGGGACCCTGGATCTGGTGAGTATAATTTATTCAACAGGTACCCCTTGGATTCTACTGGAGAAGAGGACCGACCTGCGTGGGGCCATAGGTAAGTATGTATGTATGTATGTTTGTGTGGATGTATGTAATAAATCTTTACTTTCAAGGTGTGTGTGTCTTGTCTTTTTTTGGGTATTTTTTTAGTAGTAGTACTACAGGTACCAGCGGGCCCGTTTTTCCGCCGCATGCTGGTACTTGTGGTTCTCCAAGTACCAGCATGCGGGGGAGGCTTGCTGGGCCTTGTAGTACTGCTACTAAAAACAATATCTTTTCATTTTCACAAAAGGCTATCAGCCCCCCATCCGCAGCCAATTGGATGGGGGGGGACAGCCTCGGGCTTCACCCCTGGCCCTTGGGTGGCTGGGTGGGGGGGACCCCTTGATTGAAGGGGTCCCCACTCCCCCAGGGTACCCCGGCCAGGGGTGACTAGTTGAATTTTTGATGCCACGGCCGCAGGGCACTATATAAAAGTGACCCCCGGCTGTGGCATTATCTGTCCAGCTAGTGGAGCCCGGTGCAGGTTTTAAAAATACGGGGGACCCCTACTCTTTTTGTCCCCCATATTTTTGGAACCAGGACCAGGCGCAGAGCCCGATGCTGGTTGCTTAAATATGGGGGAACCCCTGTCAATTTTTTCCCCATATTTCTGCAACCAGGATCGGCTCAAAGAGCCCGAGGCTGGTTATGCTTAGGAGGGGGACCCCACGCATTTTTTTGGGGGAAAATAACCACTTTCCCACCCCTTCCCACTGATATACATGCACGGATCTCATGGATCCGTGCATGCCTATCCAATCACGGTAAAAAAAAGCAGGTCTGGTTTTTTTTAGCACTTTTTTACGAGTTGTAATTTTTCACGGCAGTGTTTTTTTTTTTTTTGCTTTGCACTTCTTAGTAAATGACCGAGATTCATACTTAAACAGCCGCGTTTTGACCGATGGTGTATTCATTCGTAATTTTTTTCTTGGACTTCCAAAAAAATACGAATGGCCTCATCACTGCCATGATTTGAGTTTAGTAAATTACCGAGATGACACTTTGAAGAAAAAACGGCATCTCGGTCAAAATCGGGATCTTAGTAAATATACCCCCTAGGTATTTTGTATTAACTGTTTTAAGCATAAATAGTGGATCTACTTTGTTGTAAGTTGTTGCTGCTGCTAACGCACCAGGTTTTGCTGCAGCAGCATACTTGTAGTTTGCAGAGCCAAAACAGGCTCACACTCAGTTGGGGTGCAGACAAATGTGTCACACCCAAAACATTTTGCCTAGCTTGCACAACATGCTGTATACACAAGAAGCAGTCAGTTGGGAAGAGTAACATATGCACCTGCTTAACACTTGCAATGTGCTCTTTCTTAGTACAAAACTTGTCTGTATTAAAAAAGTGTCCCAAAGAAATATTTACAAACATGATCAAGTTTCACCAATGTGACTTTGAGAAGGTCTATGGGGTCGATTTTGGAATTTGTTTTCTGAGGCAGTTTATAAATACTCAGTCACCAGAACATGATCAGAGCTATCACACTCCAGGTTCCAGTCAACTATGCAAGCCCAACTGTGCAGTGATGTATATGTAATGTAAAATAGTTGAAATAGCCATCAGGGAGCAGTTCAGTCCACCAAGGTGGAATTGATAACTCCATAATACTGTATATTGTTTTTTGTTACTTTTCGCATGAATAACGTTCGCTGTAAGATCATTTCCAAAGGATAATTAAGAAAGTGGACAAAAACTATTTTTCCTTCTATTGTACCATTATGGGCCTATTTCTTTCTAAAGCAGTTGTATATTTTTATATGGGTGTGCACATTGGTCATCAAGTAAAGAATCTACCTGCAGTATTATAGGAATGCAACATCTGATCATGTAGACAGCTTATCCAGGCAAACTGTCAGATTATCGAATGTTTCTGATATCACTATATGGTCTAATACATTAATGAGAAATAAGAAATGGTATAATCTGTAATTGATTCTGGGAAATTGGGAAGTAACCACTTTACTGATGATTTTTCTCTTCAAAACCATTTTTTATTTAATATAGTTTAAAAAGATTTTTTTTAAATCTTTAAATATTACATTTTACACATCTGCAGACCGGATCTCCTTGTCCAAAATTGAGGGTAGCAGTGGGGCTGCGCAATCAATTGCATGTGATGTGACCATGCCAGTTAAGTAGTTTTAATAAACATGCCCAATCCAATACCCTGCAAGTTGTCAAGATAAACACATGAACAGAGGTAATTAAAAAATGGAATTCACACATGTATCTATCCATAGTATATAAATCAAGGAATTGGAATGAAACAGTGTGTTTTATTAGAGTGTGTAAATTACTTTTGATAGTGGCAGTGATAAGCAGTAGGTCTCGACCTTTCAAATGGAAAAGTGAGCCACAAGTCTTTCTTAATCTTTATGATCAAATTGATTTCACATTTTATGATCGGACAAATGTTTTCATTTTTGCCATTCATTATCTTCATTGTTATAGACAGAATATTAAAAAAATAGTAAAAAAAAAAAAATCACTTTACATTGCTGATGCTCTTTTTATTGCACAATATCTATATAATTCAACCCCAATATAAAAAGGGGGCTATATGCTATGACTTGAGCAACAGTATATGAAGACGCATTTGTATATAGACTTGAGTATTGAGTACATTTTTGGCCACCTAACTGTAAAAGGTTCACAGGAGAACACAAGACAGTCCAGTCCAGAGATTTATTTACTTTGTGAATAAATCCTCACTGCATCCGCTGTTGCAAGACCATCACGGCACATGCGCAGTGTGGCTTAGATTCATGTGAAGTAGCAAAACATCACTCTACTGCGTACAATATCGTCATTGTAATCATCGCTGAATCAGACCCTAACAGAATGGGGTGGTTATATTATATAGTTTCTGAGGTTGAAAACAGACAATAAGTCCATTGTGTTCAACCTGTTAGTGATCTCCTACACTGTAATATTTTAAAACTAATTTTAACTGTGGTGAATGGTTAGCCATTATGTCTATTCATATATATATATATATATATATATATATATATATATTATTTACTATAGTGCATGATTTACCAACCATAACCCTGTATATCCTTATCCGTTAGGAATTTATCTAGCCCATTCTTAAAAGTAATGACGGAATCTGCCATTACTACTCTCTCAGGCAGGGAAGTGAAAATTAGAAAACTAGGTTTGTTTTCTCTTAAAAAATATCAGGACAGAGGTAACCTAATTAATATGTATACATATATAGTATTTATATTCAGTAGAATAAATTATCTAATGTTTACCTCTAATGCTGGGTACACATTGGTTGATGGATCCGAGAGCATGTATACCCGATATGTCTGTGAACAACATCATCCACAAATATACTGTATAGACCCTACAGCACAGCTGATGCCATGTACAGCGGCATGTCTCGCTGTTTGAACACACAACCCACTGATTTGCCCCTACACTGCTGTCACAGCTGGGCAAGCAAATTGAAATGCCCTCACAGCTGAGATGTCTGTACCAACATATCAGGCGGCGAATCAGTAAGTGTGTATATTTACCAGAATTGGCTGTTCGGTCAGAGCAATGGACAAATGTGGGAGATATCTGTGTAGTTTGTAAGATCCATAGAGAAAACAATGATTACGAATTGTAATTTGAAAAACATATGATTTCAATATCAACATAGGAAAGTATTCTTTCCTGTAAGGGTACATAGGATATGGGATAACTTACCAATGAGATGAAAGCAAATTTACAGAATTTGTAAATATCACACTGGAAAATTTCCGATTAGGCACGTGAGGCACGTGCCTAGGGGCGGCACTTGGATGCTAGTGTTGGTACTGTCTGCCCAAAAAGTACCAGTAACTGCAAAATATTTCCACTGTACTGTACCACATGCCATCCTGAATGGAGTGTAAATAGGTAGGACATGCACATACTGTCCCTGTAAGCTGTCCTACTTAGTAAATATGTATACATAATTAAAAAATGTCATAGTAACTTTTTTAAATTATTTTACTAAATTGGCTATCCAAAAATTTGGGCTTATAACCAATCAATAAAAATAATAAAATGAAGCAGGAGGGGGACGGCTGTTACTGTTGTGCCTAGGGTCGCCCTCACCCCTAAATCTGATCCTGCACACTGGAGTTTTGTCAGCTTACCTTTGACTCAAAACAATTAGAATTATATACGGTTAAACTTGCAGAATTTTCAACATTTGAAGTGAATATGTAACCTTTTTATACAACATTATGTTTATTTTAGGTAGTGATGAGCGGGTTCGGTTCCTTGGAAACCGAACCCCCCCGAACTTTACCCATTTTACCCGGGTCCGTGGCATACTCAGATTCTCCCCGTATGGCTCGGATAACCCGAGCGCGCCCGAACGTCATCATCCCGCTGTCGGATTCTCGCGAGATTCGGATTCTATATAAGCAGCCAGGCGTCGCCGCCATTTTTACTCGTGCATTGGAAATTTTATGGAGAGGACGTGGCTGGCGTCCTCTCCGTTTATTCATTGTTGATGCAAATATTTGTGCTTGCTTATATCTTAATTGTGGGGACTGGGGAGCAGCTGTATATTAATGTAGGAGGAGTACAGTGCAGAGTTTTGCTGATCAGTGACCACTAGTTTTTATCCGTTCTCTGCCTGAAAAAAACGCTCCTTATCTGTGCTCAGTGTGCTGCATATATCTGTGCTCATACTGCTTTATTTTGGGGACTGGGGAGCAGCTGTATTATATAGGAGGAGTACAGTGCAGAGTTTTGCTGACAGTGACCACCAGTATACGTTGTCTGCCTGAAAAACACTCCAGATCTGTGCTCAGTGTGCTGCATATATCTGTGCTCACACTGCTTTATTGTGGGGACTGGGGACCACCAGTATAATATTATATAGGAGGAGTACAGTGCAGAGTTTTGCTGACCAGTGACCACCAGTATACTTTAACTTGTCTGCCTGAAAAACACTCCATATCTGTGCTGCATTGTAGTATATAGTAGGAGTACAGTGCATAATTTTGCTGACCACCAGTATATAATATATAGGAGTACGGTACAGAAGGCCACTGCTGTACCTACCTCTGTGTCGTCAAGTATACTATCCATCCATACCTGTGGTGCATTTCAGTTTTGCACAGTTTGCTGACCACCAGTATATAATATATAGCATTACGGTACAGTAGGCCACTGCTGTACCTACCTCTGTGTCGTCAAGTATACTATCCATCCATACCTGTGGTGCATTTCAGTTTTGCACAGTTTGCTGACCACCACTATATAATATATAGCATTACGGTACAGTAGGCCACTGCTGTACCTACCTCTGTGTCGTCAAGTATACTATCCATCCATACCTGTGGTGCATTTCAGTTTTGCACAGTTTGCTGACCACCAGTATATAATATATAGCATTACGGTACAGTAGGCCACTGCTGTACCTACCTCTGTGTCGTCAAGTATACTATCCATCCATACCTGTGGTGCATTTCAGATTTGCACAGTTTGCTGACCACCAGTATATAATATATAGCATTACGGTACAGTAGGCCACTGCTGTACCTACCTCTGTGTCGTCAAGTATACTATCCATCCATACCTGTGGTGCATTCAGTTTTGCACAGTTTGCTGACCACCAGTATATAATATATAGCATTACGGTACAGTAGGCCACTGCTGTACCTACCTCTGTGTCGTCAAGTATACTATCCATCCATACCTGTGGTGCATTCACAGTTTTGCACAGTTTGCTGACCACCAGTATATAATATGTAGCATTACGGTACAGTAGGCCACTGCTGTACCTACCTCTGTGTCGTCAAGTATACTATCCATCCATACCTGTGGTGCATTTCAGTTGTGCGCAGTATATATAGTAGTAGGCCATTGCTATTGATACTGGCATATAATTCCACACATTAGAAAATGGAGAACAAAAATGTGGAGGTTAAAATAGGGAAAGATCAAGATCCACTTCCACCTCGTGCTGAAGCTGCTGCCACTAGTCATGGCCGAGATGATGAAATGCCATCAACGTCGTCTGCGAAGGCCGATGCCCAATGTCATAGTAGAGAGCATATAAAATCCAAAAAACAAAAGTTCAGTAAAATGACCCAAAAATCAAAATTGAAAGCGTCTGATGAGACGCGTAAACTTGCCAATATGCCATTTACGACACGGAGTGGCAAGGAACGGCTGAGGCCCTGGCCTATGTTCATGGCTAGTGGTTCAGATTCACATGAGGATGGAAGCACTCATCCTCTCGCTAGAAAAATGAAAAGACTTAAGCTGGCAAAAGCACAGCAAAGAACTATGCGTTCTTCTAAATCACAAATCCCCAAGGAGAGTCCAATTGTGTCAGTTGCGATGCCTGACCTTCCCAACACTGGACGGGAAGAGCTTGCGCCTTCCACCATTTGCACGCCCCCTGCAAGTGCTGGAAGCAGCACCCGCAGTCCAGTTCCTGATAGTCAAATTGAAGATGTCACTGTTGAAGTACACCAGGATGAGGATATGGGTGTTGCTGGCGCTTGGGAGGAAATTCACAAGGAGGATTCTGATGGTGAGGTGGTTTGTTTAAGTCAGGCACCCGGGGAGACACCTGTTTTCCGTGGGACGAATATGGCCATTGACATGCCTGGTCAAAATACAAAAAAAATCAGCTCTTCGGTATGGAATTATTTCAACACAAATGCGGACAACAGGTGTCAAGCCGTGTGTTGCCTTTGTCAAGCTGTAATAAGTAGGGGTAAGGACGTTAACCACCTCGGAACATCCTCCCTTATATGTCACCTGCAGCACATTCATCATAAGTCAGTGACAAGTTCAAAAACTTTGGATGACAGCGGAAGCAGTCCACTGACCACTAAATCCCTTCCTCTTGTAACCAAGCTCCTGCAAACCACACCACCAACTCCCTCAGTGTCAATTTCCACCTTACACAGGAAAGCCAATAGTCCTGCAGGCCATGTCACTGGCAAGTCTGACGAGTCCTCTCCTGCCTGGGATGCCTCCGATGCATCCTTGAGTGTAACGCCTACTGCTGCTGGCGCTGCTGTTGTTGCTGCTGGGAGTCGATCGTCATCCCAGAGGGGAAGTCAGAAGACCACTTGTACTACTTCCAGTAAACAATTGACTGTCCAACAGTCCTTTGTGAGGAAGATGAAATATCACAGCAGTCATCCTGCTGCAAAGCGGATAACTCAGGTCTTGTCAGCCTGGGTGGTGAGAAACGTGGTTCCTGTATCCATCGTTAATTCAGAGGCAACTATATACTTGATTGAGGTACTGTGTCCCCGGTACCAAATACCATCTAGGTTCCATTTCTCTAGGCAGGCGATACCGAAAATGTACACAGACGTCAGAAAAAGAGTCACCAGTGTCCTAAAAAATGCAGTTGTACCCAATGTCCACTTAACCACGGACATGTGGACAAGTGGAGCAGGGCAGACTCAGGACTATATGACTGTGACAGCCCACTGGGTAGATGTATTGCCTCCCGCAGCAAGAACAGCAGTGGCGGCACCAGTAGCAGCATCTCGCAAACGCCAACTCGTTCCTAGGCAGGCTACGCTTTGTATCACCGCTTTCCATAAGAGGCACACAGCTGACAACCTCTTACGGAAACTGAGGAACATCATCGCAGAATGGCTTACCCCAATTGGACTCTCCTGGGGATTTGTGACATCGGACAACGCCAGCAATATTGTGCGTGCATTACATCTGGGCAAATTCCAGCACGTCCCATGTTTTGCACATACATTGAATTTGGTGGTGCAGAATTATTTAAAAAATGACAGGGGCGTGCAAGAGATGCTGTCGGTGGCCCGAAGAATTGCGGGCCACTTTCGGCATTCAGCCACCGCGTGCCGAAGACTGGAGCACCACCAAACATTCCTGAACCTGCCCTGCCATCATCTGAAGCAAGAGGTGGTAACGAGGTGGAATTCAACCGTCTATATGCTACAGAGGATGGAGGAGCAGCAAAAGGCCATTCAAGCCTATACATCTGCCCACGATATAGGCAAAGGAGGGGGAATGCACCTGACTCAAGCGCAGCGGAGAATGATTTCAACGTTGTGCAAGGTTCTGCAACCCTTTGAACTTGCCACACGTGAAGTCAGTTCAGACACTGCCAGCCTGAGTCAGGTCATTCCCCTCATCAGGTTTTTGCAGAAGAAGCTGGAGACATTGAAGGAGGAGCTAAAACAGAGCGATTCCGCTAGGCATGTGGGACTTGTGGATGGAGCCCTTAATTCGCTTAACCAGGATTCACGGGTAGTCAATCTGTTGAAATCAGAGCACTACATTTTAGCCACCGTGCTCGATCCTAGATTTAAATCCTACGTTGTATCTCTCTTTCCGGCAGACACAAGTCTGCAGAGGTTCAAAGACCTGCTGGTGAGAAAATTGTCAAGTCAAGCGTAACGTGACCAGTCAACAGCTCCTCCTTCACATTCTCCCGCAACTAGGGGTGCGAGGAAAAGGCTAAGAATTCCGAGCCCACCCGCTGGCGGTGATGCAGGGCAGTCTGGAGCGAGTGCTGACATCTGGTCCGGACTGAAGGACCTGCCAATGATTACTGACATGTCGTCTACTGTCACTGCATATGATTCTGTCACCATTGAAAGAATGGTGGAGGATTATATGAGTGACCGCATCCAAGTAGATACGTCAGACAGTCCGTACGTATACTGGCAGGAAAAAGAGGCAATTTGGAGGCCCTTGCACAAACTGGCTTTATTCTACCTAAGTTGCCCTCCCTCCAGTGTGTACTCCGAAAGAGTGTTTAGTGCAGCCGCTCACCTTGTCAGCAATCGGCGTACGAGGTTACTTCCAGAAAATGTGGAGAAGATGATGTTCATCAAAATGAATTATAATCAATTCCTCCGTGGAGACATTCACAAGCAATTGCCTCCAGAAAGTACACAGGGATCTGAGATGGTGGATTCCAGTGGGGACGAATTAATAATCTGTGAGAAGGGGGATGTACACAGTGAAAGGGGTGAGGAATCGGAGGATGATGATGAGGTGGACATCTTGCCTCTGTAGAGCCAGTTTGTGCAAGGAGAGATTGATTGCTTCTTTTTTGGTGGGGGCCCAAACCAACCAGTCATTTCAGTCACAGTCGTATGGCAGACCCTGTCGCTGAAATGATGGGTTCGTTAAAGTGTGCATGACCTGTTTATACAACATAAGGGTGGGAGGGAGGGCCCAAGGACAATTCCATCTTGCACCTCTTTTTTCTTTCATTTTTCTTTGCATCATGTGCTGTTTGGGGACAATTTTTTTGAAGTGCCATCCTGTCTGACACTGCAGTGCTACTTCTAGATGGGCCAGGTGTTTGTGTCGGCCACTTGTGTCGCTTAGCTTAGTCACACAGCTACCTCATTGCGCCTCTTTTTTTCTTTGCATCATGTGCTGTTTGGGGACTATTTTTTTGAAGTGCCATCCTGTCTGACACTGCAGTGCCACTCCTAGATGGGCCAGGTGTTTGTGTCGGCCACTTGGGTCGCTTAGCTTAGTCACACAGCGACCTTGGTGCACCTCTTTTTTTCTTTGCATCATGTGCTGTTTGGGGACTATTTTTTTGAAGTGCCATCCTGTCTGATACTGCAGTGCCATTTCCTAGATGGGCCAGGTGTTTGTGTCGGCCACTTGTGTCGCTTAGCTTAGCCATCCAGCGACCTCGGTGCAAATTTTAGGACTAAAAATAATATTGTGAGGTGTGAGGTGTTCAGAATAGACTGAAAATGAGTGTAAATTATGGTTATTGAGGTTAATAATACTATGGGATCAAAATGACCCCCAAATTCTATGATTTAAGCTGTTTTTGAGGGTTTTTTGTAAAAAAACACCCGAATCCAAAACACACCCGAATCCGACAAAAAATTTTCAGGGAGGTTTTACCAAAACGCGTCTGAATCCAAAACATGGCCGCGGAACCGAATCCAAAACTAAAACACAAAACCCGAAAAATTTCCGGTGCACATCACTAATTTTAGGGCAGTGCACTACTGCTAGTGCCACTAGTACAGTGGCTAGCCCTTTTTTTTTTTGGTTGGGACCCAAAACAATTCCTGGCCTTTAGATCACTCCCCTTCTTCACTGGAGTTTCCATACAAGGTAGGGCATATAGTTTAATATGACTTAACATTCTGCCCCACCTTTATATTAACTTTATTTTAATGTTGTTTATACATGTAAGTATGATTATTTATTAAAAGTTAAAATAAAAACTGAATAGTGGAATAAAAAAAAATCATAAAATGTTTCTAAATGTACTAAACAAATTACACTCAGCTCCATCTAAAATAAACAAACGCATATTAGGTATGCCTATACATTTAACAACTAATTCATTTAAAAAATAAATAAAAAAGATGACAAAAAGTAATTGAGATCATTATAATTAGTGTGGCACTAAAATAATTAAACATTTTCATGAAAACTAAAAGATAATTTTACAAACATGGTAATGAAAAAGATACAATTAATCAGCAATCTTACTGAAAGTTATGTTATTAGAGTTTAAATGTATTTATCTGTTAATACAAATTAATATATTTCCTCAACTAATCATGTTTGATAAAACATTGAGATAAATTTATGTTTCATCATTCTGTCTTAATTTCAAAAAAGCATTCCCTCTGTTGACATTAGTATTCGCATTTCTACATTTCCCTTTGAGCATTTGAAATCATTTTAAATTGAAATTTCTCATCAATGCACAGTACACTGTAGCATGATATGCTGGAGTACTGGATTGGAATAACAAAAATAATATTTAAAAAACATAAAGTATAAATTGCTCTTGACTGCAGGACATAAACAAACTATATAGTCCATGAACATAATAAAAAAAGTTATAGGTCTTTATTAACCCCTTCAACACAGAGGTTTTTCATAAAGTTATCCATCGATTTGAGAGACATTTCTGATTTCTCTTACTACTTGGGAGTTGATATTGTTTTGTGAGGGTCTCCAGTAGAAGTAGCAGATGGGCAGCTTGGTACAAAAAACTTTTGGTGTCAATGATCAAAAGGTCAAAATCTGTTTTTAATGATTGCTGGGGCTTTTTATAGGAATAAGGATCTGTCTCTCAAACCTTAGTTCCTACAGTATGACAGCAGTGCTTTGAGCCAGTGGCGGAACTTGCAGCAGTGCAGCCGGTGCATTGCACTGAGGCTCGCCGCACTGAAGGAGCCACCAGCTGCAGCCAGCATTACAATGAGTCAAACTGACTAATTTTATGCTGCCATCAGTGCTGTGCCGCCACTAATGTCGCCATCAGAGCTGCAACCAGTCGGTGTTCAGGTCCCGGCAAGAGGGGAAGAGGGGCCACTCTCCCCTCACCGCTACAGCTTTCTTTCTCTCTCCTTGTTGGCGCACACTGAATGCAGTGGGAGGAGGGATGGGAGCTGTGGACTGGTGTCATGATGCAGTGGAGCAGCCTGAGAAGAGTCTTACTGCGGGAGCCAGCCATTCCAGCAGCCATACAAAGTACACATGTTAGGAAGGGGGGGGTGCGCAAATGCTAGTGTGTATGTCTAGAGCTATTTATTTCTGTATGCACCATGTGTGTGTTTAGATCTATATATGTGTGTTTGAACTATGTATGTGTAGAGGTATGTGTGTGTGTGTGTGTGTGTGTGTGTGTGTGTGTGTGTGTGTAGATCTATATATGTATGTATGCAGACGCGTAAGTTCATCCCAGTTGCCTGGAGGCAAGATAAATATTGGTGCCCATATATATATATATATATATATATATATATATATATGGATAGATAGATAGATAGATAGATAGATAGATAGATAGATAGATAGATAGATAGATAGATAGATAGATATAGTTATGGTCCCAGCAGTCAGGATCCCGGCGGTCAGCATACCTGGCCACCAGAATGGGTGTGTGTGTGTGTGTGTGTGTGTGTGTGTGTGTGTGTGTGTGTGTGTGTGTGTGTGTGTGTGTGTGTGTGTGTATGGAGTGTTCTGGAAAAAAATGTATGTATATTTACATTTCATTGTCATTTATTTTAAATAACTCAGTTCTTAGCAGTCATAACAGGATTAGAAGCCATGACCTGTTACACTAAAAGCAGGCACCGTACTGAAGGAGCTATTTGCTCCTGTATAGAAAGCATGTGAATTCTAACTATATAAATTTACTTGTAATTGTCAGAGAAGTAACTTCATATCATTAGAATTCTCATGCTTCTGATACAGGAGCAAATAGCTCAATAAGCCTGCTTTCAGAGTAATAGGTCGTGGCTTCTAATCCTGGGTATGACACTTTTAAAATGTGCATCTATAATAAAGATGGTGTGACTTGTAAAGTGCAGGGACTAGTGAAGGAGTGCCTACATGGTTAGACGGAATACACACACACACACACTTGTTCTCTCTCTTCCTCCCTGACACCCTCTCACTCCTGCACTCTCCCTGTAAAAAGGCCTCTACCTGATGTAAAGGGTATAAAGGTTTCTACCTGGCTTAACGTGTATAAGATGCTCTACCTGACATAATGTGTATAAAGGTCTTTACCTGGCGAAACATATATAAAGGACTGTACATGATGTGATGTGTATAAAGGTCTCTACCTGGCATAATGTGTATAAAGGTTTCTACCTGGCATAATGTATATAAAAGTCTCTAACTGGCATAATGTGTTTAAAGGACTGTATTTGGCATAATGATTATAAAGTTCTCTACCTGGTATAACATTTATAAGGGGCTCTACTTGGCAAAACATGTATAAGGGGCTCTACCTGGCATAATGTGTATAAAGGTCTCTACCTGGTCTAATGTGTATAAGGGACTCTACCTGGTATAACATGTGTAAGGTACTCTGCTCTACTGTGGTATAGTGTGTGTAAAGAGCTCTAGCATGGTATCATGTGTATAAGGGCTACTACTGTGTTGTGTAATGTGACTGACGGACACTACTATGTGGTGTAATGTGAATTGACTCTATTCTGTGGTCGTGCCCACACCCCATTAAGTCATGCCCCTATATTTTTGCCGTGCGCCTTTTGGGGTTGGATGCAAAAGTAAACGTTCACCCTGGGCACGACAAGGTCTGGAACTGGCCCTGTGTATACACTATGTATGTGTGTGTATGTGTGTGTGTGTGTGTGTGTGTGTGTGTGTGTGTGTGTGTGTGTACAGATGTATATGTATTTAAAAGAAATGGGGGGGAGGGGGAATAGCGACCAATGGTGTCTTAAAAACTCACAATGAAGGTATAGAATATAAGTACAATTTATTCACATAAAATAGGGTTATCACATAAAACAATTTTTCACATAAAAATATCTTAATAACAGGTCTCTTTAAAAAATGGGATAAAAACAATTTACACAGTTCTAAGTATGTTTACCAGTTAAAAATAGATAAAAGGATTATAACTTAACTGGATATAGGTCACTGTCAGGTTGCCCAACGCGTTTCGTCATACAGACTTCATCAAGGGGTATTTAGCAGAGTGGGACCATGCCTCTATTTATACCAGTAGTAATCTAATGGTAATTATGACATCACTTCCTGTTTGCACATGGTGTTTGCAATACGGACTGTGATTCAATTAATTTATGGTCTTACATACTATGAGCAGGTGTTAAATAACAGTGCAGTGTGTAATATATAATGTAAAAATAGATTTGGAGCAAGAAAGGAGTAGAAACAGTCTTTGTTTTGAAGCGCTGGCGGCTTCTCCGCCACACTTCCGGTATTCGGACGTCGCGTCACTTCCGCCCCACTTCCGGGGACGCGACCGCGCATGCGTCCGTAGCTTCAGCAGCAATAGTTCTTCCTAGAGGCCAGCAGTATTTATAAAGAGAGCACCGTCGGCGGCCATCTTTGTGTGGTTTATTCATGTAGTTATTTCGTGCGGCGGCCATGTTAACGGAGTTCAAAATCAGGGACATTCTCATACTGATCCTCCGCGAACATGGCCGCCGCACGAAATAACTTTATCTTTATAAATACTGCTGGCCTCTAGGAAGAACTATTGCTGCTGAAGCTACGGACGCATGCGCGGTCGCGTCCCCGGAAGTGGGGCGGAAGTGACGCGACGTCCGAATACCGGAAGTGTGGCGGAGAAGCCGCCAGCGCTTCAAAACAAAGACTGTTTCTACTCCTTTCTTGCTCCAAATCTATTTTTACATTATATATTACACACTGCACTGTTATTTAACACCTGCTCATAGTATGTAAGACCATAAATTAATTGAATCACAGTCCGTATTGCAAACACCATGTGCAAACAGGAAGTGATGTCATAATTACCATTAGATTACTACTGGTATAAATAGAGGCATGGTCCCACTCTGCTAAATACCCCTTGATGAAGTCTGTATGACGAAACGCGTTGGGCAACCTGACAGTGACCTATATCCAGTTAAGTTATAATCCTTTTATCTATTTTTAACTGGTAAACATACTTAGAACTGTGTAAATTGTTTTTATCCCATTTTTTAAAGAGACCTGTTATTAAGATATTTTTATGTGAAAAATTGTTTTATGTGATAACCCTATTTTATGTGAATAAATTGTACTTATATTCTATACCTTCATTGTGAGTTTTTAAGACACCATTGGTCGCTATTCCCCCTCCCCCCCATTTCTTTTAAATCCTTGTACATCGCAGGGAATTACCATCCTTGTCTAGGGGCCAGCTGACACCCTTTTGAATTTTTAGGGAGTGTCTATTTTAAACTTCACATTTTTTTATATTGTTATTTCCTATTTTAATAATTGTTAAACACAAGTGGCGCAATAACTCCTCCATTTCAGATGTATATGTATGTTTACACTATGTATGTATCTGTGTGTAGACTATTTTGCGTTGTACATGAACAATAATGATAACTTGTGTGCTGCTAGACCTTGCTCTCCTTTTTTGGCCACTCCTTCAGCATGCAAAAAGACTCTGATTTGTGGTAAGAATTTGTGGGCCCACAGCACGTTGTTGCACCTGGGCCCACCACTCACTAGTTCCGCTACTGCTTTGAGCAGTGATCTATTTGGATTTAATACATGTAATTAGCCTCAAGAAAGCACAAGGCTGCATATATACTTAAAGTTAGATACGTTTTAGATTGCTAGCAGATAAATAAAGACACCTGTTTAAATATTTAGGGACATATTTATCAAAAGAAATTTGCAGGATATCTGGGGATGCTTCAATTATTTTTATATCCCTCCAAAACAGCTATTATACCAAGCATCCCAAAATACTATCCCCCACTGATAGCAAAAATAATTTAGATAAACCACCCCAATAAACATGGAGTATAAGTGAAGTTCTTAGCACACATTTGCGCAAATACAGTATGTGGGCCCATGCACTGTGACCAGATGACTTCATCACATGGGACCCTAACATCTCTAATACTATCACATTATATAAATTTATCTAGGTCTTACCTTCAAATAGAGCCCTTATTAATGTGTGATCTAAAATGTAGGAACGTCTGCTAATTAAAACTCCTAAGACTAAATGGGAGGGGTGCCAATGCCACAATGAAGGAGCCTCACCTTCAAGTGTACAATATATATACATATAAAGGAAAGAGGGTGGCCGGGCTGGACTGCACACTCTATTATTGCTAAGAACTTCTCTTTTGGTCCATGTTAATTGTGAGGGTTTATCTAAACTATTTTTCTTAGAGCTAGTAGTGTGCATCAGCATGTCTCTTCCTCCGACTTAATTATTACCTCAGTCAGTTTGATTATACCATCTACAGTAGTCAAAGGGACTCTGTGACATGTCTGTATGGTGTCATGAAAATAATCCTCCACCATTATACAACAGTATATATGTTTCTCTTTTTTTAACTAGCAGCTCAGCTTACACTGTTGAGTCAGACAGCTATTACACACATTCACTGGGGTACAGAGCGTACTAGGGTGCAGCATAACAGGGTGTGCTGATTTAAATCAACTTCATTTAAATCATGATTAATATCACTTGATTTTTTTTAAATCATTGATTTAAATCACATGATATTTTAAAAACAAAAACAAAAATCAAGGTGTTTAGTATTGTTAAAATCAACTTTTAAAACTGAAATTTTTGACAGTTCTGTTTCAAGAATTCAATATATATTACCATGGATGTAGCGTTAGAGTCTACAGTACATCCATGTTTTTACCAAGATTTTACTGGTAATTGGCATAGGCATACTGTCCAGTATGGGCCATAGGCGGTAATTCTGAGTTGATAGTAGCAGCAAATTTTTTAGCAGATGGGCAAAACCATGTGTACTGCAGGGGGGGGGGGGGGGCAGATATAACATGTACAGAGAGAGTTAGATTTGGGAGGGTTATATTGTTTCTGTGCAGGGTAAAAATACTGGCTGCTTTATTTTTACATTTCAATTTAGATTTCAGTTTAAACACACCACACCCAAATCTAACTTTCTGCACAAGTTATATCTGCACCCCCCCGCAGTGCACCTGGTTTTGCCCATCTGCTAACAAATTTGCTGCTACGATCAGGTCTGGATTAGTCCGATAGTCCTTTGACCTTTGATTAGCTGCTTTATTAATAAAAGGTCTGTATCTATGGCTATTACTTGCTGACCTTATTTAATTATGACTCATGTGATACAAAGAGGCACAGGCAAAAGATAAGAGACAGTTAATTCCAGAATCAAGTTCCAAGCAAAAGAAACCCTGTTTAATGACCTCTTGTTTGACAATGATCTTGTATCAACAATGGCACCAATAGATTTATAGAAAATTTACATTGGTTCAGAACCTGTAGCTAGTAATGAAAATATCATGGTAACAGTAGAGCAATTGCTTACAGCTGCAGCATCCTCAGCTTCAGTAGAAAGAATGTTTTTTACATTTGGTTAAGTCAAAACTGAGAACCCGCTTGGGTACTGACAAAGCTGCAAAACTTGTGTTTCTTTTTTTAAGGCGTTCAATAAGCATAATGTGTAGGCTTATTCAGATTTACAAATAAGACAAGGCAATTACCAACTATTGTAACTTTTAACATCATTGCTGTTTCTTTCATTTTGCAGTTTGTGATTGATGTGTAGTTTGATGCGCCATGCCATGATTCATGGGCCAAAATTTACTAAAAAATCGAGTTTGTCCGATTTGTGTTTTTTTTTCTAAGTCCCAACACGGGAATTCACTAAGCACAAATCTCGGCAGTGTTTGGACTATTCATAATGGTTTGAATGACAAAGTTCAGAAATACGAATGAATAGACCATCGGTCAAACGCGGCTGTTATTTCCTACAACACGGGTATTCACTATTCATTCGTATTTGGGTGTTAGTCTCTGAGTGCTCAAGTGCGAGTGTATTTTTTTGCGAATCGTTAAAAAAAGCAGCAAAAATAATAGACCTGCTTTTTCCAGTCGAGTTTGGATAACCATGCACGGATCAGTGAGATCTGTGCATGGTTATCTATGGGAAAGGGTCTGTTTAATGTAAAAACTGGGGAAAAAATTTGCGTGGGGTCCCCCCTCCTAAGCATAACCAGCCTCGGGCTCTTTGAGCCAGTCCTGGTTGCAAAAATATGGGGGGAAATTGACAGGGGTTCCCCCATATTTTAACAACCAGCACCGGGCTCTGCGCCTAGTCCTGGTGCCAAAAATACGGGGGACAAAAAGCGTAGGGGTCCCCCGTATTTTTGGAACCAGCACCGGGCTCCACTAGTCAGAGAGATAATGCCACAGCCGGGGGACACTTTTATATAGGTTACTGCGGCCCTGGCATTAAATCACTAACTAGTCACCCCCTGGCCGGGGTACCCTGGAGGAGTGGGAACCCCTTAAATCAAGGGGTCTCCCCCCTCCAGCCACCCAAGTACCAGGGGTGAAGCCAGAGGCTGTCCCCCCATCCAAGGGATGCGGATGGGGGGCTAATAGCCTTGTGAAAAAAATAGAATATTGTTCTTTGTAGCAGTACTACAAGTCCCAGCAAGCCTCCCCCGCAAGCTGGTACTTGGAGAACCACAAGTACCAGCATGCGGTGGAAAAACGGGCCCGCTGGTACCTGTAGTACTACTATAAAAAAAATTCCCAAATAAAAACAGAACTCACACACCTTGAAAGTACAACTTTATTACATACATGCACACCGACATTCACACATACTTACTTATGTTCACACGAGGGTCGGTCCACTTCTCCAAGTAGAATCCATGGGTTACCTGAAAATAAAGTTAGACTCACAAAACTCCAGTGTAGATCTGTCCTCTTCTGAGCTTGTAATCCACGTACTTGGCAAAAAAACAAACCGAAAAACCCGAAGCACGCACTGAAAGGGGTCCCATGTTTACACATGGGACCCCTTTCCCCGACTGCCGGAACCCCCCGTGACTCCTGTCACAGAGAGTCCCTTCAGCCAATCAGGGAGCGCCACGTCGTTTTATTCTATTTTTTTCACAAGGCTATCAGCCCCCCATCCGCAGCCCTTGGATGGGGGGACAGCCTCGGGCTTCACCCCTTGCCCTTGGGTGGCTGGAGGGGGGACCCCTTGATTTAAGGGGTTCCCACTCCTCCAGGGTACCCCGGCCAGGGGTGACTAGTTAGTGATTTAATGCCAGGGCCGCAGGGACCTATATAAAAGTGTCCCCCGGCTGTGGCATTATCTCTCTACACTTTTTGTCCCCTGTATTTTTGGCACCAGGACCAGGCGCAGAGCCCGGTGCTGGTTGTTAAAATATGGGGGAACCCCTGTCAATTTTTCCCCATATTTTTGCAACCAGGACCGGCTCAAAGAGCCCGAGGCTGGTTGTGCTTAGGAGGGGGGACCCCACGCAATTTTTTTCTTGATTTTTAACACTTTAATTTTTTTTTTAAAAGGTGCACAATGAAGCCCTGCACGGATCTCACAGATCCGGCCGGGATTCCTTGTGTTTTGTCAGGCAGTGTTTTACTCATCACTCCCGTAAAACACTGCCTGACATTACAAATCACATCGACATCGGAAAAAACGAATGTGGAAAACTCGGCAGCTTAGTAACTGACCGTATCAGGATTCAAAAAGTTGCAGTAAAATGCACCCGATACCATTCGAGTTCAAACACCCTTAAAAACGGCTAAAACACGAATATTAGTAAATTTTGGCCTTGGTGTCTAATCATTTAAATTAAATATATTAAAGTTACAGTATTTGAAAAGAAATGTGTATTATTGTTTTTACTTGGTTTATTAAAAATTCTATTCAAATAAAAAAAATCTGATTTAAATAAAAAAATCAGATTTAAAAAATATATTTTTTAAATACATGATTTTTTTAACAACATGCAGCATACTGGGGATCAGTGCACAGAGCAGTATAGAATACAAAACCAATGAGAATCTAACACCAGGAGGATGACGTTTTGGAATCCGAGCCTGTCCTGGAAAAGTCAGGGCTCGGAAAGACTCAGAACCCGTTTGGGCACTTTTGGATATCCTAAAATTTGACCCACATATCTTTAATTAATAGCTCTATTGACTCTTTAATGTATCCTAAAAAAATTGAGGGAAAATAATGAGAAATGGTAGTAATATTCTTTATTACGCTGAATATGTAAAAATAGGATTTTAATTACCTACCGGTAAATTCTTTTCTCGTAGTCCGTAGAGGATGCTGGGGTCCATTTCAGTACCATGGGGTATAGACTTTTCTGCAGGAGCCTTCGGCACTTTAAGACTTTTCAACAGTGTGAACTGGCTCCTCCCTCTGTGCCCCTCCTCCAGACCTCAATATAGGAACTGAGCCCAAGGAGACGGACAACTTCGAGAGAAGAATTTACATTAAACTAGTGGCGAGATTCACACCAGCTCACACCATACAAAACATGCCACCTAACATGGCTTTACACATAACCCATGCTAACGTTCATGCATAACGCAACAGCAACAGCTGTGAACATCTTAACACATGAGAACCTGTGTAAAAAGCTAAAACGTAATTCTGCAGGAAAAATGAGAACTGGGCGGGCGCCCAGCATCCTCTATGGACTACGAGAAAAGGATTTACCGGTAGGTAATTAAAATCCTATTTTCTCTTACGTCCTAGAGGATGCTGGGGTCCATTTTAGTACCATTGGGATATACCAAAACTCCCAGTACGGGCAGGAAAGTGCTAATATTCCTGCAGAACTGACTGACCAAACTGAAGGTCGTCAGCAGCCAAGGTGTCAAACCTGTAAAACGTAGCAAACATGTTTGTTCCTGACCAAGTAGCTGCTCTGCAAATTTGCAACGCCGAGACACCCCGGGCAGCCGCCCAGGAAGAACCCACTTTCCTTGTAGAGTGGGCCTTTACCGAGCTCGGTAATGGCAATCCTGCCATGGAATAAGCATGCTGAATGGTACCTCTGATCCAGCACGCAATAGTCTGCTTAGAAGCAGGACCCCCAATCTTGTTGGGGTCATAGAGGACAACAAAGATTCTGTTTTCCTTATCTGAGCCGTTCTTGAAACATAAGTCCTCAACGCTTTGACTACATCCAAGGACTTTAAAATGGCTTAGGTGTCAGAAGCCACTAGCACCACCACAGGTTGGTTGATATGGAAATAAGACACAACCTTTGGAAGAAAATGCTGACGCGTCCGCAGTTCAGCTCTATCTTCATGAAAAATCAAATAAGGACTTTTATGTGACAGAGCCCCTAATTCAGACACTCGTCTGCCTGAGGCCAAGGCCAACAGCATGACCACTTTCCAAGTGAGAAACTTCAACTCTACCTCTTGTAGAGGCTCAAACCAGTCTGATTTAAGGAACTGCAACACCACATTAAGATCCCATGGCGCCGGAAGAGGCACAAAGGGAGGTTGGATGCGCAGAACCCCCTTCACGAACGTCTGGACCTCAGGAAGGGAAGCCAACTGTTTCTGAAAGAAAATGGACAAGGCCAAAATTTGGACCTTGATAGACCCTAATCTCAAGCCAGCATCCACACCCGCCTGTAGAAATAGGAGAAGACGTCCTAATTTAAACTCCACCGCAGGAGACTTCTTGGATGCACACCAAGATACATATTTTCTCCAAATACGATGGTAATGTTTGGACATTACCCCTTTCCTGGCCAGAATAAGTGTGGGAATGACTTCATTGGGAATACCCTTATGGGCTAGGATCTGACACTCAACAGCCATGTCATTAAACACAGCCGCGGTAAGTCTTGATAAACAAATAGCCCCTGTTGAAGCAGGTCCTCGCTTCCCAGTTGTCCACTCCCGGAATGAAAATTGCCGACAGAGCTTTTGCATGTCTTTCTGAGGAGTATCTTTGTCACCTCTGCCATTCCCGCTCTGCTTTTTGTTCCGCCCTGGTGGTTTATGTAAGCTACTGCCGTTACATTGTCTGACTGGATCTGTATGGGACTACCTTGAAGAAGGTGTGCCGCTTGATGAAGGCTGTTGTACACAGCTCTCAATTCCAGAATGTTTATGTGAAGGAGTACTTCTTGACTTGACCATTGTCCTTGGAAGTTTTCCCCTTGCGTGACTTCTCCCCAACCTCGGAGGCTTGCATCTGTGGTCACCAGGATTCAAGTCTGAATCTCGAACCTGCGTCCCTCCAGGAGGTGAGAACTTTGATGCCACCACAAGAGTGAAATACTGGCTTTTGTTGACAGGATTATCCTCCGGTGCATGTGTAGGTGCGATCCAGACCACTTGTCCAGTAGGTCCCATTGGAATACCCTGGCATGGAATTGGCCAAATTGTAGAGCCTCGTAGGCCGCTACCATCTTCCCCAGCAGGCGGATGCACTGATGAATCGATACGCGTGCTGGTTTTAAAACTTGTTTGACCATCCTCTGGATCTCCAGAGCCTTTTCCACAGGTATGAATACTTGCTGTGCTTCCGTGTCAAATATCATTCCCAGAAATGATAACCTCATTGTGGGTCCCAATTGTGATTTTGGAAGGTTTATGATCCAACCATGCTGTTGAAGCACCATCAGGGAAAGTGCAATGTTCTGCACTAGTTTCTCCCTGGATCTCACTTTTATGAAGAGATCGTCCAAGTATGGGATGACTTTGACTCCTTTCTTGTGAAGTAGAACCATCATCTCTGCCATCACCTTGGTGAATATTCTCAGAACCGTGGAGAGCCCGAAAGGCAATGTTTGGAACTGGTAGTGGCAGTCCTGCACCACAAACCTCAGGTATGCCTGATGCGGCGGGTAGATGGGAACATGTAAATAAGCATCTTTGATGTCCATCAATGCCAGAAATTCCTTTTCCTCCAAGCTGAAGATCACCGCTCTCAGGGATTCCATCTTGAATTTGAACCTTTTGAAATAAAGGTTCAGAGTCTTTAGGTTTAAAATCGGTCTGACCGAGCCATCCGGTTTCGGCCCTACAAACAGGCCTGAATAAAACCCTTTCTACCTGTTGTGACACAGGAACTAAGGAAATTACATTGTCTTGACATAATTTCTGTATTGCGTTCAGCACTTTTGCTCTGTCCTTAACAGAAGCTGGTAAGGCTGATTTGAAAAATCGGCATGAGGAAGGTCCTGAAATTCCAATTTGTACACTTGGGATACTATCTGCAATACCCAAGGATCCACATCTGAGTGAACCCAGACCTGGCTGAAAGACAGTAGACATGCACCCACCCGACCGTACACCAGCAGGGGAACCCCAGCATCATGCTGAGTTTTTAGCAGATTTAGCTGTTGACTTCTGCTCTTGAGAGCCTGATGGTGTTGTAGATTTTTTACCTCTTCCTCAACCTCTTCCTGCAAAGAAGGGGGTACCCTTTGCCTTTTTGTACTTGTTGGTACATTCCTAGGTGGAGCAGCTGCAGAAGGCAGAAATGCTGTCTTGCCTGATGTAGTTGTTGAAATCATGGCATCCAGCTTGTCTCCAAAGAGGGCTTCTCCATTGTAAGGAAGCGCCTCAATATTCTTTTTTTATTCCGCATCAGCATTCCATTGGCGGATCCACAGCGCCCTGCGGGCTGAAATCGCCATAGCGGAGGATCTTGAACTCAGCAACCCAATATCCTTCATAGCTTCAACTAAGTATATATGTGATATGGCCGAGAGTTAGGACTATTTCATCCCTGTCAACTGTGTCCATGTTAACAAGCAAGTTGTCAGACCATTTTTCCACAGTGTTACATACCCACGCACAAGCAATGGTGGGCCTGAGCACCATTCTGTTAGCCGTATATATGGATTTTAGGGTTGTTTCTAATTTACGGTCAGCTGGATCTTTTAAAGAGGCTGAACCAGGGGCAGGCAAAACTATTTTCTTAGACAGCCGAGAAACTGAGGTGTCTATCATTGGGGGTGTCTCCCATTTGGGCCTGTCTTCCTCAGGGAAAGGGTACGCTACACGTATCCTGCTGGGAACGGTACATTTCTTCTCAGGGTTAACCCAGGATTCTTCAAAGAATGCATTCAAATCCTTTGAAGGAGGAAAAGTCACATCCTGTTTTTTATTTAATTTAAAATAATCATTTTCCTCTGGGACCAGTGTTGTTTCAGGAAACTCCAACACTTCCTTTATAGCAACTATCATACATTGTATGCTTTTGGCTAATTTGGGGTCTACCCCTCTCAAATCCCCAGTGTCAACGTCAGAGTCAGAATCTGTGTCTGTGTCCCCTTGCATTATTTGGACCAGAGACCTTTTCTGGGAACTGGATGGGACCCAAGTGGATGATATGGAGGGGTCAGTAAACAGTGCATCCTCCACAGACTGCCTCCAATATTTAGTCAGACTCAGAGAATTTCTTTGCAAGCATTGACATATTCTTTTGCAACATTCTCACCCACTCCGGCTCCTTCTGAGAGGGAAGGGCCACCACATTACCCTCTTGTGCATCTAAAATGGATTCTTCCTGGGAAGAACCCTCCCCAATGTCTGACATGTTACACACTTGTACACACACACACACACACACACACACACACACCCCTATCACACAGGGGAGCTATTGGGGACAGACCCACACTAAAGTCTGTCAGAGAGACACAGAGGGATCTGCCAGTCCACACACTGCGCCTTATTGTGAATTGTGGAAATATTACCCACTTACAGTACATATACCAATAATAGGCCCACAGACCTAATTATAATGAACACTCTCTGCCCTTTCTATAACACCCTGTACTTGTATCAGCATATTCATGAGGAGAAACAGTGTTCAGGAGCTTCACACTGGAGTTTCTGCAGGAGAAAATGGCACCCAGTGAGTGTTCTGGCAAGTCTGAGGAGAAGCCCTGCCCTTCAGCCTCAGCAATGTAATATTTATACTGGCTGGGGATGGCCAGTGGCTGTACATGTATGTACCCTTTTTGCCAGTGAGAGTAAGGTTTTGAAACATGCCCTCAGAGCGTGCCCCCCAACCTCCCCGCGCTCTGCACCCTTGTGCTGAGAGACATGGCGCGCAGCTTCCTGCAGCTGCGCGTGTACCTGTATGCCGCCAACGATGACCGGAGGATCCCCTCTCTGCAGGACTCCGGTAATATACTCACCAGCCTTCTGACTTCTGGCTCTGTTAGGGGGTGGCGGCAGTGCTGTGGGAGTGAATGCTGGCCAAGCTTGGGCTGTGTTCAGTACCCTTCAGGAGCTAATGGTGTCCTGTCATCGGAAGCAGAACCCTTAACTAATTGAGAAGTTGGTTCCTACTTCCCCCCCTAAGTCCCACGAAGCAGGGAAGCTGTTGCCAGCAGCTTCCCTGTAAAATAAAAAACCTAAGAAAGTCTTTTTCCAGCAAAGCTCTGTAGAGCTCCACTAGTGTGCATCCAGTCTCCTGGGCACATTTTCTAAACTGAGGTCTGAAGGAGGGGCATAGAGGGAGGAGCCAGTTCACACTGTTGAAAAGTCTTAAAGTGCCAAGGGCTCCTGCGGAACCGTCTATACCCCCATGGTACTAAAATAGACCCCAGCATCCTCTAGGACGTAAGAGAAATAAATTATCTCCTTTGCTGCTGAGGCTTTAATGACCTTTGTGCTGATGCCATTTTCCAACATTAGTGCTCGTCACATTAGTCTTTTTACTCCGTGTCAAAACAAATTTAATCCAAATGGCCAATATGGTGTTTATTACTGAGATTTCAAAAAAAGTATCCAAAAGCAAATGTGATGTTTTTTTTCCAGCTAATAAACACCACAAATACTTTGTAGTTCTTGTTTATCCAATAACCCACCTTTCCAAAATAGTAAAAAGCAGGATTTTATGTGAAGTTTTTGACAAAAATATCTGCAGTTAGAATGAAAATGCATTTTTTTTTAATTCTCATGGTATTAAATTAAACAATTACTATGTATACAGATGTGTCCCGCTATAGTGTTGCTGTGTATAGCAGCATTCTGTAGCGGGACTGCGATGTGTATGCAGTTCGGCATCCCGCGTGCATACACATCACAAGTGGCTCCCATTAGAATGAATTGGAATGGCTCCCATTCTCTACAGTGCAAAGCTTAGTGTATGCATAGCATGCACGGTGCTATGCAGCGACCTGTGCTCACTTCACAGCCACAGTCTAAAAGACACATCTGTACAAAGAAGTCCTACCATTTTTATTTGACAGAAGATGGAGGAGATATGGGGTAAAGGTTCTAAAAATGAAAATTGGTGATGTTGCCAATAGCAACCAATCATATTCTGTCTATTATTTCTCTATTGTATCCTAAAAAATGATAGAATCTGATTGCTTGCTATGGCCAAAATCATCACTTGTCATTTTTAGAAACTTTAGTAAATTTACCCTATGGTCTTTAGATCCCATCCATCCAAAAATAAATTTTTGGTGTACTGTTTCCATTGTTGCATGTTGACTTCTCTTGCAATACAGAGTGCCACCATGTATGTGGGAAGGATGGGGGATATAGTGCACAATGTGCTCCCCCCCATCTAAGGAACACAATTATTTTTCTGAAGTGCCAAGTGATATTATTTGGTGGTAACAGCTGATCATCAGAAAATTGCTGCTAAAGGGACCACATAACACCCCCCTCTCTTTCATATGTGAGTGACGCCACATTTACAGATGTAATTATGGGAATGATAGGGCAAGTAGTGCCCTCCAACCAATATATGGAAAACATCTATTTTCTATAGCACATGGTATTATTGCCTGTCACCAGACAATAAGTACTATCTTTCTAGGTGGTGGAGTTGGGAGATAGAGGGGCTTAAAATAGAGGGGCAAAAGTAAAAACTTTAAAAAAAAAATCAGTTCCTTAGTGTGGAGGATGAATAAGGCTTGTCTTCTGCTGTATACTGTAGCTGTATTTCTTGGTGGATAAGCTCCACTCATACTCTTCAGTTAAGGAGTTAAAAATGTATCCATTGACAGTACTGTTCTAGAGCAAATTATGATTGGGTGTTGATCATAAAGGTGTTCCATGCCCAGTGGTGCGTGTAGAAAAAATGTCTTAGTGTACAAAAATGGGCATGGCCAAATGGCACAAGGGGCATGGCAAATGAAAATGGGGCATATCAGCATGACTTGCCCCATTTCTTGTCACTTTGAGAACATGCCTTATCATTTCAAATGCACCTTACCTATATGGTGGTTTTTCAAAATGTATCATCCCTGGTCAGACAGTGTCTCACCAAGAATTCATTATTCATGTAGGAAATCACATTGTCCGGAAGATGCCTGTTTGTGTAGGAATTTTTCCATGGTGATCATCATACAACAGAGTTTCAACCAGACTCATGCCATCTGTGTCACCTTCTACCGCCTTGTGTCTCCCAGCCACACCATCATGTTCTCTCATGTGTCTCCCAACCACACCATCATCTTCTCCCCTGTGTCTCGCAACCACACCATCATCTCCCCCCCTCATCTCAGTCACACCATCATCTCTGCCCTGCATCTCAGCCACACTGTCATCTCCACCCTGTTACTCTCAGCATACCCTCTTTAATTCTGTGTCTGTCAGCCTGCCCTCTCCATTCACTCTGTGTCTCTCAGCCTGCAAACCCCCCCCCCCATTCCCTCTGTGTCTTTCAGCCTCTCTCTCAGCCTCCCCTCATCCCTCATTTTCTCTGGATCTCTCAGCCTGCCCCTGTTCACTGGCAGCCAGCCGCTCTCAGCTCTGCTTCCTTTCTCTGTGAGGCAGAAGGTAAAGGCAGGCAGGTGCTGCAGGAGCAGAATGTACATAGTGAATGTGAAGCAGGGCAGCAGGCTCTTCTTCATGGCAGCCACAGGCTGGACCATGATGTGACGTCATTTCGCGTTCCCAGCAGCCCTGCCCCTGGGTAATTGTAAGAGCTTCCACACTGCCAAGAACAGTGCTCGGCCGTGCATAATAAACGAATTTCGCGGCTGCAAGGTGGTCAGGCCGGCAGTACTGCGTAACTGCTGTAAATTTCTTAATGGTATGCAGTACCGGTCCTTACCACCATACTTGCAGCACTGTCCATTCCCCTCCCTCTTGGTCTTTAAAGGGTTAAAATTATGACATCTATAGATGTAGCAACAATTATCCCAAATTGTTGTTCTAGTCTTTCCCTTTTATCTGATACACTTTCTGATGCTCATGGGCATCTTAACAGACGAGGAGGCCCATGTCCAACCTGCTCCGTCGGGGCCCCTCCACTGCAGCTGGTGCCCATCAGCATCTAGAGTCTGAGCACTAGATGGTGCACAAACTCTATTGCGCATGCTCAAATCTCAAATGGCACAACAGACATTTTCCCAGAGATTTTCTTACTGCTCATGCACAAATCTCCGGGAAAATGGCTGCAGCGTCATTTACCAGAGATTTGAGGAGAGATGCTACCACCAGCGGCGGACTCCATGGATGTATTTAAAAAATGGTGCAGGGTGTGTGGTGTGGGCCCACCTGAACCCTGGGGCACACGTGCACTGCACACACTACACCCATTATAGATAAGCCACTGGTTATGCTTTACTCCTAATAGTAATTACAATATTATACAGAATTAGTTGTGTTTTGGGGAATTAATAAAACAGTAGTTGCATTTGTGTATGAGAAAATGTCTTCATCGTAACAGAAATAAACACACACGATAAATCGTCAATGGTAAGGGAATCATTTTTTCCTAAGTGAACATCATGTTTATTTCTATGGAAGGATACTTCAGGGAGCTGAAATTCCTGACAAAAGAGAGCAGTAGCTTACACTTATCTATTAACCCTAGTGAGCTATTTTGCATTTTCATTACAATAGCTTTATAAGAAAGATTAACGAAAAATGTAGAATTTTTCTGCAATTCAGTCCCAGTCCCCACTGTCCCAACTCCACCATTCCTGACCAGTTTATTTTCAAGTCATGTCAGTGAAATTGCAAATAGACCATAATTTGGTTTTACTGACATAATTTCAACTCCTTAGAAAGTCACCATCATGGCCCTCATTCCGAGTCGTTCGCACGGTAATTTTCTTCGCATCGCAGCGTTTTTCTGCTTAGTACGCATGCGCAATGTTCGCACTGCGACTGCGCCAAGTAATTTTGCTATGAAGATAGTTTTTTTACTCACGGCTTTTTCTTCGCTCCGGCGATCGTAATGTGATTGACAGGAAATGGGTGTTACTGGGCGGAAACACGGCGTTTTATGGGCGTGTGGATAAAAACGCTACCGTTTCCGGAAAAAACGCGGGAGTGGCTGGAGAAACGGGGGAGTGTCTGGGCGAACGCTGGGTGTGTTTATGACGTCAAACCAGGAACGACAAGCAGTGAACTGATCGCAGATGCCGAGTAAGTCCGAAGCTACTCTGAAACTGCTAAGTAGTTTGTAATCGCAATATTGCGAATACATCGTTCGCAATTTTAAGAAGCTAAGATTCACTCCCAGTAGGCGGCGGCTTGGCGTGTGTAACTCTGCTAAAATCGCCTTGCGAGCGAACAACTCGGAATGAGGGCCCATGTTCCACGAATCTCTGGAAATCATGTAGTTGTCCATGATGGTTTGCTTGTCACTGAACAAAGCCCAAAAAATTTACTTTTGTTATTTAAGTTTATTAGACTTTCCCATTCAAATTTATAGGCATTGGTGCATGGAAACTGTATTCATCCAATCTGCAGATTGTGGCATGAAATAGTCCAAAATATGGCCCCTTTAATCTTATGGGTTTACTTTTTGCACATATACATTTTTTTTCAAATATTATTAGTTATATATTTTGTAACATTTTCTAGTATCCTTTTGTAGAGTAGTAAAACTGTCATCATAAGGTCATTATTTTTTTTCTCTAACATTACTAACTAGCACGGTCAGATCACATGCAACCGCACCGCCATCCTGTGTATCCCAGTTTTTTTACTAAGAGAGCCGTTCTACAGATGTGCATAATATAATATCAAAATATTTCTAATATTTAAATATTCTAAAAAAAATTTTTAAACTATATTAAATAAAACATTTTTAAAAAACAATGTTGTAAATAGTTTTGAAGGGAAAAATCATCAGTTAAGGGGTTAATCCAACAGCATCACATACAATCCAAATGTTTAGCATAAAAAATAGTCTGCATCAATGATCATAGGATTTTCTTTGCAGCGGAACAAAATGCAGCTTTGCCTTAAAAAATGTAAATAATAAATCCCATGGTTATTTTTTATGATTAGACCATCACTTCTCTTGTCTTGCTCAGCTTCTTGATAAAGATTTTGTCAGTACTTACAGGCAGAATTAGCAGCAGCCCACCTGCTTCACTGCAAAACAATTAGACTTTCTCAAGCTGCTTATCTGTTGTCAGCTTTGTAAAGTCCTGAACAGCTAAATGAAATATCTACAGTATAGCATCTACTAGCTACAAGATCTAACACATTGATGTGCTTAAAATAATTATGTGTGATGCATTTATGTTAACAGACTTACTTTTAGTATCTTACATATTATATAGAAATGAGTTGTTACTATGGAAATTACTGTCAATCATTTTAAACCATGTAGATGCAAAAATAAAAAAGTTTGACTTACTGGTATAAATACTGCCTTAAAAGGGATAGATTACATTAAATAAATTAATTGGTTTATACATACATATCTACAAGATTGCAAAACAAAGAATGGACCAGCTCTAATAAATTAAATATATATATTTTAAATACCAAACAATAAGGCAAAATTAAGTAGTCAAGACACAATATAAAAAGGACATATGTTTAATATCTAAACCACAGATATGTAAGAGAATTTCTCCTTTCTAATCAGCAAAACCTTTTTCAGTATGCATACATACATAAAGATATATATTCTATTACATTCAGTATATATTCTATTATAGCGTGCATATACCCTGTATAGGGTGATTCAAAAGTCACAGTACACCCTTTTGTTTCAAAAACTGTGCAGGAAATGGGAAAACTGAATACTCCAGTGAGGTATGGGTGAGGTGGGCTATCTTTTAGGGTATGTACCGAACGTGGCCGCCACCTTGAAATCGGTCATCTTGAATCTAAGTCAGTTTTCCCATTTCCTGCAGTTTTTAAAACTGTGACTTTTGAATCACCCTGTATATGTATATATACAGTGGGGCAAAAAAGTATTTGGACAGCCACTGATTGTGCAAGTTGACCCACTTAAAAAGATGAGAGAGGTCTGTAATTTCCATCATAGGTATTGTCACGATCCAGGTAATTCCTTATCAGTATTTACCTTCCAAATGCCTCCTAAGACTGTCCCAGTGTTCCAAGCCTAGATTCCATCTGCACTGTGCAGTACGCTGCATCTCATTGTCTCAAATCTCTTTACTGTGATTCTGGCAGCTTCATGGTTAAAGCTCACATTCAAGTTACAAACAATCTTTCCCTCCAAATGCTAACATCGGCGCAGCCATGTTTTCCTAGTCACATGTTACCTTTCAGCCTATCAGATGCACTCTGGTCTCAGCCTAATTATCCAGCAGCTGCACTCTAGACTCTGCTTAATCAGCCAGCCAATCCCTGCTTCCCAGTAGGTATAAATATCCTGTTCCTGGGGTGGAAAGATGTCAGTGCATGAATTGTCTTCAGTGACTCCAGTGTGCAGTCCTCCCATGGACTTTCTCTGCAGTACAGCCTGACTCTGCAGTGTCTCATCATTGCACCCTGTGACTGGCAGTTACCCAAAACCGGCTTCCAGCTTCCAGCGGTGCTCTGCCCTGCCAGTAACCATCGGTGTTCAGCCATCGATCCCAGTAACCATCGGTGTTCCGCCATCGATCCCAAGTAACCATCGGTGTTCCGCCATCGATCCCAAGTAACCATTGGTGTTCTGCCATCGATCCCAAGTAACCATCGGTGTTCCGCCATCGATCTCCAGTAACCATTGGTGTTCAGCCATTGATCGCCAGTAACCATCGGTGTTCCGCCATCGATCACCAGTAACCATTGGTGTTACGCCATCGATCCCAAGTGACCATCGGTGCTCCGTCATCGATCCCAAGTGACCATCGGTGCTCCGTCATCGATCCCAAGTGACCATCGGTGCTCCGTCATCGATCCCAAGTCACCATCGGTGCTCCATCATCGATCTCAAGTCACCATCGGTTTCCTATCATCAGTATTCCTCTGAACTGTGCTTCCTATTACCAATACCAAGTCATCAGTATTCCTCTGAACTGTGTTTAATAAACTCTTTATACTTTTTACAAAGTTGTCTTGGTCACGCCTTCGGGCATTTGTTCTAAAGCAGGGGTGGGGAACCTTTTTTCTACCGAGGGCCATTTGGATATTTATAAAATCCTTCGGGGGCCATACAAAAATTCTCAACTTAAAAAATTACCCTGCCACCCCAGTAGGTCTGCCCCTTAGAGGTACTGTGTGTGCGCGCCGGAGGCGCGCACGCGCCCAAAAAATGGGTGTGGCCAGTTAAAATGGGACGTGATACACATATGCCCCTAATAGTGCGGTGCCAGATCCACAATTGCCCCCACAGTGCCAGGTATACAAATGCCCCCACAGTGCCAGGTATACAAATGCCCCCACAGTGCCAGGTATACAAATGCCCCCCACAGTTCCAGGTATACAAATGCCCCTCACAGTGCCAGGTATACAGATGCCCCCACAGTGCCAGGTATACAAATGCCCCCCACAGTGCCAGGTATACAGATGCCCCCACAGTGCCAGGTATACAGATAACCCCACTGTGCCAATTATACAGATGACCCCACAGTGCCAGGTATACAAATGCCCCCCATAGTGCCAGGTATACAGATGCCCCCACAGTGCCAGGTATGCAGATGCCCCCACAGTGCCAGGTATACAGATGACCCCACAGTGCCAGGTATACAAATGCCCCCCACAGTGCCAGGTATACAGATGCCCCCACAGTGCCAGGTATGCAGATGACCCCACAGTGCCAGGTATACAGATGACCCCACAGTGCCAGGTATACAAATGCCCCCCACAGTGCCAGGTATACAGATGCCCCCACAGTGCCAGGTATGCAGATGCCCCCACAGTGCCAGGTATACAGATGACCCCACAGTGCCAGGAATACAAATGCCCCCCACAGTGCCAGGTATGCAGATGCCCTCCCCCCTCCCCTCCGTGCTGCTTACCGTGAGACACGGAGGAGAGCGCGGCTGTCAGGTCACGGGTGGGAGCGGCGGCGCCGTGTAGTACTTCAAACCAGCCGCCGGTTGGAGAGCCATTCAGTGCTCGCGGACCGGCAGCCGCGGCTCCTGATTGGCTGCCGGTCCGCGAGCTCTGATTGGCTCACGGACCGGCGGCTGGTTTGAAGTACTACACGCCGCCGCTCCCACTCGACAGCCGCGCTCTCCTCCGTCTCCCTGTTCTGACAGCTGAGACACGCTGCCGCCGGACTGAGCGGCAGCATGTCTCACTGACACCAGCTGGTGGGCCGGACCAAACGGCTGGTGGGCCGGAGGTTCCCCACCCCTGTTCTAAAGGTTCCCTGCATGTCCAAGAACCCTGTACTGCCTCCCAGGTACACATATACCTCAGCCCCTACAACTGAGGCTTCCCCCTGGTCAGCACCAGCCCTCGGTTGTGACAGGTACACTTCAACTGTAAGAGACAGAATCTGGAAAAAAAACTAGGATATCACATTGTATGATTTTTAAACAATTTATTTGTATATTCTTGTGGAAATAAATATTTGGACAATCAAAAAGTTTAACTCAATACTTTGTAATATAACCTCGGTTGGCAATTATAGAGGTCAAATGTTTCATGTAGTACTTGACCAGGTTTGCACACACTGTAGCAGGTATTTTGGCCCACTCTTCCATGCAGATCTTCTCTAGATCTGTCATGTTTTGGGGCTGTTGCTGGGCAATACGGACTTTCAGCTCCCTCCACAGATTTTCTATTGGGTTGAGGTATGGAGACTGGCTAGGCCACTCCAGGACTTTGAAATGCTTCTTACCAAGCCACTCCTTAGTTGCCCGGGTGGTGTATTTGGGGTCATTATCATGCTGGAAGACCCAGTCACGTTCCACCTTCAATGCTCTTACTGAGGGAAGGAGGTTTTTGCCCAAAATCTCACGATACATGGCCTCGTTCATCCTCTCCTTAATACGGATCAGTCGTCCTGTCTCCTTTGCAGAAAAGCAGCTCCAAAACATGATGTTTCCACCCACATGCTTCACAGTGGGTATGGTGTTCTTGGGATGCCATTTATCATTCTTCTCCCTCCAAACACGGCGAGTGGAGTTTATACCAAAAAGTTCGATTTTGCTCTCATCTGACCACATTACATTCTCCCAATCCTCCTCTGGATCATCCAGATTGCCACTGGCAAACTTTAGACGGGCCTGGACATGTGCTGGCTTAAGCAGGGGGGCCTTTTGTGCACTGCAGGATTTCAATCCATGACGACGTAGGGTGTTACTAATGGTAACCTTTGTGACTGTGGTCCCAGCTCTCTTGAGGTCATTGACAGGTCCCCCCGTGTAGTTCTGGGCTGAATGCTCACCGTTCTCAAGATCATTGATACCCCACGAGGTGAGATCTTGCATGGAGCCCCAGGTCGAGGGAGATTAGCAGTGATCTTGTATTTCTTTCATTTTTTTATAATTGTGCCAACAGTTGATCTCTTCTCACCAAGCTGCTTGCCTATTGTCGAGTAGCTCATCCCAGCCTTGTGAAGCTCTACAATTTTGTCCCTGGTGTCCTTAGACAGCTCTCTGGTCTTAGCTATGGTGGAGAGGTAGCAGTCTGACTGTTTGAGGGTGTGCACAGGTGTCTTTTATACAGATAACCAGTTCAAACAGTTGTCATTAATACAGGTAATGAGTGGAGAATAGAAGAGCTACTTAAAGAAGAAGTAACAGGTCTGCCAGAGCCAGAAATCTTGGTGCTTGGTAGGTGTCCAAATATTTATTTTCCACAAGAATATACAAGTACATTTTTTTAAAATCATACAATGTGATTTCCTGTTTTTTCCCCCAGATTCTGTCTCTCGCAGTTGAAGTGTACCTATGATGGAAATTACTGACCTCTCCCATCTTTTTAAGTGGGTCAACTTGCACAATCGGTGGCTGTTCAAATACTTTTTTTGGCCCACTGTATGTGTATGTATATATATATATATATATATACTGTATGTATATATATATATATATACCAATATGTAATGTCCGCACTCACAGCAATCAAAGTCACCAGGGGGGTGCTCCTCAGGGAGGCCCAAATCAGGACATCCACATATATCAGGTGTTTTTCCAGACAACAAATCCAGAATAGAGGGCACTCACCAGTTCAATTTCAATATAAAGGATTTAATGGTACATCAGAGCCAATTCATACTGTCGACGTTTCGGCTTAAGCAAGCCTTTCTCAGGACAACCAAAGAGACATCTGCTCAGCACACCAAGAGTAAGTCAGGCCACCCATGTTTAAGGTTATTCCTAGTTTGTTAAAGGAAATATATTTTAGAATATGTGCATTCTTTATTCCTAAAAACAGTAATAAGCAATATTCATTCTTCTCTCAGTACACCCCAAGATGAACATTTAAACTACAGCCTCAAATGTCATCAATACCTTGTACTTTGCTATAGGTAGAAAGTTGGATCATAAACACCAACTGTATATAGAAAAAAATAGGCAACATACTAAGCACTAGTAAATAGTGCCATCCAGCATTCCAGCTTCCAATCTGAAGCATCAGCCATGAACTCAACTTTTTAAAAGAAAAGAACGGGGATCGTAAAAACCAAGAACACTAACAACCTACAAGTCCTCAATATCCCAGAATTAATACAGCCTACAAGCTTCTCTTCTTACCTCACCTGTTTCTTTATTTCATTGGTGCCCTCTCTGTCCCCTTCAAATATTGGCATTGAATGTGTGCATTGGGCCCTATGCCACAAACATAAAGATTCTGAACCTCCTTGAGATGTAGCCCTTGTTTCCTGTCTTTTTAACTCAAGGAACAAATCCTGTCCTTCGAGGGGTCGAAACTTCTGATTTTTCAAGATCTAGCATCCATTACCATAGCCAAACACATAGCTCTTTGTGAAGTAACATCTACACTCCATGAACATGGCTTCAAATACTGTTTGAGATTCCCATTTCATCTTATTGTGGATGCTGTAGGTCATCAACATGCTACAATATTTGATACCCAGGTGAAGGCAAAGAACTGCTCCAATGATTTAATTTAAGTTCTACCCTTCATGTTCCCTCTTTGGTTGAATGTGTAGCTGACCTTATTACTTGACCAGCCTCCAGAGTCTTTGTTAAAGTTTTTTCATGTTTCTTCATACTATGATAACTACGCACAGTGGTGCTGTATATTAATAGGACCCCTTTACTACATAGATCAGTGGCCTGCGTACCCATGTGCCACCAGGGAGCTTTTTTGCTGGGTACTGAATGATTATTTTCTGCATTTTATTATAAAAAAATTCTATGGGGGAGATTCAAATGTTTGAAAGGTCAGTTGGGAGTCTGTTTTTTCCTATCTAATAGACAGGAAAAAACAGACACCCAACCGACTTTTCAAACATTTGAATTCCACCCTATGTGTTTTCATGCTGTTCAACTGATTTTTGTTGATTATTCAATGTTTACTTTCTACTACTTTTAGGGCTCTGGAAGTTACTCTCTATATTTGAGCTCTTCTACTTCTCCATGCCCCCTCCCTTTGTTTTGGGTGTTCCCATATTGTCTCTAGTAGACATCTACTTTAGCTTACCTCGTGCCCCATCTTTTTAAGAATGCTCTAACCATGTGGCTGGTCCCTTAATTGGGTGGTCCTTACCCACTCTCCCTTTCCTCTCCCTATTTCTATGTTTTTTCTTTGTCTTTTTTCTCTCTTTTTCATTGCTTTTCTCTTCTGTTTCCCTGCATTCCCATCTATAACGTTTTCTACCATGCCACTATCCATTGTTTTTGTGGAGCACTAAGGGCCTTAATACTTCACATAAACATTCCATGATGTTTTCCTATATCCATTTTCATGCTGCTGACATTGTTTTTCTACAGGAGATGCACTTTAAACAGGGAGATCATCCCGCTCTGTTCAATCTGTGTTTTCCATCAGTTCACTGCTCAAACCATAAATCAAAGCATTGCAGGGTGGTGATTGTAATTTTTTACTCTGCCCCTTTTACACTACTTGACAAATGATTTGATGAGAATGGCAGATATCTTTTGTCAAAGGGCAGCTCAATGGAAGAGATATGACCTAAGCGACTGTATATGGCCCAAACTCAGGTCAGTCTGCTTTTTTCCATAGGTTTTTTTTTTAGAACTTCATAATTTTTGTCATGGGGAACTTATATTAGAGGGCAACTTGAATACAATTCTTTCACATACCATGGACTGATAGATCCAGAGCCGGCCATAGGCATAGGCAAACTAGGCATTTGCCTAGGGCATTTGATATGCCATGGGGCATCAGCAGCTTCTGCTGATTAAAATGATATGCGGCATGCCTATATTCTGTGTGTAGCATTTCATATGCAGATACAGCCACAGTCTCACACAGTATATAGGCATGCTGCATATCATTTTAATCGGCAGAAGCGGCTTGTGCATCCTAGCCACATAGCAATGCAAATAAGATGCATTTTCATTTTTTTAAAAAGGTGCCCAACGTTAGCATTGAGGCAAGATTTGTGAGGACACATCTGTATCCAAGCAGAGGCAGAGGTCACAGTGTTAGTGGCAGTGTGAGTGCTGTGTGCATGTGAGTGGGTTGGTTGTGCAGTAGTGTTCGGAATATGTGTAAGGAGCATTATGTGTGTCATGTAAAAATGCACAATTAATATGCAGCAAATGTGTAGGGGGCGCTATGTGTGTCATTATGTGTATAAGGGCATTAATAATGTGCGCATATGTGTAACAGGGTACTACTGTATGTGTGTCATTATGTGTATAGGGGCACTAATAATGTGCAGCAAATGTGTAGGGGGCACTATGTGTCATTATGTTTATAAGGACATTAATAATGTGTCTCATATGTGTAAGGGGCATTACTGTGTGGAATTATGTGTATAAATGCATTACTGATGTGTGGCATTGTGTGTATAAGGTGCTCTACTATGTGGCATTGCGTATAGAAAGGGCACTACTGTGTCATCTAATGTGAATAAAGAGCAATAGGGTGTGGTGTAATGTGAATAAGGAGCAATTCAGTGTGATGTAATGTGAATAAGGGGCTCTACTGTGAGGAGTAACGTTTATAAGGTAAAGTGATACTACTGTGAGATGTAATATGAATTATGGACACTATCGCATGATCAAATGTGAATAAAGTTGCAGTACTGTGTGGCGTAATTGGAATTGGGGTTACTATTGTGTGGCCATGCCCCTTGCCAGCAAAAACACACCCCTTTTTGGGCTGTGCGCCAAATGTGCGAACTGTTCCTTTTTAAAATATAGGGGGTACAAACACCAACATAAGGACTGCTATGGGTGAGGGGTGATGGTGCTGGGAAAGAGGTGCAAGGTCAGAGGCGGAACCAGCGGTGGTGCTAGGGGGCACCAGCCAAAATCTTGCCTAGGGCATCATATTGGTTAGGGCCGGCTCTGGATAGATCCCCTCAACTTACTTGTTCATCTAGTTCCAAGACGCTGGGATGGTAAATAGCCAAGGCTGGTCTCTATCCCACTACCACGGATTACACTTTTTATTCACACCCACATGACTCTTATTCCAGGATTGAAATTTTCCTTTGTTGTGCCTCCTTGATTAGCACTCTTGTGGTGTTATCTATTCTTGCTAACCCTTGGTCTGACCATTTTGCGATTGTGGTCCACTTTGATTTGATGCCGACATAAATGAGATACTTCTTGAATTCCCTGATTTCAGGCAAATAACTCTTAAATTGTTGGATTACTTTGAAACCAATGTTACCACTGAGGTTTCAATGGGGACAGTGAGAGAGGCACTCAAGGCTGTGGTCAGAGGGGAAATTATTTAGCATGCCATACTTCATAAGAAAATTCAACTTGCCTCAGTGTTGCCCTTGACCGCTCAAATTTGGCAGCTGGAAACTAATCACAAATGCACCAACGCCACTTTGATACTGAGGTAACTTGATAAAAGCTAGGGATGAACTTCACAATCTCCTGGCTGAAAAGATGGAAAAAAAATCTTCACTGGCTCTTAGAAAACTTTTATGAAAAAGGCAAACAGGCAGATGCCTTGTTATCTTCTAAACGAAGGGCTAAAAGTCCAGCTCCCACTCAGCGCTTGGTAGGGATATTTTGGAAGAATTAGTTACTTTGGCTTTTAAATCTTTGAGCCATCAAAAGCCCCTGGTCCAGATGGATTTACAATAATTTACTATTAATCTTTTGCATCCTATTTAAATCCCCATTCCTCAAAATTATTTAACTCCATATTGGAGGGATCTTATTTTCACCCTAACTCAACAAAGTCTAAAATCATTGTCATCCCTAAATCTGACAAGGATCATACGTTACCATTGCTTTTTGCATTATGTATTGAACCATTGGCTGCACACTTTAGCACTAATCCTGACATCATTAGAGCATCCTCAGGGGGTCACCACTAAAAAATATCACTCATTGTGGATGACATACTTTTTACTTTTTCCAATCCAACGGTGTCTCTCTTATCCTTGTTTCAGGAAATGGACCAGTTTGAGTCTCTTCCTGGTAACAAGGTTAACAAGGTTAATGATGGCGATTGCTCTCCCTGAATGTCCTGCATCATATCAGGATAGGGTTGAAATGTACATAAAAATTTCTATAGACCCAGAACCCTTTAAGGATGATATGTCACCCTTACCCACTTGACCATAAAGGGTGGTACTCAGTGGGATGTAAGGTTGCTATATCAGTGTTATATCACTTCATTATAGCCCCTGAACAACCCACAAAGGAAATCTTCGAACAAGCATGGGAAAGTGATCTTGGCTTATGGCTGGACAGTGAGGAATTGTCTCACATCTGATGGCATATTGCCAAAGCATGTATTAGCATTAGTATCAAATAAATGGCTTTCAAAGTATATACTCAATGGTACATGAGCCCGGATAAGATACACCATTTGTACCCACATTCTCCTGCCCAGTGTTGGGGAAAATTGCAGTATGCTGGGCACTTTTTTCCACATTTTGTACAAACTCTCGTTAATTTCATCAATCAAGTCAATGCTGTTGCCTGTAAGTAAGCCTATAGCATAAGTAGTTGCTTACTCCCATTGTGATTGTGACTATACAAAATAAAGTGTTTGAGTGTAAGTTTCCACCCACCCCAGACAAGGTTGTGTTTAACATTATGGGCATCATCAAGAACCTAGGTCTCTATCCCATATTTCAGTAAAGCATAGGACCGTTGCATAAAGCCAATGTAGAATTTTTTTTATAAATGCAGGAGATCATATGAGTATTGGAGCACCCAGTCTTAAAAGGATTTAGGGCTTTGTCCACCACTGATTTGCCTCCTACGGAAGACAAGAAGTGGTGTAGAAAGCACCAAAAGTCTAGATCCTGCAGAAGGTGGTCAGCTTATATTTTAGGGAAAGTCTTGTATCTGCTCTTAATATCATGTGACCAACCCTGTCCACACCTGCCTCTGACCAATGTGTACAGAATTCCATAGGTGGAGACTGGCAGGAAGACAGAGTTGTGTAGGATGGGATTAAGGGGGGAAACCACTGAAGATATCCAATCCAAAGCACTTAAATTTTCCACACCTCCAATGTGGGGCCAATAGTTGGATAAGAGCTTTTAGGTATTTTGCAGCACCGAGGAAGAAATTTCAAGGGAGCTGAAGACATTGCCCCCTAATGGGTCAACCACTTCTTCTCTTTTGAACATCTAGTTAATTTCATTTTTTAAAGATAGTGCTATGGCCTGGTAGTAAGCCTAGAGCATAGGTAGTTGCTTAATCCCATGGTGCTTGTGGTGATACAAAATAGAGTGTTGAGTCTAGGTTTCCACCCACCCCAGACAAGGTTATGGATCACATTATGGGCTTCAGCTAGGAAGCTAGCAGGGAGACCTACAGTAATAGTATGCAGCAGATATAGAATAATGGATGTTCATTTTTTTAATGGTCATGCATTCCATCCAAAAGAAACTCTACTAGGACAATAGATACAGGTCATTGCTAATCTTACACATGAGTAGTACATGATTTAGGAAGTATTTCTGGTAAAGTTGGCTCAACAGAGAAATCCCCAGGTATTTGATACTGTATGAGTGCCAGTTAAAAGGAAAATAGTGCTGCAGGGCATTCACCATGCCACTCAGGGGGTGAGATGCATAAGGTCATGAACAGTGCCGTAAATAGACATTTTAGCGCTGTGTGTAAGAAACAGCATTGGTGCCCACCACCACAACCAAATACAAAACAGGGCCAATGCGCACGCCAAAAATATAGGGGCGTGGCTTAATGGGGAAGGGGCATGGCCACATAGCTCCCTTTTACACAGTATGGCAGGTAGAGTCCCCTTTTACACATTAGGCAGGTAGACTCCACCTTTTACACAGTACGGCATGTAGAGTACCCCTTTTACACAGTACAGCACATAGGGGGTAATTCTGAGTTGATCGCAGCAGGAACTTTGTTAGTAGTTGGGCAAAACCATGTGCACTGCAGGGGAGGCAGATATAACATGTGCAGAGAGAGTTAGATTTGGGTGTGGTGTGTTCAATCTGCAATCTAAATTGCAGTGTAAAAATAAAGCAGCCAGTATTTACCCTGCACAGAAACAAAATAACCCACCCAAATCTAACTCTCTCTGCACATGTTATATCTGCCTCCCCTGCAGTGCACATGGTTTTGCCCAACTGCTAACAAAGTTCCTGCTGCGATCAATTCAGAATTACCCCATAGAGTACCCATTTTACACATTACAGCTGGCAGAGTTCCCCTTTTACACAGTACGGCAGGTAGAGTCCCCATTTACACATTAGACAGCTAGAGTCCCCCTTTTACACATTAGGCAGAAGAGTCCCCCTTTGTTATATATTACAGCAAAAGAGCCCCCTTTTTTCTACATAAGCAGGGAGTGTGTGTGTGTGTGTGTGTGTGTGTGTGTGTGTGTGTGTGTGTGTGTCACATTAGGCAGGGAGAGTGTGTCTGTGTCTCATTAGGCAGGGAGAGTGTGTGTCACATTAGACAGGGAGTGTGTGTGTTTGTGTCTTGTCACCTGTGGGGGCAATCCGACATCGAGACCTGCCAGTCGCAGATTCTGTTCTACAGGCACTCTCACTCCTTCTCCATTCCTGATGTGGCGGTGGGTCTAACAGGTGGAATCAGCAGAGGCGGGTCATGTACTGCAGCTGGCGGCTTCAGTAGTGCTCCCTCTTCTTTGCAGTGGCAGCCGGTCTCACTGGCATAATTACCACATGGGGACTGTGCTGTGTAACACCAAATGGCCACCACTCCCCGTCCCTTACCGAGGCAGCTGCAGGACACAGGTACCGGCAGACAGTGTGACTTTCACTACTACCTCACTCACTAAAACGCTCTTATGTGGGGGTGTTCTGCCTGATGGTGCACCTTCAATGCAGTTGCGCTGTGGGCAAGGCACCATCAGCACACACCTAGTTACGGCCCTGGTCATGAACTTAGCATAATTAATTTTAAAGTGAGACAAATGGCCAAAGCAGTAAAATTCTTAAATTGGACTGTAAATCATGGTTTTAATAATTAAAACATAGAAACATAGAATTTGATGGCAGATAAGTACTACTTGACCCACCTATTCTGCCCTAAACACATTTACATGCCCACACAATTTTTGTTGGGAGTCAAATAGTCTACTAGTATAGTTTTGGATTGTGGGAGAAACCAGAGTACCCGGAGGAAACCCACATAAGTATGGGGAGAATATGCAAACTCCACACAGGGCCATGGTGGGAAATGAACTCATAACCTCAGTGCTGTGAGCAGAAATGCTAACCATTACACCACAAAGACCATGGCAAGAGCGTACACCTATGCCGATTCCCATTCAACATACTAAGCTTACCTGAGAGAACTTTATTGATCATATTGGATGTGGACAGTGCCACATATAAAGCCAGGATTCTGTGGAGATAGTTGTTTACTTTAGCACCACTCTCATGAAGCTCCAATAAACCTGATGAAATGCCTTTACGGCATCAGTGCAAAGAAGTATTATTGGAGTGGAGGATGTAGAGACATTATGGATTAAGTTAAACACCTTTGTGGTATTGTCCCTAGCTTCCCTCTCTGGTACAAACCCCTCTGGTCACAGTGAATTAATAAAATTCATTTTTCAGTAAAGGTTTAAGTGGTAAATAAAGAATAGACGGGATGTAGCTATGTGACCAGCGGTCAGGAGACCGCTGATCACAATACCTCCCCCTATATCCCACACCCTCACAATCCCGACGGTCGGCATGCTGACCAACAGGAACTATTCCCACTCATGGGTGTCCATGCCACCCATAAAGTGGGAAGTGGGAATAGAACTCGTGGCGACCGCCATACCCGGCGTCGGTATGCTGACCGGCGGTCTCCGAATAGGCAGCCAGTTGACTTCTTTGCAGTATGAGTAGTGTTTAAATGAGCAAAAGTGCATGTCTAAAACTGAGATGTATACAAGTAAATAATAGGTGACTGATGTGCTTATTTGGCTCTATATAACTACATCACATTAATGAGGGAATACTTTTACCCTAAATCAATCACTGGAAGTCTTTGCTTGCAGAGCATGCAGATATTTCCTGTATTTTTCTTTAAAAAAATTTATGCTGTTCTTTTGAAATGCTTTTCTTTGAAGATTGACTATTTTAATAACAACATTATTATAGTAATACTGTATAAACATTTTGTGCATTAACAACTCAGAATTTCTTAGAAAACTCAGACTTTACTAATAACAGCTGAACTCTGACTTTTTTTTTTAAAAGGGGCAATAATTTAAAAGGCAAAACCATGCCTTGTAAGTGATTGTCCCTTTAAAAAAAAGTCCAGTTCAGCCGACATCCCCCTCGGCATTACATGTGACCCCTAAAATCCAAATCTGGGGGTGTTGGTGGCCCAGGGGGGAAAAAGTTGTGGGGGTCCCCACTACTATGCCCCTGAGGGCACACCCAACACACACACATTTACTCCTGTCATCTACCCCCCACCAAATCTATCTATCCTCAACTTCTTCTGTCTACCCCCTACCATCCTCTATTTACCCCTACAGTCCTCTATTTACCCCTTCCTGTCTGTATTTATCCCCATATTCCTCTACCCACCCCCTCTTGAACTTACCGCCACAGTCCTCTCTTTATCTCCTCCTGTGCTCTTACCGCCACATTACTCTCTCTTTCCCTTCCTGTACTTACCCCACAGTTCTCTCTCTACCCCCTCCTGTACTTACCCCCACAGTCCTGTCTACCCCATCATGTACTTACCCGAAAAGTATCTATCTATCTCCATCATCTGCCGCTTCCTCCATAACCTCCCACCAGTCAGTGTCCACAGTGTCCTTCTTACACAGCAGTGAGCTCGCACTGTCTGCCTATCCCAAATGCCCCCTGACCTGCAGCTCTGCCCCCTTCCCAGGTGCCCCAAGTGCTGGAGCTCTGCTGACTCTTCCCCTGTCTGCAGGTCGCTCTCTCCTCCCCTGTGACAGCAGCAAGTAACCTGAGTCATAGAATCTAGACTGAAAGGTGGGGAAAGGGTGGAAATCCTACACCCATGCATGGTGCTGAGCCTCCCGGAGACCCAATGCACATATATGGTCAGAACTCCACAGGACGGATGGACACACACAGGACGACCACAACACAGGTACTCACTCACTATATATGGAGGAGTTCTCAGCAGCCACTGTTAATGGATTCAAAGTGCTGTGTTTGGGGGCACCAGGACTGACCCTGTTGCCCCTGCTTCAATCCAGTCCTGCTGGGGCTGCTTATTGGAGAAAGACTGGTCCATTTGAAAAAGTTTTCAGTTAAGCTGTTTATACAGTACATTTTATTGTTGTACAAGGGCTACCTTTGTCATTAAAGAAATGTTACAAATTACTTTATATGGTGCACTATGATTTCTGGTATATTTTTTGATTTACCTGTGCCAGAAGTGTAATAATGTTTCAATATTTTTCAATATACTGGATCATGGAGGAGTATGACTTGGAGGATTAAAATGGTGAGATAATGTTTCAGTTGCAGTGGGAACTTTTTACATAGTTTTACTGCATAGTGGGTCTGATTCAGATATGGTTGCAATGCCGACACAGCAGCAATCATTTGTAGTTTTTAGTGACGGAACTGCAAGGCATTAGTGTAGCAGCCATCCACAAGTGAACAGAGATGTCCACCGAAGCCACTGCAACATATTCAGGGAATGCATACACTGTCGCAACCGCAATGCAGATGCAAGGAACATAGGGGGTCATTCCGAGTTGATTGTAGCTGTGCTAAATTTAGCACAGCAGTGATCAGGCACTCAGACATGCGGGGGGATGCCCAGCACAGGGCTAGTCCGCCCCACATGTCAGTGCGGCCCCGCGCAGAAATGCAAAAGCATCGCACAGCGGCAATGCTTTTGCATTTGAGGAGTTACTCCCGGCCAGCGCAGCTCCTGCAGCTGGCCGGGAGAACCTCTTCGCTGCCCCGGGTCGCAGCGGCTGCGTGTGATGTCAAGCAGCCGCAGCGGACCGCCCCCCCCCCCCCCCCCCAATGGTCCGGCCACGCCTGCGTTGGCTGGACCGCGCCGGACCGCGCCCCCTAAACGGCAGCTTATCGCCGCTGTCCAGCCCCCTCCCACCCAGCACGACGGCAGGCAAGCACTGGCGCACCGTGGCGCCGGTGCATGCGCAGTTCCGACCCGATCGCTGTGCTGCGATAAACTGCAGCAAGCAATTGGGTCGGAATGACCCCCATAGACTCACTGAGTGCCACCATGGTCACGCAAAATAGCTGCTGTAGCTGCGACGCTAATGCATTTTTTTTCTTACAAAATAGCAGTCAAATGCCGGGATTCCCTCTGAAAACGGTCATGGTGCGCCTGCTATTTTGCATATACTCCCTGTTACATCCCCCAAATGGCCTCTTCCTCTAAATCACTCTGTGACTGATTCCACACTGTGAGTGGCATCACAAAGGAACCATGGCACATGTGCATTGCGGCCGTGACACATGTGCAGACTGACGATAATATTTCAGTTGCAACACCATCAAAGTTACAACTATATATGAATCAGGTCCATTTTCAGATCATGATCTGAGGTCCAACTCACTCACTCAATTTTTAGAAAAAAAAAGTATTTCTATGAAATGTGAAAACAACAAAAAAGTTTCAAGATGTGCAAAGGTCATGGCTCCTATTGGCAACTGGAGCAGAACCACCTTATAGTTTGGGTGGAATTAAGTGTTGCTTTTTGGATAGACCAGGTATATTATATGGTGATCAACAACATCGTAAGTCCAATATTTATCATTTTAAATGTAAAATACATTGCTAGAAATATTTACAATACAAAATGAAAGTATACTAGCTGGTATGCCTGGTTTAAACCGGGCAAAGGTTTGCTGGACGGAACATTTTACCCCTTTTCACCTCATTAGGAGTCATATTTTAAAAACCCCCTGCTTAGTGAGAGGCTGCATATAACTGTCACAGTTTCCTGACCACCCAGCAGGTCACATGTTCTAGGTCACCCAGCAGGTGTATTTAGAGAGTTTACCAACTGTCACATTTTCCAGAGCATAATGGTGATGCATTGTAAATGGCAGGTGGACATTTTGCCACATAACTCTGAAAAAAAAGAAAGGAGTGTGTTTAATATCCGCGCAAACTGTTTGAAACATGTATACCCTTCACCTTAATACAAACAGAGTCACAAATAAATGCAGTATACTGAGCTTTAAATGTCCGACTCCTTTTGCCAAGTTGTTCACAAAGGTGAATTTTGGAAATTCATTCAATTCCAAGTAATAGCGGTTCTGCAAAAATGTGTTCCAAACCAGTGCTTGATAGCAGCGGAATGGGAGACACAAGAAATAAAAACAATAATAGTGCAGTAGTAAAAACAAAGCTGATGTTTTAATAACAAGTTGCACTTACAGAAAAATAGAATTAAAATCACATGTAAAGGACCCAGTGGCACACAGGAACACAGCACAGCAGCTCACGGACATCCACAGATGGTCTCCAAAGGGTAACGACGGCCTCAAGACCGGAATTTGAAGTCGTCAGTCCTCGAGATATCATGCAGCGTCCTCGGGTGTCCACAAGAGTAGATAGTCCACAGCCACACTTAACGCGTTTCGGATCACATAGGATCCTTCATCAGAAGTGTGGTGAAAGTCCAGAAACAGTCCTTTTAAAGACCTCCTAATCACATAATCTAAAACACATGTGCAAATCAATCACAACTACTTCCTTCCGGCGGATATTACATCGACCGGAAGTTATACGTGCGTTCCAGCGTGGATTTGCATGATAAAATTACTATAAATGAGGAAAAACTCCTTCATCCTTATTTTACAGCTGACATTAATAAAGGACAGCCAATCGACGCTGGTACGCAATAAACAACCAATCCAAATTGATGAAAAAATGGAGAAATGCAAAAAATAATTTCTAAAGGTCCGGGCGGATGTGACGTAACCCGGAAATCCTATGTGCGTTCCAGCGCCGGTCTGCGTGTCATCGACCTTTTCCTTAACAATCTTTGTAACTCTCCTTGATTTTAAGGAAATAGCTTGCTTGGGTGATCATGCGCATTCCGGCGCTGGCTCACGCTTCACAATTACATTCAATCAGTTGCAAAATGATCTGAAAGGCAATGAAAAAAAGATGTATAAATATTTCATCACCTTTGATTCATAACATGAATAGATCTAAAAAATGGAAAGGGGAATATGATCCAAACACCAAGACAAAGGGAAAGAAAATATAGCCCCGTGATGTCAGACAAGAAAACAACCCAGATCAAAGTCACTATTCAGACCTTTAGGGATTAGGGTTTTTAATTGATAAATCCAACAAGTTTCCGCCATAGCTAATCTTTTATCTATGTCCCTAGTTCTAGATTTTGGAAGAATCAATTCTATTCCATAGAAAGTTTTTATATGACATTCATTTTTACCATGATATTTCTTAAAATGTGCTGGAACAGTGTGTGTCTCAAGTCCTTTTCTAATGTTGTATATGTGTTCTGCCAACCTCGTTTTCAACGCCCTAGAGGTCCGTCCCACATATCGGAGTCCACATGTACACTCGAACACATATACAACATTCCTAGAGTTACAGGTGATGAACTGATTGATAGGATATGTTTGTCCATCAACTATAAATTCCTTAAATTTATTGGAATTACTTTAAACTGTTCTGCACATTAAACAGCTTCCACAACAGTGGAAGCCCTTCGTACGTATGCTTTGACGAATGTCGGTTTCCAGACTACTCTTAACCAGTTTGTCCTTTAATGCCGGGGCTCGTCTATAGATGAAGGACGGATATCTAGGTATATGATCAGAGAGGACAGGATCTTGTAACAAGAGCTTCCAACTAGCTCTAAATATTTTTTCTACATTTTTATAGCTATTGCTGTATTGACTGACAAATGCCCATTGATATCTGTCATTTTTCTCCCCCTCAATATTGTTAGTTTTCAATAAATCCTCTCGCTCCACCTTGGAGATTCTATCTCTAGCTTTTTCAATAGTGGATGCAGCATAACCCTTTTTAGAAAAACGTCCTGATACTTCATTAAGTTGGTTTTCACATACAGTAATATCACTACAATTACGCTTCACCCTTGTGAATTGGCCAAAGGGAATACCCTCTAGCCAATTTGTATGATGTAGACTTGATCTTTCTATGAAATTGTTAGAGTCTGTAGGCTTACGATAGGTTTTAGTTTTCAACAAGCCACTTTCACTATAGATACATAGATCCAAGAAGTGTATTTGTAATTTACTATATTCAAAGGTGAGTTTGATTGACAAATTATTTATATTCAACTCAGTTTGAAAAGAGAGAAGAGATTCTTCATCACCTGTCCATATGAGGAGGACATCATCAATGAAACGTTGCCAGGATACCAGGCCCGCCCTCAGAGTGCCACCCATCCATATCTGTTGTTCTTCCCAATGGGCCATAAATAAATTGGCATAACTGGGGGCGAACCTGGTACCCATAGCTGTCCCAATGATCTGCAAATAAAAAACTCCATCAAACACAAAATAATTATTCATAAGAATGAATTCTATCCCTTCTAATATAAATTCCTTCAAAGGTTCACTTAAATCACTTCTATCTAAAAAGAAAGAGATGGCTCTTAAACCCTCTTCTTTTTGTATTATTGTATATAGTGTGCCTACATCGGCACTACATAAGAAGGAGTTGTTATCCATGGAAGATCTCTCAATTTACATAGGACATCCCCTGTATCTTTAAGATAAGCCCTTGTAGTTCGCACCAATGGTTGGAGATAATGGTCTATTAAGGCCGATAGGTTAGAAGTGATACTGTCACACCCAGAAATGATCCCAATTCTAAATTCTACTCGGCCCATTTAAACTGGGACCCGAGAACCCCAAGAAAACCAAGATATCCATAAAAAATACAAAAAAGAAATTTAGAGGGAAAAGATCAGTGAATAAAAATAGAGAAATACATTTTGGCAGGAAAAAGGTAACTGTCACTCCTATAGAACCCCCAGAATTAATTAATGATGAGGATGTAAAGATTTTTAATTTGAGTTCTAGGGCATTAGATACTAATAAAGAAAAAGTCCTAAAAAAGGGGCTTAAATTTGCCCCATCATACCAACCTAATCCTTTTGAGGTCTTTATTGACGTACAAAAGTTTATCAGAAAAATAACTGTTAAAAGATTTTTTATTAATAAAGAGAAGGAAACACCTGCAGATAATGTTCCTGTGATGAGTGACACATCACAATTCAAACCTCCTTCAACATTCTATCCCACCTTTTTTAAAGGTAGTCAAATAGAAAGTTTCAATAAAATAGTCTGTAGTGAAATTGATAAAACATTAAACAAAACCAATGGAAAAGATAATAGAAAACTTAATTTGACTAAAAAAGAATTTTCAAGCTATTAGATCATTGAGAGATGATTTGGAATTAATAATAAAACCGGCCGATAAGGGTGGGGGAGTTGTCCTAATGGACAAAAGTAAATATATGGAAGAAGTATTTAGACAGCTCAACGATGGGATAACTTATAAGAAATTAAAAGGTGACCCGACGAATAGGATAGAGAAGGATCTTCAAGAACTTACAAAAAAGGCATTGGCTAAAGAGGTCATTACACAGAAAGAATCGGATTTTATAAATATTAAGAACCCCACCATTCCAACTATTTACACCCTCCCTAAGGTGCACAAAGACAGTCAGAATCCCCCAGGACGTCCGATCATTTCTGGGTGTGACAGTATCACTTCTAACCTATCGGCCTTAATAGACCATTATCTCCAACCATTGGTGCGAACTACAAGGGCTTATCTTAAAGATACAGGGGATGTCCTATGTAAATTGAGAGATCTTCCATGGGATAACAACTCCTTCTTATGTAGTGCCGATGTAGGCACACTATATATAATAATACAAAAAGAAGAGGGTTTAAGAGCCGTCTCTTTCTTTTTAGATAGAAGTGATTTAAGTGAACCTTTGAAGGAATTTATATTAGAAGGAATAGAATTCATTCTTATGAATAATTATTTTGTGTTTGATGGAGTTTTTTATTTGCAGATCATTGGGACAGCTATGGGTACCAGGTTCGCCCCCAGTTATGCCAATTTATTTATGGCCCATTGGGAAGAACAACAGATATGGATGGGTGGCACTCTGAGGGCGGGCCTGGTGTCCTGGCAACGTTTCATTGATGATGTCCTCCTCATATGGACAGGTGATGAAGAATCTCTTCTCTCTTTTCAAAATGAGTTGAATATAAATAATTTGTCAATCAAACTCACCTTTGAATATAGTAAATTACAAATACACTTCTTGGATCTATGTATCTATAGTGAAAGTGGCTTGTTGAAAACTAAAACCTATCGTAAGCCTACGGACTCTAACAATTTCATAGAAAGATCAAGTCTACATCATACAAATTGGCTAGAGGGTATTCCCTTTGGCCAATTCACAAGGGTGAAGCGTAATTGTAGTGATATTACTGTATGTGAAAACCAACTTAATGAAGTATCAGGACGTTTTTCTAAAAAGGGTTATGCTGCATCCACTATTGAAAAAGCTAGAGATAGAATCTCCAAGGTGGAGCGAGAGGATTTATTGAAAACTAACCATATTGAGGGGGAGAAAAATGACAGATATCAATGGGCATTTGTCAGTCAATACAGCAATAGCTATAAAAATGTAGAAAAAATATTTAGAGCTAATTGGAAGCTCTTATTACAAGATCCTGTCCTCTCTGATCATATACCTAGATATCCGTCCTACATCTATAGACGAGCCCCGGCATTAAAGGACAAACTGGTTAAGAGTAGTCTGGAAACCGACATTCGTCAAAGCATACGTACGAAGGGCTTCCACCGTTGTGGAAGCTATTTAATGTGCAGAACAGTTAAAAGTAATTCCAATAAATTTAAGGAATTTATAGTTGATGGACAAACATATCCTATCAATCAGTTCATCACCTGTAACTCTAGGAATGTTGTATATGTGTTCGAGTGTACATGTGGACTCCGATATGTGGGACGGACCTCTAGGGCGTTGAAAACGAGGTTGGCAGAACACATATACAACATTAGAAAAGAACTTGAGACACACACTGTTCCAGCACATTTGAAGAAATATCATGGTAAAAATGAATGTCATATAAAAACTTTCTATGGAATAGAATTGATTCTTCCAAAATCTAGATCTAGGGACATAGATAAAAGATTAGCTATGGCGGAAACCCGTTGGATTTATCAATTAAAAACCCTAATCCCTAAAGGTCTGAATAGTGACTTTGATCTGGGTTGTTTTCTTGTCTGACATCACGGGGTTATATTTTCTTTCCCTTTGTCTTGGTGTTTGGATCATATTCCCCTTTCCATTTTTTAGATCTATTCATGTTATGAATCAAAGGTGATGAAATATTTATACATCTTTTTTTCATTGCCTTTCAGATCATTTTGCAACTGATTGAATGTAATTGTGAAGCGTGAGCCAACGCCTGAATGCGCATGATCGCCCAAGCAAGCTATTTCCTTAAAATCAAGGAGAGTTACAAAGATTGTAAAGGAAAAGGTCGATGACACGCAGACCGGCACTGGAACGCACACAGGATTTCCGGGTTACGTCACATCCGCCCGGACCTTTAGAAATTATTTTTTGCATCTCCGTTTTTTCATCAATTTGGATTGGTTGTTTATTGCGTACCAGCGTCGATTGGCTGTCCTTTATTAATGTCAGCTGTAAAATAAGGATGAAGGAGTTGTTCCTCATTTATAGTAATTTTATCATGCAAATCCACGCTGGAACGCACGTATAACTTCCGGTCGATGTAATATCCGCCGGAAGGAAGTAGTTGTGATTGATTTGCACATGTGTTTTAGATTATGTGATCAGGAGGTCTTTAAAAGGACTGTTTCTGGACTTTCACCACACTTCTGATGAAGGATCCTATGTGATCCGAAACGCGTTAAGTGTGGCTGTGGACTATCTACTCTTGTGGACACCCGAGGACGCTGCATGATATCTCGAGGACTGACGACTTCAAATTCCAGTCTTGAGGCCGTCGTTACCCTTTGAAGACCATCTGTGGATGTCCGTGAGCTGCTGTGCTGTGTTCCTGTGTGCCACTGGGTCCTTTACATGTGATTTTAATTCTATTTTTCTGTAAGTGCAACTTGTTATTAAAACATCAGCTTTGTTTTTACTACTGCACTATTATTGTTTTTATTTCTTGTGTCTCCCATTCCGCTGCTATCAAGCACTGGTTTGGAACACATTTTTGCAGAACCGCTATTACTTGGAATTGAATGAATTTCCAAAATTCACCTTTGTGAACAACTTGGCAAAAGGAGTCGGACATTTAAAGCTCAGTATACTGCATTTATTTGTGACTCTGTTTGTATTAAGGTGAAGGGTATACATGTTTCAAACAGTTGTGCGCGGATATTGAACACACTCCTTTCTTTTTTGTCTGTTTCCTTGGAGTATTGGGTGATTACTCTTTGTGTGTTTTTCTGCTGCAAAATACTGTCTGTCAACAGCGCACTATTGTAACATCAATTTTCACATTTACATAACTCTGAAACAAAGCAACTTATTATAAATCTACAGATCATGACCTTTAATTTGGTATATGATGTGCCCTGCTCAGACAACGACATCACAGAACTATGTCACTCAAAAAAGTAATCCTTCTGCTATTATTATATAGATATATCTAGTCTCTAATCTCCCAACAACCCTCCTTTATTGTCCCCTTCTTCCTCAAACATTTACCTGATTCACTCATATTAAAGAAACCCTCACTCTATCGAACTATGCCTACTTCGCCTCCCTCTACAGAGGGAGCAAGGGTACAAAAGTCACCAAGGATCTCTCATTGCCAAAGCCAACAATCAACTCTATATCCTCAACTAACTGCTGATTTTGACATGGTCAATCACCCGCTTCTCCTCCAAAACCTCCATTCCATTCTTCTCTGTGAATCTTTCCTTTCTTGGTTTACCATCTACCTCACAAAACTTTGATTTTCTGTCTCTACTATTAACTCCATTACCCCCCTCTTCCTTATACCTGTTGGTGTTCTCCAAAGAGTCATACTTGACTCCCTCCTCTACTCCCTTTAAACCTCTTCTGTAGAAAACTGATCAGGATCTGTGTTCGCCAATACCACCAATGTTGTCTAATTCTGCTGATACTCAAATTTTACCAATCCTCCCCTAGTCCTTGCTCCGAGCTTTTCTTGCCACTTTGACATATATTCCTGGATAACCCAGCATTTTCTCAAATTGAACACGTCAAAAACAGAAATTATCTTCCAGGGCTCCACCCCTCTCTGCTAACACTATCTTCCTTCTGGCTGTATCCCAAGTATATTGCTTGTGTCATCCTTGACAACTCTCAGTCCGTCACTCTGCACAGTCTATATCTCATTCTTGCCATTTCTTTCTCTGAAACAAATGTAAGATTAAGTCCTTTCTGCTCACTGATGCAACTTAAACCCTTATCTATGCATTACCTACCTCAACTACTGCAACCTCCTCCACTCTGGTCTCCCCCTTACCTGACTTTCCCCACTTAAATAAAAAATGCTACAGTGCATCTCATGTTCCTGTCTAACAGCACTGTGTCACATTCTCCCTCTGCAACCTGCCTCACTATCTCTCACCATCCCCTCAAAATCCTACTCAAATTCCTGACCCTCACTAACAAAGCAATCAGTCCGCCTCTCTAACCTCATTTCTGTCCACACTCCTGATTCCTCTGATCATCCTCCGATTGACACTCCTGATGAAGTTTACACAAAAGTGTTGGATGGCCTCCCTCTGTGTTTGTTACATTTCAAGACTTTTACTTGTATTTCATGGACATTTTTTGGGACCTTAGATCCAGGAATTTTGGAGATCCTTCCAGGCGTGGAGGTGGATTCAGATAGGTCTAAATAGTTTTTTCTCTTGTGATCATAATTTAACTGGGACACCTCCAAATGATTTATAAAAATGTATTTATTTTTATAATATTGCACCAAAATGCATTTGCAGCATATTTATTTTAGGTAAGGCTCCTATTGCCAAGATTTTTGGATATCTAGATTTGGAAGATTGGGAAGCATCAGATAAGCCAATTTTCCTTTTTTTAAATGTACACAGTAATCTGGTACTATATTTAAAGTGATTAGGCTGTACATGCTATACTTTGAGCATTAGGAATTGTCTGACTTTGGGCCTAATTCAGAGCTGATCGCTGCAATGGCAGTGATCGCAGCCTGAAGCCCATTGTCTTGTGCGCACGCACGGTGGCCGCACTGCGCATGCACACACAGTGAAATGCAAAAGCATCTCACTGCTGCGATCATCTCTGCCTGATTGACAGGCAGAGGTAGTCACAAGGTGGGAGGGGGCCTGCCGTCGGTGTTCAAATGGTTGCTGGGGAGGACTGTGGTGGCTGCGTGGCAACACATACAGCCACTGCAACCCAAAACATGGTGGGTAGCTGCTTGCCACTGCAGCTAGGCTGTGTTGGCAGTGAGCTACTCGCCAGGTGTGAAAGCACTGCCGCTGTGCAATGCTTTTGCACCTTTGCGGGGGGGGGTAGGGCTTGACATGTGGGGTGGACTAGCCCTGTTCTGGGCGTCCAAGCATGTCAGAGATTGTGATCGTAGATGTGCTATTTTTAGCACATGTACAATCAGTTCGGAATCACCCCCTTTGATCTGTGGATGGCTCTACATCGCTCAGTCATGAAGAAGTCCATCCCTGTGGAAATGAGCAATCAACCAGTGGATTACCATTTCACAAAAGTGAAGCATCTTGTCGACTCACTCAAACACATGGTCATTGACCTTGTTCCAGCACCTGCATGTGGAGGTGAATGATCCAACCCATTACTTAGACTGGAAGCATACTGGATTTTTAAATTGAAAGATATTAGTCCATTTGGACTCAATGAACAGTATAGCATATTTTATTTGACTAAAATATAAACTTTTGAGATGTGTGGGTTCGGTTTTCTGAAACTTCTATAGTTCAAGATTCCGTGTGAATCCAAGGCGTGGCTCAGGGTTTCCCACTGGGTTAAAATTCCAAAATGAGGCAAAACATAATATTCTCAGCATCGGATCTTATGTGTTTTGTATTCAATACAAGTCCCTCCCACTGTGATTTGGGCAGCATTTCACACATGAATGCTGGCCAGAGAGCATACTGGACTGCCAAGGCAGCATTATTATTAATCCTTTACTGGTACATACAGCCCAGAGCTCTTCCGAAATAATACAGGGCAGCATTAAACATTAACCCTTTATTAGTGCGCAGTGACACTGATGCCCACAGTGCAGCCTAGAGCTCCTAATACAGGGCAGCATTAATCCTTTATTGGTGAACACTGAGTCACAGCAGAGTGTGTAAAAAATAATAATCTGAACCTGCCTCAGCATCCGGGATTCCAGTACATCCAAGCTGTGGCTCGGGTTTCCCAGCCAGAATTGTATACCAAATCGAGGCAAAACATCATCCTCCAGGCCTTGGATTCTCACGGGTTTTAGATTCTACATAAGGGCCCTGTGGTGGTGATTTGGCATCATTTCATACTGTTCACAGGCATGCTGCTGTGTGCTGCAAGATGCTCAGTTGGTTTAAGTGGCTGTGCTGTGTCCAGACTCCATAACAGTGGATGTGCTGTGTCCAGACTCCAAAGAAGTGGATGTGCTGTGTCCAGACTCCATACAAGTGGCTGTGCTATGCCCATACAAGTGGCTGTTCTGAGTCCATATAAAGTGGCTGTGCTGTGTCCATTAAGTAGCTATGCTGTGTCCATCCAAAAATGGCTGTACTACTGTGTCCATTATGTGGCTGGGCTGTGTCCAAGGCTGGATTAAGGGCCACATGGGCCTGGAGCTGAAAATTTCCAAGGGCCTATACTGAGACGGAGAGGAGCTGTGACCAGTGGGTGTGGCCAGAGCCACGTGGGAATGTATGCCCCCTACACTATGAGCCCCAATGTCTCCCTAAATACATAAATATAGAAAATTGGATAATTTTGTGAGAAAACTACATAAACTATTTTAATACTTATGATTTATGATTGTTTGGCCAACCGTGTGCCTGGTCATCATCTTGTTGCAAGCATGATAGGCCTATTTTTATGTAAAGGCCTAGAGCTGGAGCTCCATCCACCCCATTGTTAATATGGTCCTACTTGTGTCCATCCACAAGTGCTGTGTCTATCCACAAATGCCTTGCTGTGTCAGTCCACAAGGTGTGTCCAGCCCCCAGTCTAATTCTGTCACACAGTGGTGCTGCACTGACTCAGCAGGCAAAACCCTACCGACTGCATTCACATAAAAGCACTATAGTGCATATTGTCAGTTATGAAAAAAAGTGTAGTTCTTTATATAAGTTTTTAAAAAGTTTTTTTAAATTATTATTTTAAGTTAATACAACCTGTTTGTGCTGTACCCCAGTTCATTTGTTCACATACATATAAAAGCAGTCTGACTCCATGCAGTGTGAGCTAAACTGACAGCAAAAAAAAATATAAAAATATATTGTTCTATTGTTTTTACTGTTCTGGCACACTGTACCCTAGTGCATTTATTATTCATGTGTAAATAAAAGCCCTTTCAATTGTTCTAGTGTGAGTTGAGCTGCAAAGTGAAAAATAAATATATTATTCGTTTGTTTGTACTGTTCTGGTGTACTGTACCCCTGTGCATTTAAACTGTGTATGTTCTTTTTAATATCCAAAATCAGGGTGGATGGGACAGCCCAAGGACAATTCCATATTGCACCACATTACGTATTTGCCATTGCTGTGTGGCAATGTTTTATAAATGTGCTTTAAACTGCCGTGGGTCTGTGCCACTACTTTGTCGCTTAGTAATCAGCCAGCTCGCTTCAGCCTTTGGCCTAAATTGGATTAAAACAATATTGTGAGGTGGTCAAAATTGACTGGAAATAACTGGAAAATAATGTTATTGGGGTTAAAAAAAACTGTAGGAACAAAAAAGACCCAAATAAATTGATTTAGATTTTTTTCCTCAATTTTTGAAAAAATGCAAAACCAGTCTCTGCATTTTTGCAAAACCATAACCGGGCAACATATTAGAACCAACACTGCCTTGAGAAAGGAAATTGCTACCAGAAATGCGTCGGCAGCAGGTGACAGGAGTGCTAACCTACCTTTAAAGATCCTGAAGTGGTCATAGAAACCGGATCCGGAGGCAGTTTCAATACTAGCACTTTGAGAGGCCTGATTTTCACCAGAATCTGGTAATAATCATCCACCTTGCTTATTTTACCTGGATGCTACATTAATTTTAGAGTTGAGCGGTGGACACTTTTTGGGTTTTGGTTTTGGATCTGGATCCCCGCTCGTGTTTTGGATCTGGATTGATTTTGCCAAAAATACCCTTTCTGGTTTTGGTTTTGGATCTGGATGATTTTTGAAAAAAAACATAAAAACAGCTAAAATCACAGAATTTGCGGTAATTTTGATCCTACAGTATTATTAACCTCAATCACATTCAATTCCACTCATTTCCAGTCTATTCTAAACACCTCACACCTCACAATATTGTTTTTAGGCTAAAAGGTTGCTCCGAGGTCACTGGATGACTAAGCTAAGCGACAAAGTGGGCGGCAGAAACACCTGGCCTATCTAGGAGTGGCACTGCAGTGGCAGACAGGATGGCAGTTTAAAAAATAGGCCCCAAAGAGCACATAATGCAAAGAAAAAAAAAAGAAGTGCACCGAGGTCACTGGATGACTAAGCTAAGCAACAAAAGTGGGCGGCACAAACACCTGGCCCATCTAGGAGTGGCACTGCAGTGAAGAAGACAGGATGGCAGTTTTAAAAACTAGGCCCCAAAGAGCAAATAATGCAAAGAAAAAAATAAGAGGTGCAAGATGGAATTGTCCTTGGGCCCTCCCACCCACCCTTATGTTGTAAAAACAGGACATGCACTCTTTAACAAACCAATCAATTCAGCGATAAGGTCTGCCACAGGACTGTGGCTGAAATGATTGGTCTGTTTTGTCCCCCACAAAAATAGAAGCAATTAATTCCCCCACCAATAAAAAAGCAATTAATCTCTCCATGCATAATCTGGCTCTACAGAGGCAAGATGTTGTCCTCATCCTCCAATTACTCACCCCTTTCAGTGTGTACATCCGCCTCCTCACAGAGTATTAATTCATCCTTAATTTAATCCACTATCACAGGTCCCTGTGTACTTTCTGGAGGCAATTGCTGGTCAAGGTCTTCCTGGAGGAATTTATAATTCATTTTGATGAACATCATCTTCTCCACATTTTGTGGAAGTAACCTCCTACGCCAATCGCTGCTTGGATGCTGTCACCCATATAATCCTCCACCATTCTTTCAATGATGACAGCATCATATGCAGTGACAGGAGACATGACCAGATGTCAATACTGGCTGCCAGAAAGAGATACAACATAGGGGGTCATTCCGAGTTGATCGTAGCTGTGCTAAATTTAGCACAGCTACGATCATCTTCCAGCACAGGGCTAGTCGGCCCCGCATGTCAGTGCCGCCCCCCCCCCCCGCACAAACACAAAAGCATCGCACAGCGGCAATGCTTTTGTATTTCAGGAGTAACTCCTGGCCAGCGCAGCTCCTGCGGCTGGCCGGAAGTTGTTTGTCATTGCCGCTGGCCGCAGCGGCTGCGTGTGACTTCACGCAGCGGCTGCGGCCCGCCCCCATTCAGTCTGGCCATGCCTGCATTGGCCGGACTGCACCTACAGAACGGTGGCTAAACACCACTGTTTTGCCCCCTCCCGCCCAGCGACTGCCTCTGCCTGTCAATCAGGCAGAGGCGTTCGCAGCCCTGCCACGGCTTTCGGCCATCTGGCATGCGCTGGCGCACTATGGCGCCAGCGCATGTGCAGTAGAAACCCATTCACTTGGCTGCAATACACAGTAGTGAGCGAATGGGTCAGAATGACCCCCATAGACTTTAAACCTAGGATCGAGCATGGTGGCCAAAATGTAGTGCTCTAATTTCAACAGATTGACCACCCTTGAATCCTGGCAAAGCAAATGAAGGGCTCCATCCACAAGTCCCACATACTTAGTGAAATCATTCCGTCTGAGCTCCTCCTTCAATTTCTCCAGCTGCTTCTGCAAAAGCCTGATGAGGGGAATGACCTGACTCAAGCTGGCAGTATCTGAACTGACTTCATGTGTGGCAAGTTTGAAGGGTTGGAGAACCTTGCACAACATGGAAATCATTCACCACTGTGCTTGAGTCAGGTGCATTCCCCCTCCTTTGCCTGTAACGTAGGCAGATGTATAGGCTTGAATGGCCTTTTGCTGCTCCTCTATCCTATGAAGCATATAGAGTGTTGAATTCCACTTCGTTACCACCTCTTCCTTCAGGTGATGGAAGGGCATTTTCAGGAGTGTTTGCTGGCACTCCAGTCTTCAGCACGCAGTCAATGAATGTCGAAAGTGGCCTGCAATTTTTCAGGCCACCGACAGCATCTCCTGCACACCCCTGTCATTTTTCAAGAAATTCTGCATCACCAAATGAATTCTATGTGCAAAACATGGGACTTGCTGGAATTTGCCCAGATGTAATGCACGCACAATATTGGTGGCGTTGTCCAAAATCACAAATCCCCATGAGATTCTAAGTGGGGTAACCATTGTGCGCTGATGTCCCTCAGTTTCCGTAAGAGGTTGTCAGTGGTGTGCCTCTTACGGAAACGGGTGATACACAGTAGTACAGGTGGTCTTCTGACTTTCTCTCTGGGGTGACAATCGACTCCCAGCTGCAGCAGCAGCAGTAGGCGTACCACTCAAGCATCCTCCGTTAGGAGAGGACTCGTCAGTCATGCCAATGACATGGCCTGCAGGTCTACTTACAATCCTGACTGAGGAGGAAATTGACGATGAGGGAGTTGGTGGTGTGGCTTGCAGGAGCTTGGGTACAAGAGGAAGAAGGGATTTAGGTGTCAGTGGACTGCTTAAGCTCTTACACAAAGCTTCACAACTTGACAATGACTTCTGATGAATACGTTGCAGGTGACATATAAGAGAGGATGTTCCTAGATATATTTTTAGAACATACAGGAGCAGTGTGCTTTTAATTTTTAACAACTGCACCTTTGAATTTTTACAGCATACAGGGCCAGTGTAATGTATTTTAACAGCAGCACCCCTATATTTTTACAGCATACAGGAGCAGTGTGCTTTTAATTTTTAAAATCTGCACCCTTGAATTTTTACAGTATATAGGGCCAGTGTAGTGTTATTTTAACAGCAGCACTGCTATATTTTACAGCATACAGGAGGACAGTGCCCCTGCCCCCTGTACAATACAGTGACAGCCAGGACAGCAACACCCATGTACAGCTGCAGCACCAGAAATAGCATGTGAAACACCAGTGATAGCCAGGACAGCACTCCTAACACAGCACAGGTACACCACAGTGACTGCAGCAGCACCCCTACACAGCACACACTAACCCCACGCAACACCACCACCCACAGAGAGACAGAGGCCTGTCTCCCTCACTTTCCAATTCTGGAGTGAAAATGGCGGCAACGCGCGGCTGTTTATTTGGAATCCAAAACTCCCAAGATTCAGAAAGCAGGTTGATGATGTTTTGCCTTGATCTGGTTTCCGAGTCTGGTGGGAAGTCCCGGGCCGGACTCTGATTTGAGCTCGGAGCATGAAGTTTGGGGGGGTTCGGCTCTCTGGGAACCAAACCCGCTCATCTCTAATTATTTTATTGAAGTTGTGTATCACTTTGACCTGGCTATTGCATTATCCACTTCTTGCAAATACACCACTTTATTGTAGTGAATGTTATTTTACTTGAACCTTAAAGAAATAAAAAGTTACTTTTGCGGAATTACACTATCTTTTGTTATTAATTACGTTTACATATGGATCACTTACTGTGCATATGCTGTGAAAGAGGCAAAGAATCAAACAGAAGTCTATACCGTTAAGGAAAGTGATTTCATTTTATTTTGATTTTTTTTTTATTTCATTTTACTTCCACTGATCCATTAATTTCTTTCATTGCATTAATTATTAATTATCCGTATGAGTGATACATTGGGCTCAATCCTGTACTACAAAAAGAACACCAACCTCACCCACATCCATTACATACAGTCCATTGTGATTATTGTGGTATAACCAGGATTAGGAGCGAGATGCTATTATGACTTTGCTCCATTATCAGCTCCAAGTGATCTTCCCAGCCATTGTTTTAGGTATTAAAACTAAAACTATATATATATATATATATATATATATATATATATATATATATATATGATGAAATGATAGATGTAGGGGAGCGCTCAAATAACAGTCTTTATGATAATTCTTATGGATTTCTTCAGATTGAATATCCACAGTTTGGTAGAAGTTTTCTAGAAAAACCCTCTCACCAAAAATCACCCAGACAGCGAAAACACTTATTAGTCCATTTCTTTTAAAACTTTTAATTATTAAAAGTCTTTGTATATTGTACAACTCTTACATTTATCTTGACATTCGTGGGATAAAGATCTTATTGGGACTTGCTGTCCACCCAAGCTGGGGGGAGCTCCTAAGACAGCTTGTCCACCCACTATTGTCTAAGAATGTCACCCAATGCATTTTGTCTATACAGACTTCCTCAGGGGTGTCTTTAACATAAATAAAACATGTTTTTCATATAATACCTTAGCAAAAAAAACATACAAAACATAAAAAATATAGATAAAATATATAGGAATATTATAGTAGCATGATCTGGGTGTTGGTAAATATATAGGAAAAACCAATTACAATAGAATCTTTGAGTAATCTCACATTTCTATTTTCAATTTTATTACAGAGAATTTTTTGCCCAATATTACTTACATTAAAATTATATATCCTAATTAAACCAGATGATCCCAGAATCCTAGAGTGCCAGCGTTTAAGAATGTCCAGATAACTCTATAACATTCACGTTCCATAACGTTCACTTTTCATTAAAATGAAACCTACTCTAATTGATTTGAAATATACATATATTTAATATTATAAATATAAGAAGCCATAGATGAAACGCAAACAGCGTTTCAATTGAGGAGCACCAATAGGTGGAATCAGTCAGGTGACTCCGTCTGATATACAGTGCGTGCATGAGCGCGCCGTATTGACGCGCTTAGAGATGATGCGTGCCGTGGTGACGCGCCATGGTGATGCGCATGGAAAAGAGCGTAATGTTGCTAATAGACATCGTCATGACACTCACGAGGAGGGTGTCATGACGCGATACTAGGAAGAGCGCTGACTACAGCGGAAGTAAGGAAAGTGGAACGCAGTGCGTTCCACGACCAGTAACTGTGGTATGGAGTTTTGAAAGTGAGGCATGACACCAAAAGGAAGTGATGATTGCTCTTATATTATAAGGCTTAATGAGATTTTGAAAACGAGGCTTGACACACATACCCAGAAGTACTGGTCCACCTGTATAAAATCAATTAGAGTATTTAATGTTTTTTTAACCACACTGGGGATTATTTATAAATTAGGATTATAAATTAAATAATGAATGAGCTAAAAATTAAAGTATACTTAATTTTCACCTAAAGAGGGTATTTTCAACTGAAAAAGGGTTAGAAGATATAATCAATTAACCAAATTATAGGAAGTGATTTAATGACAAGGGGGAATAACAACCCAAACAGTTCATTCAGAGCTGAGCCAGCACTGAGGACACAGGCTCCAGTTTGCAACTAACAGTAAGTGTCTGTTTATATACTGATGGTTATGTTTATTGTAGATCAGTTTATTAAATTAAATTATATTAAATTAAATTAATTACAATACAAATTTTTATTTTTAGAAAAACGAATGTTATAGAGTTATCTGGACATTCTTAAACGCTGGCACTCTAGGATTCTGGGATTATCTGGTTTAATTAGGATATATAATTTTAATGTAAGTAATATTGGGGGAAAAATTCTCTGTAATAAAATTGAAAATAGAAATTTGAGATTAATCAAAGATTCTATGTTCACAGAACGGTGTTTATATGGGTGTCCCCCATTTTATACAAATTTTCAGCTAGAACTTCGCTCTTACTCGTAGAAAGTAAGTTTTTAAAAGTAGTTTCCAAATAAAGTCCTGTATAGATGATACAACTGACTAATGTTGAAAGTATAGTTGTTAAAACCTCACAAGATAGAATATGAATATGCTAATCATCATTTTGCTGTGTTTATATATAAAAGTTTGGGTGAAGAAAAATGGTAAAAGCATCAATAAGGAGTACTAGAAAATAAACATAGATAAAGCCTTGTTTCAATTGTCTATTTTTTAGAAAAAATCCTTCCCCAATTTATCATTTCCAATGTGGGATATATTGAGCTATACTAGATCAAACCATTGGTTATGGTTAGATTTGGATACTTGTATTATATGTATACGTATAAGAGTCCTTAATATTTAGTGAGTAATTGGTTTTTCCTATATATTTACCAACACCCAGATCATGCTACTATAAAATTCCTATATATTTTATATATATTTTTTTTGTTTTGTATGTTATTTTGCTAATAAGGTATTATATGAAAAACATGTTTTATTTATGTTAAAGACACCCCTGAGGAAGTCTGTATAGACGAAACGCATTGGGTGACGTTCTTAGACAATAGTGGGTGGACAAGCTGTCTTAGGAGCTCCCCAAGTCTGGGGTGGACAGCAAGTCCCAATAAGATCTTTATCCCACGAATGTCAAGATAAATGTAAGAGTTGTACAATATACAAAGAGTTTTAATAAATTCCAAGTTTTAAAAGAAATGGACTAATAAGTGTTTTCGCTGTCTGGGTGATTTTTGGTGAGAGGGTTTTTTCTAGAAAACTTCTACCGAACTGTGGATATTCAATCTGAAGAAAACCATAAGAATTATCATAAAGACTGTTATTTGAGCGCTCCCCTACATCTATCATTTCATCGTTAAGCTTCTGGTTCTCAACTGGCAAGAAGACTTGTTTTGGGGAATGGCTGCCAAATCCCTCCAAAGACTTTTATGCCTTAAAGGCTACACATTTAACACAACTGGTTATTGTTTCTTATTTTACATATATATATATATATCCACAGAAGAAGGTGACACTAGAAGGCTTAAAGTTTGTTGTTTTTCCTGAAGACGGGGGTGCGACCCCCGAAACGTTGAAATAAACACATTGGTTGCTTTCACCTATTCTTTAATCCTCCGAGTGCTGCCTTTTTCTGTGGATATATGAGGATACGCAATCCTTGAGGAAGGCACCGGAGCCAATACCCGGGTGGAGAGGAGAGTGCCAGACTATTGTGAGGACTATATATATATAGTCTATATATATAGGCAGGCTGACCCAGGACAAGCAACGCGGAGGGGGAGAATCTCCTGTACACTACCTGTGCTGCTTAGTGAGTGCTGATAAGCAGGAGACCTGGAAGGCACTACAATGGGCAGTCCACCACAGACACTGATTGGCGCAGCTATACCTGGTTTAATGGATCAGGTAAGCAGCTTAGTTCAACAGGAGGGGGGTGGGGGAGAGAGAGAACACTGAGGTGTGGAGGTGACACTTGCTGAGAGAACACTGGGGTGGGAGGGTGTATGTGACACAATGGCTGGGAGATAACATGGGAAGGGGGTGACAGTGGCTGAAAGAGAACACAGGGGTAGGGGGTGACAGTGGCTGGGAGAGAACACAGGGGTAGGGGGTGACAGTGGTTGGGAGATAACTCAGGGGTAGGGGTGACAGTGGCTGGGATAGAACACTGGGGTAGTGGGTGACAGTGGCTGGGAGAAAACACAGGGGTAGGGGGTGACAGTGGTTTGGAGAGAACACAAGGGTAGGGGATGACAGTGGCTGGGAGAGAACACAGGGGTAGGGGGTGAAATAAATAATGGATAACGTAGAATGGAAAAATAGGCAGAAAGGATAAAGTTAGAGGCACAGATAAGCAGAAGAGGGCACAGAGAGTCAGTAGGGGGTACAGATAGAGGTAGAAAGGTGCACAGAGAGCCAGAATGGGGAACAGAGAGGCAGTAGTACATATAGAAGCACAGACAGAATAGAGCATAGGTTGAAGCACAGACAGAATGGAGCACATATAGAAGCATGGACAGAGAGACAGAAGGGGAGAAAGAAAGAAAGAAAGAAAGAAAGAAAGAAAGAAAGAAAGAAAGAAAGAAAGAAAGAAAGAAAGAAAGAAAGAAAGAAAGAAAGAAAGAAAGAAAGAAAGAAAGAAAAAGAAAGAAATGTCTAAGTGGTTGGTTTAGGTAATACAACAAATTACTTCAAAGTTGTAGACAGGTCTTGAGTGATATATTTTATACAATTAAAAAGTGTCATAGAAGCAAGTGAGCCTGGATTCAGATGGTGGGAGGGAGGTCAGGCATCTGCCAGATGTACCAACAGGCCAGCACCAATATGGTTAGTGGTGGTAAAATTATATAGGCTGGGCTATACTGACATTCCAGCGATGAATAAAAGCTGGACGGACCCCCAATCTACAGTATATATTACCTTAGGTCCCACAAAAAGATAATCTGGCTCTGCTGCTGCTGTTCGCTGTTGTTGACGGTTGACACTGCACCTGACTGGAGAGTTGGCAGCGTGAATCATGGCTCTTCAGTCCACCTGATGCTGATCTCCAGAGTCAGGCTCTCCCTCTTTCTCCTCCCCACTGCACCTGTATAACAGATAGGCAGCAACAGATACTTCAGCACTGCACCCCCCTTCTCTCCCCTCTCCTCCTGTGGATATTATGTATAAGGGGCACTACTACTGTGGGCATTATGTGTATATGTGGCATTACTTCTGGGGGCATTATGTGTAAAGGGCACTACTACTGCTATGGGCATTATGTATGTATGTGGCATTACTACTGTGGGCATTATGTGCATAAGCGGCATTACTACTGTGGGCATTATGTGTATATGCAGCATTACTAATGTGGGCATTATGTGTAAGGGGCACTTCTACTGTGGGCATAAAAGTGTATAAGCGGCATTACTACTGTGGGCATTATGTGTGTATGCAGCATTACTACTGTATGTATTATGTATAAGGGGCACTTCTACTGTGGGCATTATGTGTACAAGCGTCATCACTACTGTGGACATTATGTGTATAAATGGCACTATTACTGTGGACATTATGTACAAGGGGCACTACTACTGTGTAGCATAATGTGTATAAGGGGTACTACTATGTAGTGTAACGTGTATAGGGGTACTACTGTGTAGCGTAATGTGACTAAAGGGTACAGGAACAAGCAAAAAACATACATCTTATTCCACATGTGGGATCTTATTCTGTTTCCATGTTCCTATGTATGATTGTTTCTACACAGGATTAAATGTTATTTCTTGAGTGCGGGGATTTGGTCTATAACCTTTTGGCTCTTTCATTTTAATTTATTCAAATATAAAATACTGACTCATTGGGTTCTATGTAAATCAATTTTTAATATACCTAGGGTAGTTCAATCAACATAAACTAATTTAACATGTTCATAATTCGTTTTAGATTTAAGGTTAAACCAGGCTAATGTTAATAATACATGGAAATCCATTATATAGTTTATAGACCCAATAAGTGAAATAAGGGATTAAAATCAAATTATTTTAAAATCATAAATAATTCTACAAACATATATATTTTCTTCCTGATGCTTTCAAAATGTCCTTTCATGATGTGAGTTAAGTATACTATAAGATCCACAACATGGAATATTAGATCCGGCATTACCATCTGTCTCCTGTGCCACCTGTGTTACCGTGAATTGTATTTCTAATATTCATTTTATGTAACCATTTTTGTTTTCTGTTTATATATTGCACATCGAATTTATTTATATTTATATATATATATATATATATATATATATATATTGGGACCGAACTACATATATAACTAAAACCATTTGTGTTAAACTATGGAGAGCTGACCTTTTCTTTTAGCTATCTATTATGAATGAGCCGCACCTGGCTGCATGCTTACTATTGCTATAAATATGGCAAAAGGTCTAGAGGAGGTATTCCTTTGAAAAAGTCACGTTAACCGTGGCGAAACGCATTAGGCTCCTCCCCTTCATCACTCTGATCACCGAACCCACGGCACTGCTTAATCCACAGAGATTCCTTCCCTCCATACCAGAGGATTTTCTCACTCCCAACGGCGGCTCTGCCATTGCCACTGCACAGCACCAGCAGTGGCATAACTACTGCCCCCGCAGCCCTCGCGGTGGCTTGTGGGCGAGGGGCTGCGGGGGCGCCACTGATTTAGCGCAGATTGACATGCGGACAAGCGTCCGCATGTCAATCTTCTCCTGCTAACCCTCCCTGCTGTGTTGGAGGGACACTGAGGGCACAGCACGCGCCTCTCCTGTGTCCCTCCTGCATCATCTCCGGCGGCCGCGGGTCTAATAAACGAAGTGCCGTTCGTGAGCTCTGATTGGCTCACGAACCGGCACTTCGTTTATTAGACCCGCGGCCGCCGGAGATGATGCAGGAGGGACACAGGAGAGGCGCGCGCTGTGCCCTCAGTGTCCCTCCAACACAAACCAGCGGGGGAGCGGCGGCGGCGGAGGAGGGGGGAGGGGGCATATATGGCACTGGGGGGGAATATCTGGCACTGGGGGCATATGTGGCACTGGGGGGGTGGGGGAATCTGGCACTGGGAGCATATCTGGCATTGGGGGGGGAATATCTGGCACTGGGGGCATATGTGGCACTGGGGGGGGGAATCTGGCACTGGGAGCATATCTGGCACTGGGGGCATATGTGGCACTGGGGGGAATATCTGGCACTGGGGGCATATGTGACACTGGGGGGGGGAATCTGGCACTGGGAGCATATCTGGCACTGGGGGGGAATATCTGGCACTGGGGGGGGATATCTGGCACTGGGGGCATATGTGGCACATAGGGGGGGGCTATATTGTGCACTGGGGTCATGTGAGTACCTGGCACCGTGGGGTAATATCTGGCACTGGGGACATATGTGGCACTGGGAGCACAGCCCTAGCAACAAGCACTACCCCCTAGCAACGAGCATGACACCCAGTGCATGATACCCCTGGCAACGAGCATGACACCCTGAGCATGAAAACCCCTGGCACCGTGCATGGAACCAAGAGCATGAAACCCCTGGCAACGAGCATGACACCCAGTGCATGAAACCCCTGGCAACGAGCATGACACCCAGTGCATGAAACCCCTGGCAACGAGCAATTCATTTAAAAGTAATTAGAAGCCTTACTGTACGACTTAATGTGTAATGGGCATTACGGTGTGTGGCATAATGTATCACGGACATTGCGGTGTGTGTCATAATGTGTCACATGCATTACGGTGTGTGGCATACTATATCACGGGCATTGTGGTATGTGGTATAATGTCTCAGGGTCATTGCAGTGTGGCATAATGTATAACGGGCATTGCGGTGTGTGGCATAGGGTATAACGGGCATTGCGGTATGTGTCAGGCATTACGGTGTGTTGTATACTATATCACGGGCATTGTGGTATGTGGTATAATGTATCAGGGGCATTGCAGTGTGTAGCATAATGTATAACGGGCATTGCGATTCCTGTCATAATGTGTTGGGGGCATTACGGTGTGTGGCATAATGTGTCGGGGGCATTATGGTGTGTGCATATTGTGTCATGTGCATTATTGTGTGTGGCATAATGTCTAAGGGCCATTGCAGTATGTGGCATAATGTATACTGGGCATTACTATAAGGAGGAAAAATGACAAATAATGTAAGGGGCATGAATCAGGATTATTTTTCTTTCCCGTGGTGGCTAACGTCTGGGCGTGCATGTTGGAAAACTGGGGTATAACGTAGTCTTTTCCTGCAATGCCACGCCCCTTTATGTGAAGCCACGCCCATTTCAATGAAGCCACACACCCTATTTTGCAACGCGCGCGCGCCTTCGGCGCACGCACATTTTTCCCTTTACTAGTACCAATTATGGGGGATGGGGGGGGGGGCGCCGAAGAATTTTTTGGCTTGGGGGAGAAAAATTTCTAGATACGCCACTGAGCGCCAGCCTCCGCAATCCGGCGGCTATCTTCAGATACATGGCAATACTTTGATCATCACCAGAGGAGGCTTCTCGTCACCACTGACGGCTCCGGCCAGCACTATAGCACAACACGTCTCCCGCTATCAGCGGCTACAGTAGTGGCTCCGACTGGCGTCCTGGAATAGCACATCTCCCTGCATATAGGGCAATATAAGGACTCTCACCAGCCCAAGGGAATGCACAGGTACGCTCCCTGTATTCTAATCCAGGACACTTTCCATACAGGAGCAACCTTGGACAATGCACCTGCACTGAATCCCTCTCCTTTATCATCACATCGTGGGCTCTACACAGGATTCCACCGAGGACGCTCGGTGGCACCAGCCCACAGGAGAGGTACCATCATATATTGTCCATTATATACCCCATTGCCGGGACATTCTCCTCTTTTACCACTGGAGAAGTGTATGCTGCCTCTGCACTTCCTTTAAAAAGCCTCATATTCCCATATTATCTATTCAAGTGAGAAACCTCTTGGGAGATACATTGTAACTATCTATTTACATCATTGTTACAGTATCACTATCACATCTTGAACTGAGTGAACATTATATATAAGTAAAGATATATTATTATGTGGATACTGTGTGCCTAAATTACGGTGTCTCAGAGTATAGATATTTTGATCTTTTATATTGTGTACATGTTCATTTATTAATGGTGTATTATTATAATAATAAATAACCTTCTTTTATATACTATTTTTGTCAGCTCTCCATATATATGATCCATCTGTAATACCCTAAGCGCAGCCGTTTTTTCCTTTTTCTTTCCAATTGTTTGTTAAAGGCACACGCGCAGTGCTTTTTTCGGCAGCGCTCAGGTGTTATTACACTTTGGCATTCCATTGTATTTAGGCGCTTTAAGCGGGTGTGGTTCATCAAATTGACAGTGTCTAGGTTGACAATGTTTAGGTCGACCACTATAGGTCGACAGTCACTAGGTCGACATGGATGGAAGGTCGACAGGGTTTCTAGGTCGACATGTGCTAGGTCGACAGGTCTAAAGGTCGACATGAGGATTTTTTTTTTTGTGTGTCGTTTTCTTCGTAGAGTGATCGGGATCCCAAATTAGTGCACCGCGTTCGCTCGCCATGCTTCGGGCATGGTGCCTTTGCTTCGCTCGGCACACTTTACCGTTCCAATCGTAGTCCACGTGGATCGTTAAGTATGAAAAAATGTAAAAAAAGAAAAAATGTGAAAAACTCATGTCGACCTTTAGACCTGTCGACCTAGCACATGTCGACCTAAAAACCCTGTCGACCTTCCATCCATGTCGACCTAGTGACTGTCGACCTATAGTGGTCGACCTAAACATTGTCGACCTAGACACTGTCGATCTTCAGACCGGATCCCGCTTTAAGTAGTCTTTTCTGTGGACAAGCAAAAACAATCCCTGTTCACTGCTGCTCCAGTGATTGGCCCACCTGTCAGGGCTTGCTATACAGTAGTGCCATCTCCATTTACTGCTATTATATTCATTACTATAGTTGTCATCAGTGGAGCACTGGCCACCCAGCAGTTAAGGTGTGTATTGCATGGCGTGACTTCTCTCACGTCATAACACACCATATTTACCTACTCTCCTGGATCAGCCTGGAGGCTCCCAAATATCGTGGGGCCCTATTGGCTCCCGGAAGTGCAGGCAAGTCTCACGGAGCCAAATCAAGCCCACTGTAGCCACCCGCACCACCCCATAGCCATCCTTCAAAGTGAGCAGGCTGGGGAGACAGATGACACAATTTGTGCTGAATCATGTCATCATAGCCCCGCCCCTCATTATTCAGTGCAGGTGATCTGGGCATAATAGCAGGGGATCCCTCCTCATAGTGCCTGATTGTACGTAATTGCGGCCTTTGTCGCGTCTTTTACTGCAGACCAGGGGCAGATTGTGAACTAAGTGGGTGATTCAGATCTAATTGCTGCTGTGCGTTTTTGCACAGTGGGCGATCAGCGATAGACTGTGCATGTGTATGCACTGCAATGCGCATGCACGTCAGCACACAACAACAGGCATCGCCGGACAGCGACAGGCTGGTGCGAAAATTTCATTTGCATGGGCGTTTGCACGCTGATTGACAGGAAGAGGCCGTTTGTGGTTGGTAACTGACCGTTTTCTGGGAGTGTCAGGGACAACACAAGCGTTCCGGAGCATTTCCAGGGACGGTGTGTGACGTCAGCTCCGGACCTGATCAGCCTGTTCTCATCGCACTGTAGGAGTAAGTCCTATACACAGTGGAAAAATCATTTAATGGTGAGTGAGGTGCGAACGGATTTGCAGCTGACCACTGACTGAGGGATTATTTGCAGCTCGGCATACACATGTGATCACACACTTGCTTGGCGAATACACACTCCCCTTAAGCGGCGACTATCTGAATGCAGCACAACAATTTTAACAGACCAGTGATCAGGTCTGAATCACACCCTAAAAGTGTCGCTGTAATAATTTGTAGAAGTGGACCGATATGGGCAGCACAAGAGATAAAACATACTGTGTAGCCATGGCAGCATCACTGGTTGGCAGAGTTGCTGTACAGCAGAGATAGAATAAGAGAATGAATGGGGACAATGCAGTGAAATGAGGGCCTAATTCAGACCTGACCACTGTGCTGCAAATTTGCAGAGCTCTGTGATCAGGTAGTGGTGACCCATGGAGAGTGAAAACCCGCCCCGTGCAAGTGTGCGAATGCATGTGTACACCATGCAAAAATTCTGCTAGACAGCGGACATCTGCAAATTCGTTCGCAACTCACTCACCATATAATTATTTTTCCAGTCTGTGCATAGCCCAGGGCTTACTCATATAGTGCGATACAAACAGGCTGATCGGGGCCAGAGCTGACATCACACACCCTCCCTGAAAACGCATGGGAACGCCTGCATTTTTCCTGACACTCCCAGAAAACGGCCAGTTACCACCCCCCAGTATCTCCTTCTTGTCAATCACCTTGCGATTGCCTAGCAATTGAAGTTTTCATACTATCCTGTCGCTGTTTGGCGACGCACATGCGCATTGGGATAATCGGCCACTGTGCAATTTCGCACAACAGCGATCAGGTCTGAAAATGGCCCTGATTGCGGTGGGCTGCCTGTCATGTGGCGGATGGGGCCACATACGACACTCAAAACAGGCCCCAGAGACACATCAGCCTACCAGGAATCTTGCTAAAATAGACTCTCCCCTATTGAAAAAGTCACCGGAAGTGACAAAAAGTGTTTAGGACTCTGTACCATCATCTGGAAAAACGCTGCTGTAGTTGTGGACCCATTGCCAGCATCAGCGTCCACAGACTCCCAGCAGAACGTGCTCATCACCCCGAGATAGCAGTAGCTGGATCAGCAGTAACCGTGGAAGACGGGGGCGCCCGGCGGGCAGCGATTCAACAAGGTACCGCTCACCGCAGGGGTTCCAAAAATACGGGGGACAAAAAGCGTAGGGGTCCCCCGTATTTCTGAAACCAGCACCGGGCTCCACTAGCTAGGTACATAATGCCACAGCCGGGGGACACTTTTATATTGGTCCCTGCGGCCTTGGCATTACATACTCAACTAGTCACCCCTGGCCGGGGTACCCTGGAGGAGTGGGAACCCCTTAAATCAAGGGGTCCCCCCCTCCAGCCACCCAAGGGCCAGGGGTGAAGCCCGAGGCTGTCCCCCCCATCCAAGGGCGGCGGATGGGGGGCTGATAGCCTTTTTGTCAAAATGTGAATATTGTTTTAGTAGCAGTACTACAAGTCCCAGCAAGCCTCCCCCGCAAGCTGGTACTTGGAGAACCACAAGTACCAGCATGCGGAGGAAAACCGGGCCCGCTGGTACCTGTAGTACTACTACTAAAAAAATACCCCAATAAAAACAGGAGACACACACCTTGAAAGTAAAAGTTTATTACATACATCCACACCTCCAAACATACATACTTACCTATGTTCACACAAGGGTCGGTCCTCTTCTCCATGTAGAATCCATGGGGTACCTGTGGGAAAAATTATACTCACATAATCCAGTGTAGATCGGTCCTCTTCTGTTCTTTTTGTAATCCACGTACTTTGCAAAATAAAAAAACGGACACCCGACCACGCACTGAAAGGGGCCCCATGTTTTCACATGGGACCCCTTTCCCCGACTGCCAGGAACCCCCCCTGACTTCTGTCTAAGAGGGTTCCTTCAGCCAATCAGGGAGCGCCACGACGTGGCACCCTACTGATTGGCTGTGTGCTCCTGTAGTGTCTGTCAGGCAGCACACGGCAGTGATACAATGTAGCGCCTATGCGCTCCATTGTAACCAATGGTGGGAACTTTGTGGTCAGCGGTTGACCGAAAGTAACCTTACCACTGACCACAAAGTTCCCACCATTGGTTACAATGGAGCGCATAGGCGCTACATTGTATCACTGCCGTGTGCTGCCTGACAGACACTACAGGAGCGCACAGCCAATCAGGAGGGTGCCACGACGTGTCGCTCCCTGATTGGCTGAAGGAACCCTCTTAGACAGAAGTCAGGGGGGGTTCCTGGCAATCGGGGAAAGGGGTCCCATGTGAAAACATGGGGCCCCTTTCAGTGCGTGGTCGGGTGTCCGTTTTTTTATTTTGCAAAGTACGTTGGATTACAAAAAGAACAGAAGAGGACCGATCGACACTGGATTATGTGAGTATAATTTTTCCCACAGGTACCCCATGGATTCTACATGGAGAAGAGGACCGACCCTCGTGTGAACATAGGTAAGTATGTATGTTTGGAGGTGTGGATGTATGTAATAAACTTTTACTTTCAAGGTGTGTGTCTCCTGTTTTTATTGGGGTAATTTTATAGTAGTAGTACTACAGGTACCAGCGGGCCCGGTTTTCCTCCGCATGCTGGTACTTGTGGTTCTCCAAGTACCAGCTTGTGGGGGAGGCTTGCTGGGACTTGTAGTACTGCTACTAAAACAATATTCACATTTTGACAAAAAGGCTATCAGCCCCCCATCCGCCGCCCTTGGATGGGGGGGACAGCCTCGGGCTTCACCCCTGGCCCTTGGGTGGCAGGAGGGGGGGACCCCTTGATTTAAGGGGTTCCCACTCCACCAGGGTACCCCGGCCAGGGATGACTAGTTGGGTATGTAATGCCAGGGCCGCAGGGACCAATATAAAAGAGTCCCCCGGCTGTGGCATTATGTACCTGGCTAGTGGAGCCCGGTGCTGGTTTCAGAAATACGGGGGACCCCTACGCTTTCTGTCCCCCATATTTTTGGAACCAGGACCAGGCGCAGAGCCCGGTGCTGGTTGATTAAATATGGGGGAACCCCTGTCACTTTTTCCCCCATATTTTTTCAACCAGGACCGGCTCAAAGAGCCCGAGGCTGGTTTTGCTTAGGAGGGGGGACCCCACGCATTTTTATTTTATTATTTTTAACAATGTTTTATTTTTTACAAAAGGTGCACAATGAAGCCCAGCACGGATCTCACAGATCCGGCCGAGATTCATTGTGTTAAAGTCGGCAGTGTTTTACAATTCACTCCCGTAAAACACTGCCAAAAAATACGAATGACATCGACATCGGTAAATACGAAAATGCAGAATACGACAGCTTAGTAAATTAGTCGTAATAAATTCAAAAAGTTGCAAATTTACACTTTCGATGTCATTCGTGTTTGAACTTTAACCTCATTCGGAAAAATACGAATTTTAGTAAATTTACCCCCAAGTATCTGTTAAACGCTTCAGTGTGGAGAGTCTGTTTACAACCGATACAAAGTGTCTGGTAACACTTCAGGAAACAGCTGTGATTTTAGGTTTGTTACAGTTGCAACTCAGTTTAAATATGTGACACTCTGGAGAGTGTCTATTTTAGCAATATTTGCACTCATAAACATATGGTTATTTTGCTCTTTCTTTTATATGTTTTTTTTAAATTTAATTTTGATGATACAAATATAAAGTTTTTTAAATTAACCACTGGCAATTCTTATAAGTAATTTTTTATATATAAGTATTTGCGCTATCCTCTTCATTCTAGTTCTCATACGTTTGCTTGTATTTTAACCTTCACAGAAAGGTTCTGGAGGACTGCTGCAGTGACTATATTCATTTTTTGAGATTCTAATTTATTATATTATTTGCTGGCCCCTTAATGGTCATATATTTTTCTTCCTTACCAGGAATCTTCCTGGTGAGCCCTATGGCCAATCCGCTTCTGTAAAGGTGTAATGGAATTCTCTGTTGCTCTATAGTCTGATGAATTCAAGGATATAAGAAAACTGTAAGTCGCTTTTATTGTCCACACAATGCCAGGAATCCTAACTCTAAAGGGCCCTACTCACTGGCCGACCCGCCGCCGAGCTGCCCGACGGCGGATATGGCTGACGAGCGACCCGGCGGCGGGGGGGCAGTGACGGGGGGGAGTGAAGTTTCTTCACTCCCCCCGTCACGCGGCTGCATTGAAGTGCAGGCAAATATGGACGAGATCGTCCATATTGGCCTGCATGCACAGCCGACGGGAGACCAGCGATGAACGAGCGCGGGGCCGCGCATCGTTCATCGCTGGAGTCTCCACACTGAAAGATATGAACGAGTTCTCGTTCATTTATGAACGAGATCGTTCATATCTTTCAGAATATCGGCATGTGTGTAGGGCCTATAAGAATATGTGTATGTTATGCCAATAATTGTCTGAGAGAAAATTGTCAGAGGTCCTCAAAAGCCTAAGTAAAGCATTTCATGTTCTGCAAGGTATACAGTAGTTATCCACATCCTAAACAAACATATGTTGTTGTAATGCTGATTGGGCACTATCACTTCATCTTTAATATAGTCCCATGTGTGGCTTTGCATAAAAGTGCTAAGTCTGCAATTCACAGTACATTTATAACATGTTTTTGTAAAGGCTTATTAAATACCAATAGCTACTGTAGTGTTCTAAGATAAGTTTTAATTAAAAAATAATTGCAATAATTAGCAGTACTCATATTTCAAAGTTCAGTGTTATCTTTGTAAATATCTCTGGAGAGGTCATTTGAAAGGCACTGCTATCATTACTATTCTTAACACAGGAGTGCCGGCTCACCTCTCTCTTTCTCTCTCTCTCTCTCTCTCTCTCTCTCTCTCTCTCTCTTTCTCTCTCTTTCACACACCTCTTTAATAAGGACCCCCCCATCTGAAGTGCCCTGGGCCATTCATAGCCTTAATCTGGCCCTGCTCCTGAGCAGAAGCAGTTTCCTTTCTTTCACTGCCAAATGTGCCATTGCTGATCACTGCTATACAGATGTGGCCACAGTGGCAGTTGGCAGAGAGGAAAAGTGTTGCTTGGCCCTTGGACTTCCCCTCCCCCTGGAACCGAACCTTGTTAACATTTTTTGGGACTGGTGAGTGTCACCCCTCCCCCACCCCCCAACTTCCAGGGCTCACTGGTAATCTCCATGACCCTGTATGGAGAGAAATAAAGTAGATGCGGGGGAGAAAAAGATACTGAGAGCTTTGTAGATGAAAGAGATAGAGTTACATTTTATTCTATGGGGGATAGGAAGCCAATAAGTATACTCAGTGGCACTGGTAAATAAGGGGAGAAGTTGAAGGGCAGCAGTCTTGACATTAATTTGAAAGTATCAGTATCAGCATTTTTTTACCTAATTTTTTAAATTGCGCATTTAGCTATGTATTTTTAACTTGGCTATCTTAAGTAGAGGACTTTTTTCCTCTGTATTCAGTGAGAAAATGATTGTTCAAACATAAATGATGCAGACAAATTTGTGATTTTTCACACTGTGCATATGTCCATAGTGTAGGTATGCATCTCTGTGTATCTATTGGCTATTCAGAACCACACACCACATGATGAGTCGCATACTCAATTGGCTAGGACAGTAATTTTCCTTCTGTATTGTTCCCAGCCCAGTCTGTCAAAGCCTAGTGCTGCTTGTATTTTTTGGTTGGGACCCTATTCTCTTTGTTTCACAACAGACAACAGCAAAAATAGCCAGGGAATGTTATGATAGATTTACAGATTTGTCCACATACACCTATCCTCAAATATGCCAATAACTCAGCTTGGTGCGCCATGAAAAAGGAAACTAAGCCACGGCAAGCTTCATTTTTGCTCAATATTTTTTTCTCACTGCCAATGCATTAAAAGCACAAGGTACACATACTCTGTACACCACTAATTGATTTGCATGCTCTAGCTCAGGCCTGGCCAACCTGTGGCTCTCCAGCTGTTGTGAAACTACACATCCCAGCTTGCTCTACCACAGTTTTAGCATTCCCTAATAGCAAAACTGTGGCAAAGCATGCTGGGAATTGTAGTTTTACAACAGCTGGAGAGCCACAGGTTGGCCAGGCCTGCTCTAGCTAATCTGAGGAAAAGTACAAGAGACCAGGAGGTAAATTTACTAAAGTTCTATTTTAGATTGACTTAAAAATCAATCAATATTGTCAGGGTGTTTCAGGGACAAAATTCCATATATACTTTTTTAAAGTCTTCAGTTTTATCAGTTCCATCAAAATCGAGTGCAAATACACAAAAAAAATCTATCAAAATCAAACAAAGATCAACTACCACTTCCTGCTGATTTTCTATTGGACAAAACATGCCACATGTAAGAAGCTGCTGTGGTTCCTCTAGGCTGCGGTAGGATGAGCTATGCCGTGAGACCACAGCACCGGGACATGCTGGCTCTTGCAGCAACAGCATACAATGACGCATCTGCACCGTACATCCAACTGTGATTGATGCCCATAATTCATACAGCCCCATTGAACCACATAGCTTGGTACGTTTTTTTTGCTGTGGTCTCGCGTCATAGCTCATCCTTCTGCAGCCTAGAGGAGCCACATCAGCTTCTTATATGTGGCATGTTTTCAGCAGGAAGTGGTAGTCGATCTTTGATTTTTGCCAGATTTTTCTGTTTATTTGCATTCGATTTTGAATGGAACTGACAAAAACTGTAGGCTTTAAAAAAGTAAATATGGAATTTTGTCCCTGAAACACCCTGACAATGTTGATTGATTTTTAAGTTGATTTAGAGATGTGCACAAATCCTCAAGTGTTTGTTGATTTCTTTAAAAATATTATCAAAGGGGGGCGTGGCTTGGCTGGAGAAGAGAGCAGACGTGTCTCTGCTGGCCTCCTCTCTCCAGAATTCTGTATTATCGTGTCCTGAGTGCTCACCGCCTATATTCCCACTCTGGGGGCTCCCCTTCCCTCCCTGTAGGCCTCCTCAGCCCTGCTGCAACTGCCGCGGAGCCGGGGAGCAGTTTTCACTGCTCTCGCAGGTTGCGGCCTACACACCTCCGGAAGCCGGGGACTCGCCGTGATTTGAGCTCCACGGCGGGAACGCGGTGCCGGGAAGCGGCACAGACCCCACACTTGAGCTCCGGATCACCTGGAAGCCTTCCCCTGACCCCCAGGGAGGACACCCCCTGAGACAGCAGGTCGGGGAGACGCCTGACAGCGGGGGACAGAGGTGGAACTGAAACCCAGGGAGACGTGGCGGCCATCTTTATTCTTTATGGAGGAGCTGGATTTGAGGTAGCAGTGTGTCTGTGTATCTGTGGGGGTCTCTGGATTAGGGCTACACCAGGACTGGTGGCCCTCTGGCACTGTTCTCCCCCTGCTCTTACTCTGGGGCCCCTGTTGAGGGATTTGTGCATTTATTTGTGTGAAGAGAACTAGCCTTATACTTGGCACCATTATCTTCTACTGTAACTGCCCCACCTAGAGGCCTCTGGATGTAATAGCATACATTTCTCACACAGTGTGCTGGATATATAATACAAATTGCTCTGCAGACTTCATAGGGCCGCAGATTTCCCGGCACCTGCCGAGACGATTGGCCGTGATGTCCCCATGGTTGAATGACAGCGATATTATGATGTGACCACTCTGAGATAACTTCGCCTCCGCCTGAATGCTCCTATGACATGATATGACAACTCGACTTTTCTGTGGATCCTTCTTCGATTGATACTCCAGACGCCTCTTACCTCCAGTTCCTCTACCTTTGTCATTCAGCGTTGTAATGCCTCCCAAGAAATATAAGGCCGCTAAAACTGTTTCCCAGGTGGCGTTCTTTAAATCTTCTCCCCAGGCCGCTAAAGCAAAGGATACACGGGGTGGCGCCTCTAAGCCTGCTGTTCTCGTGACCTCACCACTTAGAGATGCGTCCGCCTCTGTCACTGCACACACCAGCTTCATTGACGATAGCGACTCGCTTACGGTGGGCGCTATGAAGCATCTCCTAATGCAATTTAAGGAAGAAGTCGCGGCAGAATTTAGAGCGACTATGAAGGAATGCCAGAGATCTATTGACGAGATTGGTGGCCGCACTGATCACCTAGAAACAAAAATGGGTGAAGTGGTGTCGTCGCACAACGACCTGATCTCTTCACATGAACTGCTCCAAAATGAGGTCACGGCGCTCAGGGACAAACTCTCGGACATAGAAGACAGATCGAGACGTAATAACAAAGTTACGAGGTGTTCCGGAAGCAGTCGCTAATAGCGCTTTAAACGATTTTGCAGTTGACCTCTTCAGCAAACTCCTTCCTTCGTACTGCTCTGTGGACTTCCTAATCGATCGTATCCATAGGCTTCCTAAAGCCAGGAACTCTCCTGATGGTGTCCCCCGAGATGTCCTTATGAGGTTACACTATTTCCATGTGAAGGAGGCAATCTTGAAAGCTGCTAGACCTTCGGACGCTGCGACGGAGGCTTTGGGCTCACTTCAGATATTCAGAGACTTGTCCCCTGCTACTTTAGCGAAACGGCGCTCTCTTTACGCCATCACATCAGTGCTACGTAAGGAGAACATTCTATACAGATGGGGATTCCCTACCAAGTTGCTCATCTCTCGAGAAGGTTCCACAGTTGTTATAATGAACGTCGAGGAGGGTAAAAAGATCCTAGCATCATGGAACTCTGCAAGTTCTCCTACACACACCTCTCCCGAACGGGGCCTTCAGCGGGACTGGGCTTAATCGGCTGTAGAACTTTGAGTATTGTTTGATTTACTACACTTGCATTGGTTTCATGTCATATTTCCTACGTTGCACCAGCCCCTTGGCGTTTATCTGAGGAGGGTGTTTATGTGATATTTGAATGCTATTAGAATGTTTTTCAGTGTTGCCTCCTCACCGCCGTTTCACTGTTTACTCTCTGTCTCTGCTGCCCCGACTGCCACCCACATTTCTGTGTTGGCTGGGAATTTAACCTGAGTTTCTTTTAATCCTGGTGGCTGTTGGGGACCCAGAGGTGAGGTGCTGAGGGACTACATTTAGTTTAATTTTGGTTCGGGTGCGGGTGGATTAACCACTACCCCCCCCCCCCGTTTAACTCTGAGTCGCCATGATTAGGCGTCCAACTGTGCCCCCGCGAGGGGTTAATATTCTGTTTTTTCTTCCTGTTATCCTTCTTTTTTGCTCTTTCCTTCCCTTTTCCTCTCCTTTTGTCCGGGTATGTTACACACACTTTCTACCTGCCAGTTGGTTGTTGATAGTTACGCAATCCCTGACAGTTTTACAATATGGTTAACATTGTCTCCATAAATGCAAAAGGTCTTAATTCCCCACATAAGAGGAGATTAGCGCTTAATTATTTTCATAAACTTAAAGCTCAAATCATAGCAGTCCAAGAGACTCATTTTATTAAATCTGCCCCTCCACGGTTTACTAATGGGAGATTCCCCCATTGCTATTTGGCTAACGGGCCAGCAAAGAAGGCGGAGGTGGCAATCTTGATATCTCAACACTGCGCATTTTCCCTCACTTCGCAATATAGCGACCCTGAGGGGAGAATTCTAATCCTGGTTGGTACTCTTGAAAATAAAGAGGTGACTTTAGTTTCTTGCTATACTCCTAACACCAAGCAACTAGCATTTTGCAGGAAACTCTGCGCTAAGGTGCAACAATTGGCTAAGGGTGCTTTACTCTTAATGGGGGACTTTAACTTGACTCTGGACCCTTTAGTTGATAACTCTGGCATGCGGCTCTCGCTCTCCAGTCAGCTCCATAGGAATGCAAAGGGCTTCAGCCAGCTACTGGCGGAATACGATCTTTTAGACCTCTGGCGCGTTAAGCATCCAATGGACAGAGATTACACATTTTACTCCCCGGTGCATGCATCCTATTCTAGAATAGATCTAGCATTAGTAGATAAGTGGACTCTACAGTCCATCCATAAAATCTCCATTCTCCCCATGTCCTGGTCGGATCACTCCCCACTATTCATCGAATGGGATATAAATAGTAGAAAGGTTACCCCGGCCCCCTGGCGTTTAGGTAAACTCAGTCTTCTTCAGCCGGAGACCACGCAGGCGATCCAATCCACCTTGGATTATTATCTTTCTGAGAACTCTCCTCAGGAGATGTCTATATTCACATTCTGGTGCGCCCTCAAAGCAGTGACCAGAGGGACGGCGATTCAAACAGTGACTAAACTTAAAGGGGCATATCGCAAAAAAATTGAACAAGCTGAGCTTACAGTCGCTTCTTTGGAGAGTTCTCACAAGGCACATCCACACGATAAAGCCCTCCTTAAGTCATTGAAAGAAGCAAGGGAGGCGGTGAATGCTTTCTATCTAGCGGAGGTCCAACGAAACCTGCATAGGTTTCAAAAATTTTATGTTTATGGTAATAGGGCTGGTAGACTACTGGTGAGGAAGCTGAGAGGTAAGAAGGCTAAAGAAAATATTCATATTGTCCATTCGGATAAGGGTAAAAGAGTCTACGATCCTGACGAAATTGCAAATGTCTTTGCATCCTATTATTCTAAATTATACAACCTGAAGGGAGATTGTTCTACTTTCCAACCTACAGGCGTAGATGTTCAGAATTTTCTAAGCAACTTTCCTCTCCCCTCGCTGTCATCGGAGTCTTGTAGCTCTCTAAGTGTGCCTTGGACTTTAACGGAAGTCGAAAAGGCTATTGACTCCCTCCCAGCGGATAAGGCCCCGGGACCCGACGGTTATCCTTCTGGTTTCTATTAATCCTTTAGGGAGAGCTTGGCCCCGGTGCTCTTGTCGGTGTTTAATGAAGCCTCAGAGGCAGGCCACTTCCACAAAGAGATGCTGGAAGCTCAAATCATCACCATTCCCAAACCGGGAAAAACCCCTACCTCCGTCCAAAATTTTAGACCAATTGCTTTATTGAATACAGATCTAAAAATGTATGCCAAATTAATTGCCAACCGCATCAGTCCCCTGCTCCCTTCTCTTATCAACCCTGACTAAGTGGGTTTCATTTTAAACCGACAGGCCCCGGATAACACCCGTAGGGTGATTAATGTGATTGAGCATTCTGCCTGTAGAAGAGAACCCCTCCTAGTTTTGTCTCTGGACGCCGAAAAGGCGTTTGATAGATTGAACTGGGACTTTATGAGATTAACTCTGGACAAATTTGGCTTCTCTGGAAGGATCCTAGACTCTATCCTGGCTGTCTATTCCTCACCCAGTGCGTGGGTCTTTGTTAACGGATGCCTTTCCTCACCCTTCAATATCTCTAATGGCACGCGTCAGGGCTGACCGCTATCCCCTCTTATTTTTGCGTTGGCGATAGAACCCTTGGCTGCTTGCATTAGATCCTGGGACGCGATTAGTGGCCCGGTCATAGGGGGCATTTCCCACAAAATTAGCTTGTTTGCAGACGATATTCTGCTATGTCTATCTGACCCTGAGGCTTCCTTGCCAGTTTTGCATGACGTCCTTCAAAGCTATTCAGATGTTTCTTTTTATAAGTTAAATACAAATAAAACTGAAGCCCTCTCACTACATATACCTCCGACTGTGGTCTCTAGGTTGAAGGATTTGTACAAATATGCCTGGAAGTCCTGCTCTTTGAGATATCTAGGGATTAATTTAACCAGAGAAGATAACTTGATTGAGTGTAATTATGCCCCGTTATTAAAAGCGTTTACGGAGCTGACTGGGGAATGGATGTTACAGGAGGTGTCTTGGTTGGGTAGGATTGCTGCTGCCAAGATGGTCCTGTTGCCGAAATTAATGTACCTGTTTCGCGCCATACCAAGGCCCCTTCCCAAACTCTTCTATAATAAATTTAACCAGGTCCTGATCAGATATGTGTGGGGAGGCTCTAGACCGAAAATTGCTAAAAATAACTCTTGTTCTGCCTAAACTGTCTGGTGGGGTAGCTTTCCCAGATATAGAAAAGTACCATGCTGCATGTCTGATAAGTCAGTCTAGAGACTGGTTTGACACCTCGAGTCTGAAACCTTGGGTTATTCTGGAAGCTTCATGCTTGGACTCTGTTTCTCTCCCTGATTTGTTTTGGTTACCACTGTCTGCTGCTCGGAGTAGGGCCGGATCCTGCAAGTCTATTAAAACGACCCTAGACTCATGGCATAAATTAGTACTCTCTTCGGAAGAGCTTAATTTACCCGCCCCCTGCCTGTCGTTAACTGCTCTTATGTCATTGATTCCTAATGTTTCCCTAGAGGAGTGGATTCGGAAGGGGATCTCCACTGTGGGCGATTTATTTGTAGGAGACGTCTTGATGTCCTTCTCTCAATTGCAAGAGAGATTTGAGATTCGGACTCAGGATTTTTTCAAATACCTGCAGGTGAGAAGTTGGTTACACTCATTTACTCCCTCACATCTCCACAAACCTACTCTTTCGGCCTATATTATAAGCTGATTGGAGACGCCCTCGCATAAATATGGGATTACGTGGTGGTATCAATTTCAATTGACAAACGGCACACAGACAAAATTAAAAGCTCAGACTCTATGGGAAAGAGACTGAATAGGTCCTTTACTGATGCAGATTGGGACAGTATGTTTAGATCTTGTTTTAAAGTCTCCAAATGTGTTAACCACTCTGAAATGTTCTACAAGCTTATACAGAGGGCCTACTTCACCCCTGAAAGACAGAATCTGGCCTTCACAATCTAAATCATGTTGGAGGAAATGCGGCTCTACGGAGGATATCTTTCATATCTTCTGGGCATGCCCTCGTATACAACCACTTTGGAGAGTAGTTTTAAATATGGCTAGCATGCTGTTAGGGCTCAGCATCCCCATGGACCAAGCTCTAGCGCTATTTCACCTGTACGTAGATCGCCTCTCCGCAGGTGATCGCTACGTTTTGGGGCATATCTTGATAGCCGCTAAATCTGCTATAGCACAATCGTGGAAATCTGAGACTGTTCCCACCTTAGCGTTCATCCAAAATAAGATTCACAAACCTTTCATTTTTGAAACAGCGGAGGCTAAATATTCCTCCTCTGCTAACTCTATCCACTTGAAATGGTTAGGATGGTCCAATTATAGAAGTAGAGAAGGTAGGCTAACCGTTTACAGCTCTCCAATTGATATGTCTGTGCTTGGCCCTTCCTAGATTGACTTCTACGAGAATGCTGTGATACCAGATATTTTCTCTCCATGTCTTCTCTCAGTGCTTTCTCCTTTTCTTGTATCTGTACGCCTAATGTAGCCAATTGTATATTCCTCCGACTGTACATTGTTTGTATTTGCATATTGTAACCATTCCGGACTTCCCCTGTGTTTCCCTTATCTCTTTTTTCTGTTCCCCATTTCTGTGTGTAAACTTTTCAATAAAAATTCAATGTTTAAAAAAAAAAATATTATAAAAACAGTGAAGATCATATAATTTGGACCTGTCACATACAGCCTTTACTGTATTACTAACATGTGGCCTGATTCATTGACAGAAGCTTTTGTGCATGCTGAGGATGTGCGTAATTATGCATAATTATGCAAAAAAAACAACAGCCCATAAATGTAGAAATGCTCACCAAAGCCATCGCAAAGGCACAGTAACTGCATATACATTCCCAGTGAACCTGCAGATCCTTCAATAATGGTTAACTTGAGTAAACGCAGAATGGCATCCTGATGGGGGACACCAGAGCTGTTTGCATACAGATTCACAGGCTCAGCCACCGACATGCCCCAAACATGGCCACAACACAATATCATTTTTGCAACCACTCCCCGATCAATGTTCACAAATGGTACCTGACTGTCAATCACTCTGCATGAAGGTAAATGCTGTGAGCGGCATTGCTATTAGACTTTGGCACATGCACAATGTGAAGCATAGAGTATGTACGCCAGATTACTGATAATCGCTCAATTGCAAAAACATCGACATAGTGTCCATCATCTCTACTTTTATAGGGATCATAATTACCTTTCAGCCAACTGAACATGTTTTAGATGTTAAACAGACCTATTTCTGATCAGTTTATTATTTTTCTGAGATTTCTGGTTGATTTTGAGTCAGTTTTGAGTCGGTTTCTAAACAGACTGTTAGTAAATGAAAAATTTGTATGGACATCAATAGAAAAGTATAGATGGTGTGTTTGATTATCTATTGTAGTCTAAAGTTACTTTGTCTGTTGATTTTCCATCAGTTTTAACTTTAGCACAATAAATCTCCGATTTGCAAAATCGACTGAAAATCAGAATCAACCTTTAGTAAATATACTCCCTGGGGCTAGTAAAACAGAGCCATACCATGCATTCTGCCATGCAGTATCATGCAAATTTGCACTACCGGCTTTGAAAGAAAAGTGCAAATATTAAGAACCTAGTCTGTTAACCTGCAGCTGTGGTGCAGAAAAGCCACTAAAATCACACAAAGCATGATGCTCTATACAGAGCAAACAATGCTGGCTATCTGAGGACACATCTGTAGCTGATGCATTATTTTCAGTCCCTATAAGTAGACCCTATCTTTCAAAAACAGTTTGGCTTACGATGAGATGGACACCTTTAACATGATTACTTAGGGTTACATATTCTCCACCCATATTCCATGAGGTGGAGACTAGAGACTTAAGCCTCTTTGTGAAGAGTTTCTGTTATATTGATGACATCATAATCACAGGGACTAAATACTGTACAAAGTCAAAGATGCTCCCCCTATACAGATTGTTCACATGAAGTTGAGATATACTGTAGGTAGTGAACATGAACCAAAGCTGAGCCTGAACAGAGGTAAGAGTTTTTGTATGCTCTGGGCTCCACTACAAAATTTCTGATAACGTTGTAGAAACTACAGGAACAGCAGACCATAAAGATCAAAAGAGAAGGCTCTGCAGTTCGTCAGAGTGACAGGATTTTGAGACCCATTTAGAATTTTACCTAAAATGACTGACTTTAATTGGAGCTCAGGAAAACAAACTACACGCATGGAAGCCAAGACATGATACATGTAGTAGAGCCTGTGAGAACTGGAGAATCTCTTAACTGGACATGATGGAAAAGGACAATGTGTACAACATGGGGTTCTATTAAGAATGGAAATTATAAAACTGTAACCACAACTACCTCACATTCGGTGACCAATGGCGGGTGGACTGAAAGTAAGAGGGGCAGCTGAAGTATATCGGACCTATTTTTGAAGGACAGGGGATATTCGGTATTACAGTAGAGTGGTAGACCCATTCTCAGAAGTATTGCAAACTCACCGTTATTTGTATGTTAGCCAAGCATTAACCATGGAAATACTGCAGAAGGTGACAGTTGTTTATGGACTTCCACCAGAGATAGAGTGAGATTATAAAATACCCTTAGCTGTGTATCTATGTGCTTTGCTGTGTGCAGTACATACATGATAATCCTCAATCTAGTTAAACAGAAAATAGTTATATTTAACCATTTGTAGGACAATCTTGTTTGCCAAACCAATATGGAAATCTCAATCATTGAAATACAAAGCCACATGATATTACATACAAACTCAAAGTCCACCTAGAGTTCACACTAATAAACTACTAAATATAACCTTTTTCTAGAAATAGAACACATTTCTCTGGGAGCAATGTGAGGGAGCATATATACACATTTAAACTGTACACACTGAACGGCTAAAAAAAGTGGAGGTAAATCTTTTTGATCAACAAACTTGTAACTAACAACACCCCTTATTATAGTTTAGTGGGATGACATACCAGATTCTTAGACATATTTGGTGCATACAGTGCATGAGAAAGATGCGTAGGAAAATGGCAAACTTTATTTGGGATGTCACAGCCCTAATACACCTGCACCACACCATGTGAAGATGGGCCAGTTATACTGTACATTAGTGGAAATTTATCAGGAATAAGTGAGATCGTTTTTGCATATAGTGGTAGGTTGGCATACCAAGTACTTTGCTCACACCAAGCAACCTGTATAGGAAGGGTCTGTGACAACAAACTAAGGACTGAAAATCCAAAAAGGAGCAAGTTACAGTAGGTAACATTTTCATATACATAGAGCATTCAGTAGAATCACAGTACTGGAGGGCAGAAGTTTTAGATAAGAGGTAATGTGTAGAAAGTCCCAGAATCATAAAATATTATTGCTTTTAGTAACTGGGAAAATAGAACCAAAAATTCATTCAAGACTACTGAAATAATGCATGAAAAGGTCTCTGTACATTGCTACTCCATGGAGTACAGACCAAAGCAGCAAAGATTGATATCTACAATGTGTTAATAAATTAATCTGGGAATGTGACCAGAAAGTACATACAATTAAAATCTTGAAATATGATTCTATGATTTTTCTTTGCAAGATATAAACCAAAAAGCATCACAGCTTTGATAATTGATGTTAGCAGTGCATACCTACTTAGGCTGCTGTGTCATATGCAAATTAGTAATCAAATATATTTCTATGACGCAGTTTAATGTAATTTGTGCAAACCCATAAATATTGGAGCACATACAGTTTATTGACAGTGAATATGTTAACAAACTGTATGTGCACAATGTCGGCATCAGTATGCCGAAACAGTTCTAATGCACTGTCGACAAACTGACTACATTTCAAAAGATTTGTTAAAGAGAGTACATCTCAAGAAAGAGATTGTGTCTGGACTGTCATTGGTTCTTTTGTTTTGAGACACTGCGGGATCCTTCAAATGTTAGATGTGGGTCTGCATCATATTATTTCTTCTTCTTTGTCTTCTTGTTCTTGTAAGGTCAACAAAACAAAAGTAAAATAAATGTTTAACTTCCTGAATTCTCTCACTAATGACCAATTATGTGTGAGTAAATGTGAGTGAGAATTCCCCAGTGACTCTGAATGTGTCTTTGAATAAAGTAATTACCTTACACTTAGTGAAACCGGAACACATAAATAGTACTTCTTCCACTTCATACTAATAGATTTAATATGTCATTGTGTCATGTAGAAAGGCCAACACAGGCTGCACAGTAGAGAATGATTACATTTTATTATGCTTTTTGGCTGCTGTTTGAACATGTTTACCACTTTTAATGTTATTGATGTTTCAATTATTTGTAACTAGAAAATAAATTAAATGTTAGCATTCAAATCAAAACTTTGCACAACTTACAGGTATTATCACTGACTGGAACATTAATAAACAGATACTCCTTCTATCTGGATCAATGTGAGTTAGCATAACGGCACTGGGACATAATGAAGCAGAATTGATATGGGTCAGTAAGAATTATGATCATTGTTTTCAGAATCTGAGCCCTTTCATCATTATTTTCATGAAGCAGAACAAATAAGATTTTATGATTTAATGAACACAAAGGCAAACAAATGTATCGTGAACACCATTGCTTATACAGAATGAAATAAGCCAGTTGGAGAAATTAGACAGTTCTCTCACTAAGCAAAATACTTTAAGTTCCTGTATAATTCTATGGACAAGTGTTAAGGAAAAAAAATGACTATTTTTAACCTAGTGCATATAGTCCATAGATAAATAAAGGAACTGAAAGCTATAGCTCTGAGGAGAGAAAATATCGAAAGTACATTGAGCTTCTGAGCTATATAGAACAGCTGCAACCATATAAATGATTTAGCACATATAGATTATCTTTTAATAATGGCTAATATTTATGTATAGAAAATAAATAATTTCTGTTGTAACAAAACAATGATTCTTTTAATGGCTTCATGTATCATATGTATATATATATATATATATATATATATATATTTCTTATAACAATTTCCAGATATGTATTGCAAGGAATGAGTTTGTCTCTGGCGCATAGCTACAACCAGAACAAAATTCTGAATTTTTGTCATTTACTGCAAATCATAAGATACATTTGGGTTATTTTGATCTTCACGCTCGACTCCCACTAAATAGAACATGTCAAGAGTTGGCTACAGTTTATCAACTTGGGTGAAGACCATATATTTTCTATTACAGTAAACTGGTCCATTCTGATTTTTGGTATAAAAAATAACTCAGCTCTGTATCAAATCAGATAGGTTTTATAAATATTGTCACAAGTAAATACAACTAAGCATCAGTTTAGCCTTAAAATGTTTTTTTTTTTTTTTTTCAGTTGTATATAAACTAAAAAAAAAGTTTGGTTATTTATTCAATAGATTTTAATGCCATGGTTGCCATGCTAAACATCACACAGCTGGAAATGTAATTTATATAGGGATATGTTTCAAGAAGAGGAATTTACATTTCATTGACCTACTTCTGTATAAAAAGTAAATTTGCTATTTTGTCAGATCCTATATAAATATGGATACTTTTTTTTTTTTACAGAAAAATATCTCAGCATTTAAAACTGCACCCTCTGAGGCATTTTGTACAATGGACCAGTGGTATATTAACTGCATGTGATTTTTCATATAAGAGTCATGGCCAATCTTACTGACGTCATTGTTAGTGGAGACAAAGCACAATCTCTCCTTTGTATTGCTTCAAGTTGGGCATGTGTATAAAATAAGCCATACCAATTCATTTGTAGAATGAAACCAACAAGAAAGAATGATGCTCAGCTTAAACAAATGATATCTATAGATACAAATTACACTCTGGAATATGTTTTGGACACGTATGTCATTTTATACGTAAACCCTACACTGTAGGTTTGTTTGTTTGTTTGCTTGTCTTATTTTTATGGTGGTAGAAAATGTTGAGTATTTGTCCATGAGAATGAGCCAACAGTTTGTTACTGAGATCCCCAGAATGCAAATATTTGCAATGCAAACAATTAGTAAAACAACTCCATGAAATGCACTCATGTTCTTGCCTGTAGGTCACTGTCCTTATTTCAGCAGCTCTGGACTGTCTCTCAAATTTCACAAAACCAATTTGACACACTGGCAGCTGCATGCAGCTGCCTCCGCCCAGCAATCCAAATTGCCAGGCTTTATTTTTAGTGGATAAAAAAATGCCACAGGAAAACAAAGCTCTGCCAGCAGTGACCTGCTATATCATTTTCATATTAAATCTCCTGGGTACAGTGCCTGAGACATCTGCTTCCACTACAGCACCATTGTTTTTGCGTGGAACATATTCCAGGTCAATGCTGTTTTTATGCTTCCCTTTCCCTCGGCTCCACACAAAAAGCAGTAAGAAGCAAAACAAAACCACTCCCAGAAATGTAAAGCAACCCATAGCGGTAGATACCAAAATTGTCTTGAGATCCAAAGAAAATGTCATGTTTGCATTGGTGCCGTTGGTGTTAGTTTCATTCAATTCCGTAATGAACATGGGGGTCATGTTAGTGTAGGAACGGTCAGGAACAAATCCTTTCACAGTAAGTGAAGCTGAGAAGGTATCGTTTCCAGCAGCATTGCTAGCAACACAGACGTAGGTTCCAGTGTCTTGAACTTGAGCATACCTTATTTCCAGAGTGCCGTTTCCCATAACCGTAGCTCTCCCATGAGATTTTGCAGAAACCATCCTTCTGCGTGGGGTAACCCATGAAATCATAGGCTGTGGATCTCCATCAGCATTGCAGTTCATCTGCACCCTCTGTCCCTCATCTACATGTAGTTGCAGAATTTCTCTGTCCCTAATTTTAGGCTTTTTACATATAAAATAAAAAGATAATACAGTGGTGTGGAATTCCTTAAATGATCTCTCTTTAATGTTGTCGGGGCTAGCACAGAGTGGCTGTTGGCTCCCAAAGTTCAAAACGGGATGCCTCTGTAGCATCCAGATGAGACGACAGTCACATATTAGAGGGTTATTGTCGATGCAAAGTATTTCCAGAGCTTTAGGAGAGTGGAAAACATTCTCCTCCAGAGTTTCTAACAAGTTTTGAGACACATTGAGTAAGCGCAGAAACCGGAGACCTTGGAAAGCATGTGGCTCAATGGTGCGCAGTTGAGCTCCTGCAAAGTGTAGTTCCTGAAGGCGAACCAAGTCCGCTAGTACTCCTGCTTCAATCACACTAATAGGGTTAAAGGACAGATTTAAGTGGGTTAAGTAAACCAAGTGTTTTAAAGCATGGTAAGGAATTGCAGAAAGATTGGTATTAGTGATTGAGAGAAATGTAAGGTTCAGACCATAAAAACTATTAGCAGGCACCATGTCCAGCAGAGGCCAGTAGCTGATCTCCAAGATTTTAAGACGAAACAATCTCTTAAAGGCAATTTCAGGCAACACATTAATGTTGAGATTTTTTAAATGCAGACTGTAGAGGTTGTGAAGGTGTGAGAGAGCATCAGTGGGTACAGCTGTTAAATTGCATTTCTCCAACATGAGCTGCTCCAGGCTAAGCAATCCACTAAAAGCTCTATGAGATATAAAAACTAACTGGTTATCTCCAACTTCAAGGGACTTTAGATTAGAAAGGCCCTGAAACATATAGTCTAGTAAAATAACTATTTTGTTTTCACTTATATCAAGCTTAGTCAAGTTCGACAAACCTGTGAAGACACCTAAGTCCACCAGTTTTAAGCGATTTCCTTTTAAGCTTAAGGAGCGCAAATTAAAAAGACTATTAAATGTACCAGGCTCCACATTTGAGATGATGTTGTCACTAAGGTCTATTTCCTCCAACAAAGGGTAGGAACTAAAATCCTCTGGGGTCACACTTTTAAGTTTGTTCTTGCTTAAATCCAGGATTTTAGTCTCAATGGGGATTCCATCTGGCATGGCAACGAGGCGTCTCCGGTGGCAACTGACGGACTTATTTTGTGCTGAGCACTCACAACGAGCTGGACATCCGAGACTGGAACCCACGTAGACCAAGACCATGGTCACACACAGGATTATTTGCCAGCAAGATGTGGCCGTGTGAAGCATGACTCCTCCCATGAAGTACAACTCTCTGGTCACGGACCTGAAAGGAGAAAAAAAATGTATATATGTTAAAATTGAAAATGTTTTCTTCTGTATAATATAAATTGAAATTATACAATTTTGAAACAAAATTAATAGTATTGCCTGTCTATAGCTTATTACTAGAAACAAAATGAAAATGTATAAAGTTTCATATACTCTTGACCTTTTATGTAACTGCTGAAGTCTGACTCATTCCTAGCTCATTCATCTCTTCTGATGAGTAACAATGATAAACGTGCTACTCCTACTATGAAGTCATTTGTTACCCTAGTCTTTGTTGATGCCAAGCATAATAGAGGTAGATGCTTCAAGTGGTAGCTATGTAAGAAAATACTCAGTGTAGCACACACAGAGAATATAGTTAATAATATGTTTGTTAGTATTCATTTTGAATTATAATTCCAAAACTGGTGGCATACTACAGGGGGGCAGTCTTCACCAGGTAGCAATGTAGGAGGTGGTGCCACTGCTCTGCGGCAGTACGGGCATAGGTCAGCTATAAAAGATATCAACATTGGCCCTGCCAAGCCCATGGTACTGTGGAATCTGTCTGACTTTCTGCCAGACTTTCATAGTCTGAAACATAGTGGCTGGAGTCACAAAATAGTGGCTGTGGCATCATGTCATTATGTTAACACTGCAGCTACTTAGCACTGTGAGAGTGACTGAGTGTTGTGGTAGCTTGCCACAGCTATGTGTTCTTAATTGTAGTGTATGCAGGACACAGAGCTGGAAGGTTTCAAGACTTGGAATTGGTCACGGGGGTGGTACTGTGTAGCATAAAGTGGGGGCATATGGGAGAGACCCTGGGGCATACTAGGTGGGTACCCTAAAAATATAATTTATATTACCTTAAGGAGTGACACTGCTTTCAGTAGTAGATTTAATCCTATGTCATCTTTAGATTTTACATTTAGCTTCACATATATTTCGGGGGGTTTAATGTAGTATATAAAATTTCTACTGGCAAATAATGGGGCTCATTTTATCAATGAGTGATAAAACTCATTGTGCATGCTAAAACTAGTTGCATATGATAAATGGTGCTCCAGCCAATCAGCTCCTAACTGTCATGTGTTCAGCTCCTGTCATATGTTTGAAAAATGACAATTGGGCGCTGATTGGCTGGAGCACCATTTATCATATGCAACAAATTTCAGCATTCACAACTAGTTTTATCACTCATTGATAAATATGCCCTATAATATTTGAATTAGTATCTATGTTCTATATGAGGCTTAGTTTAAGAATGTATGCTATAGGTCAGTGATGGCTAACCTTGACAGTCCAGCCGTTGTTGAACTACATATCCCAGCATGCCCTGCTACCGTTTTGTTATTTGGCCATGCTAAAACTGATGCAGGGCATGTTGGGATGTGTAGTTCAACAACAGCTGGAGTGTCAAGGTTAGCCATCAAGGCTATAGGGCGTACACTCTGCATTTGTTATCACTTCTTGACAGCATATGTGCATTATAATTTTTTAGATATCAAAATATGAATTGAGAGCTATAAATACAACTTTATCCATATCCTTTATCTGTTATACATCTACTTATAGACTCACAATACAATAGATTTCTACAATCAACATTTTTTAATTTACATAATCATTGAATATGTCAACAGTTTGGATCCAAAGTATGGTTAAAGTAATTATAAAATGTTTAATTGTAAACTTTTCTTACCGAGATATGACAACATTAATTTTGTGTTCCTGCAAACTAGGGAGTAGGGAAGCCTATAATTAGGGCTGATGCTGACAAAGTGTTCCATATACTTAATTATTTTGCATGTCAGCTAAATTGAAATGATGTACTATCACATTTTAATCCTAGTATTCAATTAAAACTTACAACATTTTCATAGCAGTGTCAGTGGTTGTTTTAATATGTAAGAACTAAGAAGATGTATTTTTGATAAAGATGGAATATACAGAAGACATTCTAATTACAAGACACCTGTTACCAATAATTTTCACTAAGTACTTTTTCAAGGAACATTAAGCAATACTTTCAGTAACTACAATCCTGCAGATCATGCAATGGTAGCAATCATTAATGGTATCTGTGTTTATAATCAATGACAGATATGATTCTGTTTTACATATTTGTCAAATGTGACATTTTTAAGACTTAGAAATTCAGACACACAAAATTACAAGATCTCTCCACCCACATTTAAATCAGCTCTAAATAATTATATCTACTACTGTGTGTCCTTAAGTAATAATCTGCAAATTGCAGGACAATAGTAATTTCAGCAAATTAGCCCGTGTTTTTAAAGTGTAATCTATGCTAGTTCTATAAAACATCACACAATAAATGTATTTCCAATACTAACAAAAGGCCTGATTCAATTGCAAATTTGTACAAAGCGGCTTTGCAAAAATATGCAAATGACACTGCTGCCTGGATTTGTATTGAGTGGCCCATTGGTGGCTTTGCAAATCCCAGTGGCTTTGTACAAAGGACCAGCATCAATCGCAGATCAGTCGATTCAGCATTGCCACAGGAAGTAAGACACTGGACACATTGCAACTGTGTATGGAATCACAATCATAACCACAAATACACCCCCAAAATGGCGGCAACATGCCTGTGTTTTTCATTCCACTCCCCATTACCTCCCCCAAATGGTCCACGACTGTCAATCACTTTGTGAATAAATCTTCTCTGCAACCGCCATCACAAGACCATTATGGCACATGTGCAGTGTGACTTAGATGCATACGCAGGCTGCCGAAATCCGCTCCACTGTTAAAAGAATTGGGTTTGCGTACAACTCAGGCAATAAATGCTTTATAAGACATACCCGAAGAATGAATTGAAATGATTCTTCAGGAATGTCTTGTCGTCTATTACTTGCACATAATATTGCATAAGATTCATATTTGCAAAGGAAAAAGATAGATGTCTAATTTCAACATGAGTTAGTGAATACCATCCCTTGAAACGGGTTCAGTATGAATGACCGGAGGCCGGGATGCCGGCCGTCAGTATGCTGGCAGTGGGGCGAGTGCAAGAAAGCCCCTTCGCGGGCTCTCTGCGCTCACCACGTTGTGGGTGCAGTGGCTCGCTACGCTCGCCGCAAGTTATATTCTCCCTCAATGGGTGTTGTGGACACCCACAGAGGAAGAATAGCCTGTCTCTCCGGTATTCCATCACAAGCATTGTACCGCTGTGCGGGATTCCGGTGTCACCATTGTGATCCCCGGGATCCTGTGTGGCAGTATCTTAACCGCTTACTCTTGAAACATATTAGACATTAGAAGAGATATGCAAAAAAATGAGTGCAGGTAATGTGCATGACCCTTAGGATGTGCAAGACTGACTTCCAAAAAGTATTAATGAAGATTAATTACATGTGTTTCAATGAAAGACACAGGAGCAGTGGACAGAACAAAATCACAATTGAACACTTTGGTTATCTAGCTGTTATTGCATATTTTAATTATGATATTAACATTCTTCAACACCTTGAGCTTTATTTTTTCAGTCATTTCGTTTAAATTAAAATTTGAACTTAACGTTTCTAGATATTTCTAAGGAAACAGAAAACAATATAGTGTATCCTATATGTTTTATATTCTTTTAAGCAAAATTATTATAGAGAGACACAAAAGCAAAACAAAAACACATAACTTAATTTACAAGATGAATTTAATTAAATATTTCATAAAGAATTTAACATAAAAATGACCAATATATTTCTAATTTTAATAGTATTTTTTTTTTTTGTGGGTGGGGGCCTAGTTTACCTCACTTCCTTCACACATCATATATCTAACTGCTGTAGTTATTCAGCATGACCTGCAGGCAACCAGATTTATGTGCAAACTGGCCAAACACCTAGGGCTGGGTCTGCCGATAGGTAGCTATAGGCTGCTGTCTAGAGCACCAGGATCTTCGGTACACCACTGAGTCTGCTTATCACAAAATTGAGTAATTATCCGAAAGAAACATACTTGTTGTTCTCAATGCAAGCGGCAACTGTGAAACTTAAAAGAAGCACTTTTATCTGTGGGTATTGGTGGTGGTTGTAAGCAGGGGATGCAGTCAATTTACCTCCAATCAAAATCCCGAAGGTCGAAATCCCGACAGCAATTGACCGACGGTCAAAATCACGACAAGGTCAAAATCCCGACATGGACAAACTACCGACATTTAAAATACTGACAAGGTCAAAAAACCGACATGTAAAATGCCGACAGGTCAAAATACCGACATGATTTTTTCATGATTTTTTTAATTGAAACCGACTTGTTCATACTTTACGATCCCAGTGGACCTGGAGGGGGAATATAATAGTGTGCCGAGCGCAGCAAGGCACCGTGCCCGAAGCATGGCGAGCGCAGCGAGCCATGCGAGGGGACGTGGCACACTTATATGGGGTCCCTGTCGACCTATGTCGACATACACACACAAAAATCAATGAAAAAATGCATGTCGGTATTTTGACCTGCCGGCATTTTACATGTCGGTATTATGACCTTGTCGGTATTTTAAATGTCGGTATTTTATCCATGTCGGGATTTTGACCTTGTCGGGATTTTGACCATCGGTCAATTGCTGTCGGGATTTCGACCGTCGGGATTTTGATTGGAGGTATTTCATACCGATCCCGTAAGTAGTAGGCTGAAGTTTTACCTAAGGTGCCAAGAAACCTTGCATCGCCCTTGCAAACACAACATTGAACACATCATACTGTAACTGCACAATCTACTTCTGTACTCAGTAGTTAATTTCCCATTAGGCACTTGAGGAACGTGCCTAGGGCCGGCACTGCCCAAAATGTTCCAGTAACTATACCATATGCCATCTTGAATGGAGTGTAAATGTGTAGGACATGGACATACAGTACTGCCCATATAAGCTATCCTACTAAGTAAATATGTATACATAATTAAAAAGAAAAACAATATGCAGTTAGTGGCTTTTTTTTATTATTCTATTAAATTGGCTATCATCAAATGAGGGCTTATAACCAATCAATGAAAACAAATAGATAAGAGGGGGTAGGGGGCAGCCATTACTGTTGTGCCTAGGGGCTTCCTCACCCCTAAATCTGTCTGTACATCGTGAATGTTCAACCTGATCCTGTTGGTATGAATGTAACTTGGTTATGATGACAAGCACACTCATAATAAAGTGGCACACTCATAATACAGTGGTTGGTCACTTTGTTCCAATTACCTAAAAAAGATCAAACAATATATATTTTACTGCCTGCATGTAATCTTCCTCATTTTCTATACTAAGGGGAACAAATAACATAGTAAATTGCTTTTATTTTCTAGATATCTGCATGTTAAAAATAGTGACATATTACAGAAAAGAACATAAAAATGAAATGATCAGATATAATATTAAGTAGAAACAGTTGAGATAATTTGTGTCCCTACATGTGAGTCTGCTATTCACTACAGAGCTCAGATAGTATTTAGCTGTACCTTTGGATACTTCATTAACTTGAGTCCTTCCTGAGACTTTATGTATTCAAAGCCTTATAATTATACTAAACTCTGAAAGGAATCGATCACATCAACTGAAGTTCATTAGCAGTGCAGATAAAAAGAGGAAAATCTTGGGTTCTGACTTTGGCCTTTAGAAAAGAATCCTAATCAAAAGGATATTTTTCTACTCACTGTGATCATTACTCACTGAATGAGATTTCATTTACTGGCAATCTCATCCAATTTCCGAAAGCATGCTGAAAAATCAGATATTATTCCTATAGTATATTATAATGCAAAATACTATAATGCTTTAGGTTTAATATACAATTATTATATTAAGCCACGGTTTACACTAAAATAACATGCACTGTCTGTGGATAACCAATGCTTTATATAGTACAGAAAAAACATACCTGAATTCTAAGTAGGATTTCAATTTCTTCACTTAAATTAGATTTTATTAAAGTATATGGACTTATTAATACCGCCTTCATCATAGTTAACTGAATTCTGGTTATTATTAGGGATCTTGCTCTAATTATAACTAAGAATTCAGCTTACTAAATAGCTCCTAGATAATGATCTGGGATAAAAGGATATATGAATTTGGTATAAACCTAACTAATCTCTATGTTTTAAGAATTTATAAGTTATATGGAACAACCATGATTATTGTTTACCATAAACCAGAAGCAGTGTTTATGCCCCACAGATGTGAAATCATTATGAAAGAGAAGGTAAACTTTCTTAAGCTGGGTACACACTGGACGACTTTTTGAACTATAAGGTTGATTCCGACATTTCTGAATGACATAGTGTTCAAATCCTCTAGTGTGTATGCATTATTTCATCAACGATGCGCGACCCACGCGGGTCGTTGATGAGGTCTTCTGTCGTCTGAACATGCAGGTCAATATCGCCAATGTTGTTGACAATTAGGTGCACATCATTCAGTGCATACGCTACAAACAATATGTGATAGGTTTTAATTAGGCTGACACCCAACAACTTGGTAGTGTCAGATGACTCATGTATATCGTTTAGACATATTATAAAATCGCTCATTGTGTACGCACTATATTCCTTTTCAGGGACTTTGGGAAGTTCAATTAAATCATCCACTGACATCGTTCATGATGCATGTTGTCCAGTGTGCACCCAGCTCAAGACTTAGGCCAGGTACACATATGCACGACCAGCAATTGTGCTGACAGTCGGTGTGATTTACCTTCACCACAGACCATAGCAAATTGCTGGTACACATTACAGGATGTGATGAATGACGGAACAACATCTCGCTCCGTCCTTCATTACCCTGCCCTGGGTCACATGCGTCATCTTCTGGTTGGCCATGCTGCACGGCTGACCAGAAGATGTTGCATGCGACCCACAGGAGCATGCAATCAGGCATACACATTAGGGAATATGCACAATTTGTTGTTCCAATATGGAAGATCAGGCCGATATCGTGCTAATGTTTACCCGGCCTTACAAACACATAAAAATATCTTGTTTCACTCAGCAAAAATAGGGATTTAAAAATAAATGATCCTTTAATTATTTATTTCAAGGGTTTATATTTTATAAATATATCCATCCATAATGTGCAGGACAATTTACGCATGTGGAATGATACATCACAGGTAGCACAGTGTACTTTTTCACTAAATATTGTCTCTTAGGTACATTGCAGCTACATACAAAGGCACTCACAAAATACCAGAGAAGCTAGGTTGCGACTTTTGTCACAAAGGAATTGGTACAATCTACTGTACAGTATGTACAAAGGCACAGATTCATCATAATGGAACATGGTGGAAAGAATAGATGCGGCCACTCATATCATCATATCAGACAGATTTGAGACTTAGGGGTATATTCAATTGAAGTCGGATCCATTCCGACATTCATTTGTCGGAATGGATCCGACCTGGGCTATTCAATGCATTATCAATTCGACTTTAAAAAAAGTCGAATTGAGATGCAGGAGCTTTAGACGGGGGAGAGCCTCAGGAAGACGGGGGAGAGCAGCGCTACTGCAGCAACTATATAGCCACTGCTGTAGCGCTGCTGTCCCCCGTCTGCCCGTGGCTCTCCCCCATCTACCCCACTCGTCTCTCTGCCTCTCCCCATCCATACTCTCCACGGCCCCGCATCACAGCTGCCGCTCACGGCAGCGTCCACCCGGCTCCAGCAAGCGAAGTCTCGCTTGCTGGAGCCGGGTGGATGCTGCTGTGAGCGGCGGCTGTGACATCCTCCTGCTCTCCCCGTCTGGCTGCCCACGTCACTGCTCCCGCATCTCACTTCGACTTTTTTTAAAGTCGAATTGAGATGGTCAAAAAGGGGGCCTAAATCTGTCGGTTTTGGCCCCGTTTTCGACACAAGCATGTGGATCGGCAGCTATTCCGCTGATCCACGTTCTTTTTGACAAATCGAATTCCTCGACTTGTTGAATATATTGAATACTGTAGGTCGGAACCCCTTCTGACCTAAAAAAGTCGAAAACTGCCGTCTTTTCGACAGAAGGCAGCTTTCGACTTCAATTGTATATACCCCTTAGTCATATACATATGTACAAGTACCACAAGCCCCAGAGGACTTTGGACTTTAAAACAATAATGACAGCATTCAGTAATTGTTGAAAGTTTGAGTAAATAAAGTTGTTCTGCTAATTCAATAAAAATTCAGAATAGTTCAATCTTATGTACAACATAAACATTTTTTTATTGTAGTTTCATTTTATGAGTACAAAGCAATGTGTTTTGTTTCAAGCTAAGCATTAGCTGCATTCCATTTTACAAAATACTGTGAGCATTGTACATTCCGCAAATAGCTCCAGCTATTTTTTTCTTTGCTTTTGGCTATTAAAATATGAATGAATAGTATATTTCTTTAAAGCAATCCACATCAGCTCTACTCTATTTTTGATTTTTCTTTTTTTTTGTCAACCGCCTTCTAGCACAACAGCTCTTCTCTGGTAACAAACCCCTTGACTTTAAGATTATTTTCTTTTAAAAAAAAATGAAATAAAAACAAGGATAAAGTACTTCTATCTGTCACTTTGCCCATATTACTGAAGAATAAGGTGTCTATGCTATCCTCCTCAAATTGTAAAGAATGCACTGTCAGCTCTATTGCCTCAGGTCTCTTGAAATCTGTGTGGCCAACTGCATCACCCAAACTAATCTAAAATCTTTTTTCTTATGATATATTTTTTGAGTCACTCAAGCAACATTGTTACCAGTTTTGCATTTTAACTTCCTCAAACTACTGTATAATCCCTCATGTTTAAACCCTGTCACCCATTTACCATTTACTCCTAAAATACTTGACCTAACTGCAAAACAGCATCTGAATTACTAGCTGCTAATAAAGCATACTCTGTATTTTCCAATCTGGATTTCACATACATATATAGATGGGTTCAGTATGTTTGACCTGCGGTCACATTACAAACACTGGCATCTCGATCTTTAAAATCTCAACAGGGGTGAGGTGAGTATGGTAACCCCTTTCCCCTACTCCCTAACCCCCCCTTCCTGCAGCCTAACCCTAACCTCCCCCCCACTGGTGCCTAAAGACCTAACCCCTCCTTCTCCACAGCCTAACCCTCCCCCTTAGTGCCTACCTTAACCTAACCTCCCCCCGGTGGTGCTTAACTCTAACCTCCCCTCGGCCCTAACCCTACCATGGCTGCTATACTTACGGTTGGGATGCAGGCGTCGGTCACCTGACCCCATCGGGATTCTGGCATCGGCATTCTGACGGGTGTCAGGATTCCGGTGTAGGTAATCCGACTGCCGGGTTCCCGATGGCCGATATCTTAACCACATCCCGTCTACAGAGTAAGCAGTATATTTACTAAAGGTCGATTTTCAAAGATATTTGACAACTTCAAATTAATAGGAATTAATCCATTGCTGTTATGTTTCCAAGGCTAAACACACACATTTACTATCATTTAAAAATGAATCTCAAAAATCATCTAACAAATGTGTATTTTAGCCCCTGAAACACACCACTGACAAAGATTGATTTGCAGCAATTTAAAATTTATAAAAATTAAAATATATCGACCTGTTAGTAAATATACCCATAAGTATTCATGGGACTAAAGCAAAAGGTATTATTTGGGACTTTTCAGCAGTATTTACCACATTGCACCTCTCCCCTCTTGGGCTCTCCATTCACTTCCAAGGTACTGCTGTTGTTTTGGTTCTTGTCATACAACTTTTCCCGGTGAGGTGTTTAATACTCACCCCTTTGTGGAGTCTCACATAGGCAATGGAGGCATTACACAAATCACCAAGAAATTGGAGCTGCAGCCATTTTTTCCAGTGATTTGTGCATGCACCATATTCTCTGAGAACTGCACATGCACAGTAAACTCACCTGCACCACAAGCTAGAGAGGAGAGGGCTCACACAGAGACCACACATGGGTCCCCTTAGCTCTTAAGCTTCTGGCTAAATACTGTAGAAGAATAATAACAAGAATTTTATTTATCTCTAATGCTTAAATGGATGAGATGAGTAAATGCCAAAATTTAATGCTTTGTAGTTGAACTTAGTGGAATAATAAACAATTTGTAATAAAAATAATAGCCTACAATATTCAGAATTATGTAAATAATTACATCAGTTTAGCTTGACTTATTCCATATTATCCTCACAAGTTAGCATGAAAGCAAGAAAGTTAGTATGATGTAGCCTCAATTAAGCAAAAACATACTTACTGAATATGAAGTGAATTTTGCTTGTTACTTGTTAGAATAGGAAAAACAACAGTTCAAAGCAGGGGCACTTTAAGAGGAGTCCCGTGTACAGCCTCCTCAGTTCAGGCCCCCTCCTCTCTGTCGGCAGCACTGAGAGTCTGAGCACTAGAGGGCTCAGGTTCTACTGCGCATGTGCAGATCTCCGGGATAATGGCGTGGCAGCCAGTTTCCCAATTATTTATCTACTGTGCATGTGCAGAACTCTGTGAAAAGGGCCACTGCACCATTTTCACAGTGATTTAATAGCACTGCTGATGTAGGCGCAGGACTCCGGAGTGGTATTAAAAAAAATAAGTGCAACGTGTACATTGTGGGCCCCCCCTGGACTCACACCGCACTCACTGCGCCCATTATAAATATGCCAGTGGTTCAAAGTATAAATAAAAATACTTATACGAAAACAGAATTTTCTATCCAAATTATAAATACATACATACATATATATATATATATATATATATATATGTATATATATATATATATAAATACAAAATTCTGTTAAGAATAACTCTCATGGGCTGAATTTGTAATGATACTGTATATTATTGGCTAAAATCTTGTTACAGCTTTAATAAGTGGGAGTACTGTGCATCCCTAATTTTGATTGGAAGCCCCTTAACTTGGCGGTCAACTAGTGGATAGCCATCTGATACCAAGATACAACTGTGGGCATTTATCAACTCAATTTTCTTGATAAGACTGCAATCCATTGAGAAAGAATGGAAGACATTAATGTAAATGGATTAGCAGCGAACTGAAGAAAATGTGGGTTTAACCCTAGTGATCAGTTAACCCTGGTGATCAGATATTTGCAATCATTTTGTAAACTGTACTAGATATGCAACAGCCAAAACCTGTTTTTTTTGTTTCATACATGGCTGCTAAATTTCCCCCAATGAATTCTTCAAGGAAAGCTGGCCAGAGACTGATAATATCAATGGTGTCCATCTCACTAGACAGAGTAACCCAATTGTACTGGTACTACAGTCAACCACTGGGCTGCCAATGTGAAGACATTCATTAAGCCAAATTAATCCATCTAGCAAAATATTGTGAGGTAAAGATGTGGCAATGACAAAGGAGGAACCCATTCATATTGTCTTTCTAAGTAGGTAGTTTCTTATCAAGAATAAGCGCACACATTTCTTTTCATAATTTGTGAATACATTTCTCATACCAATATTTGTTGATTGTAATTTGATGTGAATCTAAATTCAGTTGAATTTGAGTTGAATCTAAAGGCCCGTACACACTGGTCGATGTATCGGCCGTTCTCTTGAACGGCCGATACATCGCGGGACCGTCGCCCAGTGTGTACGGGCGATACGTCTGTGAACTCCGTCGTTCACAGACATATCGCGTCGGCCGCGCAGCACAGCCGACAGCCAATATATCTAACGATATATTGGCGCGTCGCTGTGTGTGTACGGGGCGGTCGTCCGACCGCCCGTACACATGCTGCGGCGGCCGGCGTTAATTGACAGGTGAACTGGGCGGGCGCGAGCGCCCGCCCAGTTCATGACGTAAGTCCCCCGACGGATCGGGCTGTGTGTATGCACAGCACACTGCCCGATCCGTACATAGATATATCTGCAGATCAATTGATCTGCAGATATATCTAATAGTGTGTACCCACCTTTAGTGTGTTGATTATAATTAAGTTAATACAATTATTATATACTCTGGCATTTAAAAAAAAGGATTAAGAACATGCACAGCCTAATTAATTGGGTGTACAGAAATAAAATAATTTCCTGGTAATGCAGTATATACTGTACATGAACAGATATACAATTACTGTGAAAATTAATGGGCAAAAATGATTTCTTGGCTATATGAACTCTTATTCCACCTAAATAGCAGACTGACAGCTATGCAATGCAGAACTTGTGTACAGAAATCAGTCAGCAAAGTATAAAACAAAATCACTAGGGGCCTTTTCTTCTCACTTTGAACTGTCATTGCTGCAGAGAAAATGGTGCAGCCTGGGAGCAAAATGCAGGGCTCTGGGCACTGGTGTTTGTACTGTAGCATTTATTTATTTATTTTTTAGAAAATAAATAATTAATTTAATAACACTGCATGGCCTGTGTTTTCTGACATGGAAATGTGCAGGTTAGAATTCGATGGAATAGCTTTAGACTGTGTCACATTAAGGACCCATTTATAAATCTTATTAATTTACTAAAATAATATGAAAACAATTTTTTTAACACCATTTCACATTATTTTAGTTTCACTGAATGTATTAAAGGGCTCTCAGAGCAGTTTTAATGAAAAACTACTTCAAGCACTGTAAGTCGCATATTTGAATTAAAAAGATCATATTTCCCATTGTTGTAATGGGAAATGTGATCTGCTTGAAATGTACTAAGGAACCGAGAGGGGAGCCCAGCGATAACAATCCTATCTGAAGTTGGCACTAAGCAGGGTTCCCCGTGGTTCCCTGATTCATGGTCTGCTCTGACAGAGTAGAGTTGGGAACCAGCCCCCTGCGATCAGCTTTGTGGTCTAAACAGATCACAAGCTGATCACTGTAAAAAAAAAAAAATTGTATCACCTGAATGTATTAAGGGACTTTTGGAGCAGTTTTCATGAATAACTGCTCCAAACTCTTTAATTCACTTTCTTTTTTAGTAAGCAAGATCACATTTCCCATACCTTATAGGAAATGCTATCTGACCAGATGTACTAAAACAAAAATGTAAAAAGACACAGCAGTAAATCTTGTGATAATAATTCCAGCTTCAGCTCACTGCAGATATTGGGGCTGATGTATTAACCTGGAGAAGGCATAAGGAAGTGATGATAAACCAGTGATAAATGCAAGGTGATAAATGTACTAGACAATCAGCTCCAATATGTAAATTATCAGTTAGAATCTGATTGGCTGGTGCGTTTATCACCTTGCGCTTATCACTGGTTTATCACTTCCTTATGCCTTCTCCAGGTTAATACATCTGCCCCTTTGTACTTCTGCACAGCTTTCTCTGCCCCTAGGCAGAACTGTGCAGGAAGCCGGCAGTGTGATCAGCTCCGTGTGTCCAATGGACGGGATGCAGTCAATATACCGGCTGTCGGGATCTTGGCGTTCAGGAGACCGACACCAGAATCCTGAAAGCTGGTGAAATACAGACACTGGAATCCTGACAAACGTTCAGAATATAACCTGTGGTGAGCAAAGCTCGCCACCAGGCCCGAGGCGTGGAGAGCAGAGAGAGCCTGCGAGAGGACTTGCTGCTTCGCTGCCGTAATCCTGGCAGACATGATGCCGCTGTCAGTATAGTGACAGCCGGCATCTCGACTACCGGTATATCATATGTATCCCTGATGGACACAAAAGCTGATCACTGTGTAAAAAAGAAAAGAAAAGTTAAACAAAAATAACACTAAAAAATAACACTTACTTAGCAAGGGACCAGTGATCAGTGCTGCAGTGCAGGCTGACGGTCTTTGGGCCTCCCTGCTGCTCCTGTGACCTCCAGAGCAGTAAAGTGATGCTGCAAAGCAGCAGCTCACTTTACAGCACCAGAGGTTATAGCAAGCAGGAAGCCTTGATGACCGGCAGCCCTCCAGGAGCTCTGACCACTGATCCCCACCTGGTATGGACAGCGGTGAAGGAGGGGTTGCGGCATGCGTGGTAGTCACAATGGGCGGGTTGACCCAGCAGTGGTAGTGGCGATGCCGGTGGCAATGGCGCATGCGCAGTATATACTCAGGGTATTTTTTAATAAAAATACCCCGATAATGCTGCAGAGAGGTATCACAGGGACAGAACTTTCTCGGAAGCTCTGTCCCTGCATGCGATAATTGATAAATTTGTGCAATGTAGTCAATTAATGAGATGTGGATTGGGTTGATTTAATCTCATCCCATTTGCATCCTCAGATGCGGATGGTGATAAATCGGCCCCTCAGTGTTCTTACTGTCACTACATAATGCAGTCTGTGCAGATGTATTTTTCCTTGAAATGAGGATACTGTGTTTTGAAGAAAACTAGTTTAATAAAGAGACAATCCAGTAAGCATGTTGTTTTAGGAGTCTATAGTCAGTTAGTGGCCTTTGATTTATTGCTCTAGATTACAACATTTTATTGGTATTTGCAGTAAATACTGTACGGGAGCCAGGCACCCTCCCACATCCAATCACCTTAGTAAAATAAGCTGGACAGGGGGAGTGTGGTTGCAATTCTCATGAATTCATGACATGATAGCTTGGCACCTGAGTGATGGATGCCAAATGACACAATTTTTTAATCTGACACCCACACACACACAAGGTCTCACCTACTTAGTAAAAGGTCTCTATGTCGACCATGTAAAGGTTGAAAGTCATTAGGTCAACTACTAATGGTTGACATGCAGTAGGCTGACATGGACAATAGGTCAACATGTACTGAAAAATGTCAACAGTGCTTATGGTAAACAGATACCAAAGGTCGGCAGGTGCAAATGGCTGACACAGCATTTTGTGGGGTTTCAGCATTTTATTCAAATTTTCATACAGTACTTTACCATCAATGTGGACTACAATTGGGTATCTTGCCCAAAGCATGGCAAGCGAAGCAAGGGGTTCCACGTCCTTTAAGGGCAAAAAATGCACCAAAAAAACTTAAAAATGTTGTATCAACCCTTTTTTTGTGTCAACCTTTTCATGTGTCAACCTTTTGAAACTGTCGACCTAATACATGTTAACCAATAGTGGTCAACTTATCTGGCACTGGGGGCATATCTGGCACTGGGGGAACATGTGTACCTGGCACTGGGGGCATATCTGGCACTGGGGGGACATGTGTATCTGGCACTGGGGGCATATCTGGCACTGGGGGGACATGTGTATCTGGCACTGGGGGCATATCTGGCACTGGGGGGACATGTGTATCTGGCACTGGGGGCATATCTGGCACTGGGGGGACATGTGTATCTGGCACTGGGGGCATATCTGGCACTGCGGGGGACATGTGTATCTGGAACTGAGGGCATATCTGGCACTGGGGGGACATGTGCATCTGGCACTGAGGGCATATCTGGCACTGGGGGGACATGTGTATCTGGCACTGAGGGCATATCTGGCACTGGGGGGACATGTGCATCTGGCACTGTGGCCATATCTGGCACTGCAGGGACATGTGTAACTGGCACTGGGGGCATATCTGGCACTGCGGGGGACATGTGCATCTGGCACTGGGGGCATATCTGGCACTGGGGGGACATGTGTATCTGACACTGAGGGCATATCTGGCACGGGGGGGACATGGGTATCTGGCACTGGGGGCATTTCTGTATCTGGCACTGGGGGCATATCTGGCACTGTGGGGGCATTTCTGTATCTGGCACAGTGGGGGCATTTGTGTATCTGGCACTGTGAGGCAATGTATATCTGGCACTCTGGGGGCATTTGTGTATCTGGCACTGGGGGGGCAATGTGTATCTGGCACTGTGGGGCAATGTATATCTGGCACTGTGAGGCAACGTGTATCTGGCACTATTGGGGTCATATGTGTATCTGCCCCTCTCCCCATATGTGTATCACGCCCCCATTTTCATTGGTCACACCCCATGTGGCATTTGGCCACACCCATTTTTTGGCACGCGCACACATACCTATAAGACATTTTTTCTACTTGCACCACTGCCAACCAGTCATATTTGCATTGGTGATCAGCTTTGCAGGAAAAAAAATTGTGTTATGCACAAAGGCACAATAGACTGGGGACTACTAAGCATTTATTGAATGGTTTTGCAAGGTACAACACCAGGCAATAAATAGATATTATAAGCGATTCTGCTTTGTATGCCAGTTTACCGTTCTGCTTTCTATTTGATACAAATGACCTTATTACGGTTTACTCCACGATGCAACTTAACTGAAAGCTGGTTGTTCATTGACACTTGGCTTAACACTGATTTAAATTAAGCTTTTCATACATATTCTGTATATGTTAGATTTTGTAGAAATCATGTTGCTTGTTAGAAATTTTAAATGATACTATACAATTCCCACTCATGCAAAGTCACAGCAGCATTCTTATGCCCACAGGGGAAATTTTCTATTTCTTTTCATTTTGTCAACATACTCGAAGAGCATATGGTCATGCTTGTTTAAATTCAGAGAACACAGTCTGTTTGCAAAGTATGCTTAATAATACAACACATAATGCAAAGTTTAACCAAATAACACAGGACAATCTTAAGATTTTCACATAAACTGATATGTAGGATTAATGTCATTTAAGATTTTACATGTTAGATTTTGCAACCACATTTGTAATGTCATTTTGTACCCTATAATGCTCATCTCCTATTGTGTACACCAAAAACATCACTCCATCTATTTATCTTATCACCTTGTTGGTCCTTCTGCTCTGCCCCTTGTCTAGCCCTTTATTTTTCTTCACCTATTAAAATGTTTTCTCCCCAGTTTCCCACCTTGTGATTTCTCTTTCAAACCTTGTTGTGACAGGGAGACGTACGTCAGCAGGAGAGAAGCTCTGGGAGCTATTTGCTTGCATCGTTCCTTCTCATTTCTCTAGCATCCCTTCAGTCCGTCAGCTTTCCTGTGCTGGATGACCAAAGCATAGCTTAGGGAGGTGACTGGATCTAGAGATGTAAGGAGCTACAATTCAAACAAAAAGCTTCTGGGATCTCTCCAGGCAGTTTATCAACTGACAGTAATGTTTTACAGGAACAATGCTGGAAGTGCACAGAACACTAGGAAGGGAAATTAGTACTTTAATATATTAGGTTAGTATAAGAAAATGACCACATCTTGATATTGGCTCAAAACCCCACAGGCGGTAGAGTTAAATAGTTTGATACAGGATATAGTTATGTGACCGACGGTCAAATAACCTCTCCCTGCATCCCGAACACAGACAATACAGACATGCCGACTAGAAGGGACTATTTCCACTCGTGGGTGTCCACAACACCCAAAGAGTGGGAATAGAACCTGTGCTGAGACCAGCTCGCCAACGAGCCTGCAAGGGGCTTTGTTGCGTGCAACCCACTGACCCACTGGAATTCTGTGCCCGGGATCCCGGTGTCAAGATGCTGACCGCCGGGATCCCGGCTGCCGGTAACGTGTCCCCAACCTTTTGAAACCATTGACTGGCTGAACCATGGATTCACCTATTTGCATTTCATGTGTTATGAATCAAGTGACATTAACCCAGGCTATAGCAGTGTAGTACCAATGCATGTATTGATAGGTGTCTACACCTATGGAGAAGACACACAGATGCAGACCTGTACAAACTATTCAGTTCCTTGTAAAGATGGAATATGTTGTGAATTTAAAAGTATACATTATCTTCGGTTTTAATACCCATATATTGTCAATATGATTTTTGAATGGCAAAATGAGTTATATTTCAACAGCTATAATAAAGACATAGAAAAAAAAACTTTTTTTTGCGCAAGGAATGCAGCGTACCACTTAATTTGGTGTAACTTCATCTATAATGAGCATGAAATGATGAGTCACATAAAACATTGCTTCATAACTCTGGAATATTAGACACAGTGCTCAGAACCCAGTAAGGTTATCAGTTCACTTAAGTGTATAATAGAAAATAAATAATGGTGAACACCGCTCTTTTTCAATTAAAAAAGGTTATTGGTACCCAGGACAAAAGATACAGTGCTCTCCTAAAGTTCATCCAAGATTTATAGCAGCATCCAACCTCTGGACAAATGTTAAGACAGTAATGTATTTTATTTATTTCTGAAATAATTTCACTGATTTCTTTTTATTTCCAGAACTAGTCATACTGTAATTGAAAAAATACTAAAATAATTTAGTCAAACGAACACTGCTTTTTTTTAGTTCTTTCCCACCCCTTATCCTCTTCTGTTTTGTTTCCTTTTTCCCTCTCTGTTCCCTTGTTCCTCCCCATCACTCCTCCTTCCCTCCCCTCACACCGTTCTCTACCCCCCCATCACCACCACCACCTTAATCCCCTTAGATGACACTTTCCTCTTTAGGGATTTTTCTTTATCTCTGCTCTGGCTAAGTGGGGACTTCAATACAATTATAGACCCCCTTCTTGATAGCTCTAGCTCTCCAAAGAAAAAGAATCTTTACTAAAACAGCATAACCTACTTGACACCTGGCACCTTAAACACTCCTCTGCTAAAGATTATACTCACTACTCTACACATCAGTTCTATTCCCATATCGACATGATACTGTACAAGAATCCCATTCACAAACTTCCGCAGTCTCTGATGGTGGTATCACCCCATTATATTGGAGTATATATCCTGCTAGATATATCAATATACTGTGTGTATATATATATATATACATATATATATATATGACTCATTGCAACTGGTGTGCATTGCAACTGGATGACTCCCTTTTACTGCAGCCCAAAATGTTTTCCGAAGTCAAGACGGCAATACTGCACTACTTTGCAGATAACGTCTCCCCAGATGCTTCCCCAGGAATTATATGGGAAGTCCATAAGACAACCATATGTGGTCACCTTATCAGCGCAACCACCACTACTCTCTGGTCAGAAGTTACCAACCTCCTCTCCCATGTCCTCCCAATTCCCATCCCATGTGAACCCAAGTTTCTTCTCCTTCCTCTGGATCTTGCAACGGTAACCAGACACCAAAACAAGCTAATTCATCATATAGCCTCTGCAACCACTTGTCAAAAAGCTGCTGCCTGGAAGCAATCTGCATTCAATAATGTCTTGCATATGGTACATACAACGTATGGAATATATGACTAGTATTATTAATAATTACTCCAAATTCTCTGACAGGGCCCCTGGCTCACCTCACAAAACGTCACTTTTCCATTTAACGTGGGTTGAGAAACACTATTATCTAGCTTGGTACCAATCTGCTGGACTCTCCTCTTCTTTCTCTTCCCCTTCCTAAAGCTTTCTATGCCTATTCTTTTTCTCTCCTTTCTATGCGGTTTGCCACATTGTCGACTTCTCTTCTCTTTCCTTTTTTTTCTCCTCTCCTTCTATTATAAACGTTTGATAAGTATACTTTAAATATTGGATTTTGATTGTCATCAATCAGGTTTGTTTCTTCTACTGTTTTGTAGTGTTGTCCTCAGATACTGTGACCATTTAATAAACTTTCTGTTTAAAAAAATATGTATACAGTATATACTAAAAGAAAGGTGCCATTACTGAGTTCATCACCAGGTACCATAGTTTATGCATGAACTGGCCATTGCAAATAATGCGATGTTGGAAATGGCAATAGGTGATAGATCCCTGAGCCAGTGCACCCACTGCAATGATTGTAGTTCTGCCACTGATGAGTGAAAATAAATGAAAGTATTGGCATACTGTATTAAATAAAACCAGTTTTGCCCATTTTTATTATAGATAGCACTAATAATGAAAGTACTGATTCTTTTATTTTACATGGTAGTCTATTTATTCTGTAGATCACATTAAATATCTGATACACATCAGCTATATAAAGCTATGGTATAAAGTTAAAAACACATTTCTTGTTATAATGATCATCTGTTTAGAAAGAGCCTTTCACATTAGTACTGGTAGTTTATTCAGGCAAAATATCTTTACTGGTTGAATCTAACATTTAAAGTATCATAGCGGGCCATTGAGACAAATGGATGGCCTGGGTGACACTGAGGGGGTGTGGACAAATCTGTGATGTGTAGCCATGCCCCATCTGAAAAGACTAATGGAAATTACTATGTGTTCCTGCACATGGAGGCGTTTGTTTCCCAGGCACTTGACCAAAGCTCGGGCCCGGGTAATTCGTTTCTGCTACCTTCCCCCTTCTTTTGCCACCCCTGCATTATAGTAGAACAGGCAGTGTTTCACAACATGTGCTACATACATTATACCTCACATGTATCTAACTCAAATTCACTTCAAACAGGTGAACACAGAAAGCGCTGTTTGGTGTACATTTAAAAACATTTGGCTACTTGGTATGAACTTACACAAAACAAGTAGTGTTTGTTCTACAAAGTGATACAGCTGTGGGTATGTGGTACTCATTTGGTACCATAATACAAAAAGGACCACACACAGTCACATGAACTACATGAACTACTCTGGGCAGTAGATACCTACTACTGGACAGGAATTAGAGCACCGACGGACGGATGTGTGAGACAATGATCAGTTATCAAGCTGTCTTGTTGTAATCATTCATTTGTAATATAGAACTATCCGTTTTGTCATCTTACTTGTCCATTAGGAATAATCATGTGTCAGATGTTCCATGTAAGTGTCTATGGGTGATTGAAGAGAAAATCCCCATAGGTATACGAGCTACAGACTATTAGGTCTATTTACTAAGTAAGGATCAATAGTAAAGTTCACAAGCACATACAGTATAATGCGGAAATATTGATTTGGTCTTCTTATCCCTTATATAACTAACATTGTAATTTATCTTTCATTGTTTTATTAATGTGTACCCTATGCCTATGTATATATGAAGGTAAGGTCAGATAAATCTAGCTTCAACCCATTTCACCTCATATAATCTGTTGTACAAATCGCTGGTGAAGAAATTGGCTCTATTCAAATCAATGGGATTATTATCTTTCCTGAAAGACGGTTGAAGAAAAATAGCTAGATTTAAAACCAGGCAAAGGAGTTGACACACACTGTAATCCAATGTATCATTTTTAGAATTTCATTCTGTCACTGTGTGTCAATAAAACTGCCAGATGTAAGCATTAAAATTGTCTGTCAAAGAATATTATGTTCTAAACCTACAAACCAACTTATTACATTTTACACGGCTGCTGGAGGATGTTATATTAAAGAAAGGGTTTGACAAAAAAAAACAACTTTTTTACAGTGCAATTGGCAGCGAAATGCTAACTTTACTGAACTCAGGGCTTAAGAAAAGGCCGATAATGTCAGTAAATATACAAATACACAATATTAAAAATATATATAAAAATATATAAATACTAATTCATTCATGAGAATTTAACAGTTAATTAAAATAAATAACAATCTGTTCATTTGTATCCCTGCTTTAAAGTCAGATGCAGATATTATATATCTATATCCCAAGTGACACTTATAATGAATACTGGAGCCAATTATGACTATGTGTATGTGAATGAAGGCATCTGTAATTGCTGTATAATTGTCTTAGTCCCCTGAGACCTTGACATGATTTGCTTTAATTAACTTTATATTATTTCAAATTATCAAGGGCGGTGGCCATAACGCACAAAGATGAGTACTTGCAGTTTATAAAAAAGTAAATGATCAACAAGAACCCAAAAACAGCAACTACAAAAAAAAAAAAGCTGTAAATAGATTTAAAAGGGGAAATTGGGCAGTTTGCATATCAAAAGTCTGCTTTCATCACATTCTGTATGGTACAAATGCAATGCATTCTTCTTAATAATTTAATAGCATGTGCCGATAAGCTCATAGTGACTAAAAACAACATTTAGTAAAGAAAGTACAATACTTTTTTAAATTATTAACAATTGTCTTCCCAGAGGGTTTCATGTTGCCAGATGTGCACCAGCACTGGGTATATAAGCTATGCAGGTCACAAATGTAATAGATCAGGAAAGGGAGAATTATATCTAGTAATAATGTGCAAAATTAACTCTGCTTACTAAGTAACAGTTTAGATCTTGCAATATTTGCCCCCAGTTGCACTTTCAATTCATTGTCTGCAGCAGGTCAAGTTAATAGTTTTTTCAATTAACTGCAGTGCTAAAAAGTTATAAATACCATCTATGTAGCTAAAATGAATGAGGAACATTAAACAACAGTATTGATGAAACTGTCAGGAACACTGCAATATACAAAGAGAAACATACTGGCTGATGTAAATTTGCATGTCCCTAAAGTACTTCATTCTGTAGAATGAACTCTGGAAAGCCATATGCAAGAACTAGCCACTGCAATTTATCCCATTAATGTAAACACATTAGCAAAGCCAAATAAATTACATTTCACAGCAATCTGATTTTTCTGTTAGATTAGCAAAAACAAAGTTTGAATATAAAATACAAACATTAATATCTCTTCGCAGTTATGATTAATCTACAGAAGACAAATGTGCATTGGGCAGAATTTTGTTGTCGGTCTTAAATCTACACTGTCATGTTAAAAGCAAGAAAGCTAATTAAGTACTAAACAGATCTAGCACACTTCCTTTTATATTTCAGAGATCATTCAATTACTTATACACTATGTAGGCAAAAGTATATATAATTAAAATGTATTTTTATCAAATAAATTACTAAATGATTGAAAACTACAGTAATTTTACACAAATGATAACAGGTTTTTGGAGAAAAACTGCAGTTTTGTAGCAAGCTAATCATTAATATTTGTGATTAAATTATATTTCATGGTTTTCCTGTGTGTAGTATGAGCTGATCACCTTCATCATTACTAGATGGGTGCTGTCAACCTACTAGAAGTACCTAGTCAGTGATGTGAATCATACTCATCGTAGTGTTTCATTGCACGAACCTTCCAGCTCCCAGAAGGGATATGCCTCTGATGGCAATACCTTGGCAAGAGAAGTGGAATTGTTATGAGCAAATGTAGAGATCTGTCTAAATTTGCCCCAGTTTCTGTACCAAGATACGACTGGTGCAATTGTGCACTGCTAGTGATGATAACTTCTTCAGCGGGTCAATGAGGCGGTATGGCGGCATAGATGTGTGCAATACTGCATATGGGTAAATATCTGCATTGATGACCATGCACACAATGCAGCCGTATTTGCAGCCAATTTGTATACAACTAGGAAATGCCCTACACTGAGTTTCTGGCACTTGAAACCATGAAGACATACTTGCTTTGAGATGGCGCAAGTATCTTGTAAGCCATAGTGACTAACGAATGTAAATTAGCAGAACTGCAACTGTTTCCGATCGCATGCTGGGGGCCGACCAGCACAGGACAAGGCCACCCAGCATGCTAATGGCAGCCAGCTATGCAATCACAATTCAATTGCGAACGCATCGCTGAATAAGGAAATCCCCCTCCTGCGCAGCTCGACTCTATAGGCAGTTGGAACGCTGCCTTTTTCCCTTTTGCTGTGGCCGCATGTGATGCCACACTGCTGTCCCAAAAATGGCCTGGGCCCTCCGCCATTTTTGGTATTACGCCCCCGCAATGCTGTGTTGTTGCCCCATTAACGCCACTGCCTGTCAATCAATAAGAGGCGTTCGCATTACTGTGAAGTGATTGCATCTCCCTGTCCGTGCACTGGGCCAATACTTGGGAGTATGCGATCGCATCTCAGATGTGATGCATACTGAATGAGGCCCTTAATCACATTTCTGGCTGGGCACTTGCGCAATTTGTGATCTAAAAACCTGCCTGTCTTATTCCCAAGGTTATAAAACTTCTGCTGAAGTTTGGTGAGAGAAGATTTCATACGAGTCAAGAACAACTTATGCAACTGAGTACAAATGGGCACTAACTCTCTTCTAAGAAGTCAGGAATATTGAACCCTATTTAAAAATGTAACCTGTTCTAAGCGCAATTCCAGTTCAGTCTGGTATACTGCCTCATAAGGCGAGAACCTGTTCATATAGCCATACCTTGTAGCAGGGCCGTAACTACGTGTGTGCCAAGTGGGCTTGGCACACAGCGCAGTTGCCCTGAGGGCGCAACGGCCAGCGGCATGTAATGAGTCAAATTGACTCATTACATGCCGCCTCTGTGTGCGCCGTGCGCGGCTGGAGGGAGAAGAGACCAGCGCCGGGTTCAAGGAGGAGGAGGGAGGGGGGAGCAGGGAGCCGCAGCAGCGCTATTTGATTGGTAGTAAGCGCCGCTGCAGCATCCCCCTCTCCTTCTGTATTGGCTGCCCGGCGCTGCTGTGGATGCTGGGATGCGGTTCCTTCATCCCAGCATCCATAGCAGCGCCGGGCAGCCAATACAGAAGGAGAGGGGGATGCTGCAGCGGTGCTTACTACCAATCAAATAGCGCTGCTGCGGCTCCCTGCTCCCCCTCCCTCCTCCTCCTTCTCATCTCACTGCCTGCACCGAGAGGGAGATGCCAGCACGAGGAGCCTGTCAGCGGGGAGAAGGTAAGTATATCCCTCTCTCTCTTTCTTTCTCTCTCTCTTTCTCTCTCTCTCTCTCAGGGGGACACCGTCTGCCGCAATGTGTAAAAAGGGGTCCTGGCTGCCGCAATGTATAGAAAGGGGGTCTGGCTGCCGCAATGTGTAAAAAGGGGGGGTCCTGGCTGCCGCAATGTGTAAAATGGGGTCCTGGCTGCCGCAATGTGTAAAAAGGGGGCCTGGCTGCCGCAATGTGTAAAGAGGGGGCCTGGCTGCCGCAATGTGTAAAAAGGGGGCCTGGCTGCCGCAATGTGTAAAAAGGGGTCCTGGCTGCCGCAATGTGTAAAATGGGGTCCTGGCTGCCGCAATGTGTAAAAAGGGGGCCTGGCTGCCGCAATGTGTAAAGAGGGGGCCTGGCTGCCGCAATGTGTAAAATGGGGTCCTGGCTGCCGCAATGTGTAAAAAGGGGGCCTGGCTGCCGCAATGTGTAAAGAGGGGGCCTGGCTGCCGCAATGTGTAAAAAGGGGGACTGGCTGCCGTAATGTGTAAAAAGGGGGACGCTGTCTGCTGTAATGTATAAAAGGGGCTCTACCTGGTGTAGTGGCGCTACTGTGCAGCGTAATTTGAATAATGTAGACTACTGTGCACCGTAGTATGAATTGCTATTATTTTGTGGTCACGCCCCTTCCCTGTGAAGCCACACCCCTATAAATTTTTCACGCGCCTACGGCAAGCACTGCCCCTATCTTACATGGGGGGGGGGGGCGCCACTGTCGTTTCTTGCACACAGCGCTAAAATGCCTAGTTACGGCACTGCCTTGTAGTTTAAGCAACTTTCATTTATTTAATACATTTTTGTTAACAAAAACTAATGCATTTATCTTTGACCATTTTTACATATTTTCTAACATTTATACACATGAAAAGTTTACACAGTCTGTCTCAACGAGTCAACCCTTTAAGGGAACATGCACATGGGTTTCAAAAACTCCAATTACTCCCCCCAAAACCACACACACTTCACATCTTCATTCAGTTGCATTAACCAGTGACATTTTGAAAAGGGATGAATGATAATTTGTAACATTTCCTTTGTGTTCTATTCTATTCCTTTAAACAGCAACTGAACAAGCCCATGGCCCCAGCTGTGCTGAAAATGTAACATAAATAAACTACAAATCAGTTGTTCCTAAATAAGTAAGTTTGTCACCTAAGCTGCAAATATGCTGCCTTTTCTTTTTTTTCCTACTGAGTGCAGTTATTGGTTTGTCAATAGCTATGTGTCACTATAAGCATAATAGTATAATCATACAAGCATAAATCCAAGAAACTACAAGTGAATCCTTAGAGCATGCAAAATGTAGTGTAGAAATTGGATTTTCTTCTAAATTACTATTACTCAAAAGATATTGTATCCTCAGTTTAATTAAATGTGACCCAAAATGTTGAACCTTACGAAAGAACACCTGTGTCAGACTACAGTTTGTAGATTATCTAAAAATAACTGTCACAAAAAAATAGCGGGTTTATGCAAGGAGTGAAATGGTGTGTCTTCACCGGAAGTCACAATCCGAGGCTCATTAGCTGGGTTAATAGTGTGCTCAAAACACCTGCACTCCTGTCTTGAATACAAGGTCACAAATTGAGCTTTACAATAATGAGAGTATTATTTTTAGTATTTTAAGAGTTATATTTAAATGTTTTTACTTGTTTGTGTTTTTTGTGTATACGTACATTGTAATCTATTTCTATCAGACCTAGGGGTCTATTTACTAAGCCTTGGATCAAGATAAAGTCGCTGGAGATAAAGTACCAGCCAATCGGCTCCTAACTGCTATGCCACATGCTGTGTTTGAAAAATGACAGGAGTCGATTCGCTGGTACTTTATCTCCAGCGACTTTATCTCCTTCCAAGGCTTTAGTAAATAGACCCCTTAGGGGGAAATGTACTAAGCCTTAAAGAGTGATAAAGTGGACAGAGATAATATAGCAGCCAATCAGCTCCTAACTGCCATGTCACAGGCTGTGTTTGAAAAATTACAGTTAGGAGCTGATTGGTTGGTAGTTTGTCTCTCTTCACTTTATCACTCTCCAAGGCTTTAGAACATCTGAATTATACTGTGTTAACATCTAAGAGAGGTTATAGAAGAAATGCTTTAAATCTAATAACCATTGAAAGCAGATATTCCTATAGTAGTTGAGTCAGGTTTTGTAACTTACAGTAATCATTTGTATTCGTTTTACTGATAATATTTTATTGTTTTCAGAAAGGAAAAATGTGGTATAATAGAATTATACTGTGTTAACATCTAAAAGAGGTTATAGAAGAAATGCTTTAAATCTAATAACCATTAAAAGCAGATATTCCTATAGTACAGGCATTCCCAACCACGGTCCTCAAGGCACACTAACAGTGCAGGTTTTAGTGATATCCAGGCTTCAACAAGGTGACTTAATTAGTAGCTCAGTTATTTTGATTTAATCATCTGTGCTGCAGCCTGGATATCACTAAAACCTGCACTGTTGGTGTGCCTTGAGGACCGTGGTTGGGAATGACTGCTATAGTAGTTGAGTCAGGTTTTGTAACTTACAGTAATCATTTGTATTCGTTTTACTGATAATATTTTATTGTTTTCAGAAAGGAAAAATGTGGTATAATAGAATGTATTAATTTTATTTACCGTGGCTAACATATCAAATCAATAATATTAATATTATTGTGTCCTACTGGAGAATAATGCATACCTCTCCGGGAGGGTCAGAATGCTCTGCTCCTGGACTTTGGAGTTTCCTGTTAATTTATGATTGCCATCACCTGTGATGAAACACCTTTCTTATCCGTTAACCTGTTCAAAACAGGAGCTGGCAATCATACATTAAGAGAAAGTCCAGAAGCAGAACATTGTGTTCCTACTGGAGAGGGTCATGTTGGGAGGTATGGTAATGCTTTATAAATAAAATAATAAAATGTTGATTATTGTTGTTATTATTATTATTATTATTATTATTATATCCCTGAATCAGTCATGTGCAGATGTATACGTATGTGGCAAATACAGATGTGGAATTTACAGCAAACTTTCACACAAAATGCATTTCAGAGTGGTAGAAGCTGTTTTCCAGAAGTGCTCAGTGTATGAATAGATCTGTGATGATGAATGTCAATTCATTCTACTGAATGATGTGTTTGTGGTAGTACTGGAAATTCTTAAAGCCAAAATCTGCTGGCAAAATGAGAAATAACACAAATGACGAATGAAGAGAATACTTCACATCACAGTTTGAAAAAATTCACTCATCATTACTGCAAACACATTAACACACCTTTTGCCCAAACAACTCCTATAGCAAAAGACATGGTTATGTGAACAAAATGCAAAAATTGGAGGAATATGTGCAATCTTCTTCTGCTGTCCCACCTTGCAAATCAATTAACTAAATCCCAATTAATTTCCACATTAACTTCAAAATGATTACTCTAACCTACAATGCTGTATTTCAGTGGTTTTCAAACTCAGTCCTCTGGACCCCACACATTTTACATTTTCCAGATCACCTAGCAGGTGCACAGGTATAGTCATTACTCACTGATACATTTTAAAAGAGGCACAGGTGCAGCTGATTATTTAACTTACAATTGCAAGTTGGCCTGGGGGCTTACCATATCTTTGCAAATATATGCAACTAAGATTTCTGAATTATCTACGACCATGCAGTTTTCAAACTCTGTTGTGTCGAGTGCTGTGCGATATCTGTTTTTTTTTGTTTTTAGTTCAGAATAACCCCTCCCTTTCATGCACCTGGATTGCATTACTAATTGGATTGAGCAGTTACCACATTTCTTGTTGCAATTCGATGAGGAGACCTGGAAAATGTGAACTGTTTGGGGTTTTGAGAATCTGTTCTCTATTTAATATACCTACACCTGACAAAAAGCCCTTTCTGGGTTACCAATGCTGTTTTCTGTATCCCTATTATAGAACTCTGTACTGTGCATCGGGATCCCAAAAGCCGGCAAACTGAAGGCCACCCAATTTATCAGACCATCTTTTGTCCTCCAAATACTCAAAACTCACTTCATCACTGGAGCCTACAATACAGTATATTTCTTTAGAATCTAAGAATTCTAATGAACAGGATTCTCAATCCCTAATGTTTATATTGCCTAAAATTGAACAGCATTCATAAATATGGTTCTATTGTTTCTACTATTTGGTGTGCTTTACCCTAGTGTGCTTTGTTCACGTGCATCTATAAGCCCTGTGATCCACACTGCTTGAACTGAGCTGCATGTTAAAAGACAGAATAAGAAAATAATATATATACTTCTATTGTTTGTACTGTGTGGTGCACTTTACCCTAGTGCATTTTGAGCATGTCTATCTATAAGCCCTGTGATCCATGCAGTTTGAACTGAGATGTAAGTTAAAAAACTGAAAAAAAATCTATTGATTGTACTGCGGGGTGCGCTTTATCCCAGTGCACTTTGTTCACGTGCATTTATAAGCCATGTGATCCACACCACTTGAACTGAGCTGCAAGTTAAAAGACATAAAAATAAAATTATATATATATTTCTATTGTTTGTACTGTTTGGTGTGCTTTACCATGTGACTCCATGCAGTGATCTGCGAATTGAAAAATGGATAACGATCAGTTTAGAGAAGAGCAACCAAATACTAGTGCGGCAGCTGCTGCCACCAGTCATGCACTACTTTTCATTTTTGCCACTGCTGTGTGGCAATGTTTCTTAGCTGTGCTATAAACTGCTGTGTGTATTTGCCGCTGCTCTGTCGCTTAGTAACTAGCTTTTGGCCAATATTGGTGAAAACAATATTGTGAGCTGTGAGGTGATGAAAATTGTCTGTAAATAACTGTAAATTAATGTTATTAAGGTTAATAATAGTCTAGGAACAACAAAAGGCCCAAATTATGTGATTTTAGTATTTTTGTCAATTTTGAAACAAATGCAAATCTAAATCCAAATCCAAATCCAAAATCTGCCACAGCGGTTTGCAAATCAAAATCCAAAACTGGATGATGAATCAGAACCAAATCCAAATCCAGCTATAATGGTCCAGTGCACATCTGTAGATAGTACTAATGTTCAACATGTTTCAAATATATGCAACCAAAAAGAGTGTGAATAAAAGCAATAGATGTATAAATCAGAGCTGTATTAGAATCAGTCCAATGACCCAGACTCATCATCAGGTATCAGATAACAAAGAACAATTTAACACTTATCTCAATTCCCCATATTGAGGAAATCAATCCCATTAACAAATCCAACCATAAAAAGTGGCATGTCTCATATTGGCATAAAGCACTCTGAAGAGTTATACAGTTGCTTGACTTGCAATCAGTAAATAGGATTAATTTGGCAGATGCTAATGAAACTTGACCACTCCATTAAATATATACTGCAGCAATTTTACAACATGCAGTAATTGAAAATTGTATTTCAACACAGTGATTTTTTTTATAGAAGATTATGCAAGCTTCTGTATAATGGAAGAACAGAGAATAATTAAAATTATCAGCATTTATGAACACAGCAAATTTAAACCAAATACAAATTACAATAAATTCAAGCAGCTGGCCAATCTCAGATGTTTTTTTTAAAGAGGCAAAACTATGCCTTGTAAGTGTTTGCCCCTTTAAAAAAAGTCAGAGATTGTCCGGCACCTTACACCTCCGGTGATCTTTGTCAAGGTACAAATTTGCTTTTATTTGCTTAGCTGCCAACTGAGAATCAGCCTCTATGTGTGTATTCAGATCAGTTTGCCTTAATTGTGGGGTTTGTCATTGTCAAAGCATAGTCAATAGGCTTTGAGAATAGGCAATAAACATTTACAATAACAACCATGCGTACACAACATAAACAATGGCATTAACCAGAACAGAAATGGGGACAAAGGTCCTAATGGAACCATAAGTAGCAGTTGTGCCTATGCTATAACAATGAGAATATATGGAAAGGTAGGTAATTTACTGTTTTCTAATAAACAAATATTTGTTACAAATTATTATGTTCATGTCTTAATCCACAGGTTCTCAAACTCGGTCCTCCGGACCCCACACGGTTCATGTTTTGCAGGTCACCTGCTGGGTGACATGGAAAACATGAACCGTGTGGGGTCCTGAGGACCGAGTTTCAGAACCACTGTCTAAATCAATGATTAAATTGGGACCATTTATTATTTATTTAACTTATTGATAAGCTGTTCCAGTGGTAGGGCAGATCTAAAATAAAATAATACTGTAAAAGATAAATAAAATTAAAATTAAAACAAAAACAAACACTTGAAATTGTTTTTATTTCAGAGGACAAATGTCAATATAATTATTCCTGTTCTAAACAGTATTGATTGTACTTTCATAAATCAAATTTGCTGAATTAATCAATTAACAAAATGGTGTTTTACTGAGACATATTTTGTGTGTGAAGTTTTGACTACAGCCCAATAATAGCATGTCCTGATGAATTGCAAAAAATGACATGTGAAGATGGTACAGTATGTCTGAAAAATGATCAGTTTTTAAATAAACATAAAAACATTAGTGGTCGGCAGCTGTCAGTAGCATGTTTAGCTGTGCTTACATACTTTATGTTTACAATACAAAAAAATTGTGATTTATTGAACCTACAGAGAGTTATGCACTGACTTTTTTTTTTGCTTATCAGGATAACCATTCACACAAAGGGCCTGATTCTGGGGGAATTCAATTGTTTTATCAGGCACCCAGAGTAATGGGTGCCCATCAGATCTATTCAAGTGTTGCTCCGATCGGGCACCCATTAATTTTGACATGCCCAAATGCACCATGTTCACCAGCGTAAAACAGCTAACCACAACTAAAGCACTGGCCATGAAGCGAAAAGTAAAATGGGTTACCACACCAATTCACGGGCGCTTCACAGGGTTTGATCTGGTGATTAAACTCTTGCACAAAATCTAGTGCTGTGTCAACCTAGACAGAGAATATATACATAGTGTAATACTATTTTTGAATGGGTAATATATTGATGTTCCAGCGTGAACCCGTACCAGATAGGATGGTCTACATAGAGTAGACAATAATCACTTGTTTCAGACTCAAAACGCCAGATCACAACAAGACAATCTCCCCTTCTGATCTTCATAAAATGGAGTCTCCCTCCACATGGACTCAAAGCAATGCCATATGTAATGAAAGAGGATCCAATAGTGTAATAACGTAAAAACAATTTAATACAATGATTAAAATGGGACAGGTGGACTCTCACCGATTTTGTAGGTCTACAAACAAGTAGACAAATGAGCATGCAAAAACAACCAGGCGTCCCCAGAAAGTCAAGATGCCAGCAAGGGAGTCCTCCACATGTACCCAGGATACCATTCACCAACGCGTTTCGATAACTCCTTGTTATCTTTCTCAAGGTGTATTGGTATCCATACTGTCCGGGTATTTATACCCCTCCCATCTAAAATACAAAGAAATCCTATTTCCAGACATGGATCGTTCTAACAACTAAAATCTCTTATCCCTTAATGGTGGCAAGCCATTCCTCATTGTCCATTCCGCAGCATTGTTGAAACACTTATTTCCCGCTCTCCGGAATCATTCACGTATTGGCGGAAGTGTCGTACCACGTGTCTCTTGTGTCCTGCGTACGTCTGGGCGGAAGCGCGTCATCCCGCAACTGTCCCCATAGCAACGCGGCAGTTCTCTCGAGGGAAACGCGTCACTGGAAAGGCCGGCTTGCCCGAAGTATGGTGTCCGTTTAGAGTCATTTAGATAAGATGTAGTCTTCATATTTCATTGGTCCGGAGTACTATCCAACGCCATTTTTGTGGAGACCAGTCAATGTATGAAATAAAACAACAATGTGTCAAACACTGATAATAAAAATAAACAATAAAATGCATAAGGATAATAATTGGGTCCTCATTTATTATTAAATCGCGGCAAGTCCCAAATGGATTTAACCCTTATTGGAGCCTTAATAGAAAATAAAAAATAAAAAAAAATAAAAAGTATATCCAGTGAATAATGTGTAACTAATTGCAGGCCAAACTAAGTCAAATGAACCACTTTGTCTCAAAGTCTTTATTGAGACCCGTTGGTTCCAACGTCTTATACTTAAAGATTGCCTGCATCTCTGTCCTAGCTAATTTTTTTGGTAAATCACCCCCTCTCTTATCTGATGTTACTTTCTCCAATGCATAGAAATTGATGATGTGTGTGGGATCAGAATTATGGACATTTTTAAAATGCAATGACAGGGCATGAGTCTCCACCCCTTTCTTAATGTTGCGGAGATGTTCTCCAATTCTGATTTTCAATGCCCTACCCGTTCTTCCAATATAGAAACGGTTGCAGTTGCATTCAATACCATATATAACATTGTTAGAGTGACATGTGATGAACTCTTTGACCACATGTTTCCTATCATTGATCATGATCTCCTCTTTTTTACTGCCAAAAGTGTTGGGGATATTCCTACAGGCAATGCAGGACCCACATCTGTAGAATCCTTTAGATGTTATCCTGGATTGGCCCGAAAGCGCGTCAAGATGGCTCCGCACTAATTTCGACTGCAAGTTGGGCGCCTTTCTATATATACAGATTGGTCTATCGGGTAAGTCCATGCCGATCACAGGATCTTTTTTCAATAAGGGCCAATGTTTTTTCAAGATATTCTTGACTCTATTGTGTTGAGAGGAATAGCTCGTGATGAAGGCCCACTTGAATAAATCATTCTCATTGTCCCTTTCCTTTATTCTTGGTTTAATGAGAGTTGTTCTATCTAATTTGGAGACAGTATCTAGAGCATCTTTCAGTGCAGATTTATTATAGCCTGACTCCTCAAAACATTCTTTCATAGTTGATGATAGTGTAATACTATTTTTGAATGGGTAATATATTGATGTTCCAGCGTGAACCCGTACCAGATAGGATGGTCTACATAGAGTAGTTGTCTGGACCGAAGGCACCCATAGGGCGAACCTGGTGTCCTGGCATAGATACATAGATGACATTTTTTTCATTTGGGAGGGGGATGCAGTGACTTTGGATCAGTTTTGTTCCTATCTCAACACAAATGACCATCATGTCAAATTAGTGTTTGATGCTAGTCAAACACAGGTCAATTTTTTAGACCTCAATATCTATATAGAAGAGGGAACTATCAAGACTAGAAATTATATTAAACCCACTGACTCCAGGTCGTACATCAATAGAGCAAGCTGTCACCATCATAATTGGTTAGACAGTATACCAACCGGCCAATTCAAAAGACTGAAGAGGAATTGCTCTGACCAACAAACCTTTTTGACCCAAGCATCAACTATGAAAGAATGTTTTGAGGAGTCAGGCTATAATAAATCTGCACTGAAAGATGCTCTAGATACTGTCTCCAAATTAGATAGAACAACTCTCATTAAACCAAGAATACAGGAAAGGGACAATGAGAATGATTTATTCAAGTGGGCCTTCATCACGAGCTATTCCTCTCAACACAATAGAGTCAAGAATATCTTGAAAAAACATTGGCCCTTATTGAAAAAAGATCCTGTGATCGGCATGGACTTACCCGATAGACCAATCTGTATATATAGAAAGGCGCCCAACTTGCAGTCGAAATTAGTGCGGAGCCATCTTGACGCGCTTTCGGGCCAATCCAGGATAACATCTAAAGGATTCTACAGATGTGGGTCCTGCATTGCCTGTAGGAATATCCCCAACACTTTTGGCAGTAAAAAAGAGGAGATCATGATCAATGATAGGAAACATGTGGTCAAAGAGTTCATCACATGTCACTCTAACAATGTTATATATGGTATTGAATGCAACTGCAACCGTTTCTATATTGGAAGAACGGGTAGGGCATTGAAAATCAGAATTGGAGAACATCTCCGCAACATTAAGAAAGGGGTGGAGACTCATGCCCTGTCATTGCATTTTAAAAATGTCCATAATTCTGATCCCACACACATCATCAATTTCTATGCATTGGAGAAAGTAACATCAGATAAGAGAGGGGGTGATTTACCAAAAAAATTAGCTAGGACAGAGATGCAGGCCATCTTTAAGTATAAGACGTTGGAACCAACGGGTCTCAATAAAGACTTTGAGACAAAGTGGTTCATTTGACTTAGTTTGGCCTGCAATTAGTTACACATTATTCACTGGATATACTTTTTATTTTTTTTATTTTTTATTTTCTATTAAGGCTCCAATAAGGGTTAAATCCATTTGGGACTTGCCGCGATTTAATAATAAATGAGGACCCAATTATTATCCTTATGCATTTTATTGTTTATTTTTATTATCAGTGTTTGACACATTGTTGTTTTATTTCATACATTGACTGGTCTCCACAAAAATGGCGTTGGATAGTACTCCGGACCAATGAAATATGAAGACTACATCTTATCTAAATGACTCTAAACGGACACCATACTTCGGGCAAGCCGGCCTTTCCAGTGACGCGTTTCCCTCGAGAGAACTGCCGCGTTGCTATGGGGACAGTTGCGGGATGACGCGCTTCCGCCCAGACGTACGCAGGACACAAGAGACACGTGGTACGACACTTCCGCCAATACGTGAATGATTCCGGAGAGCGGGAAATAAGTGTTTCAACAATGCTGCGGAATGGACAATGAGGAATGGCTTGCCACCATTAAGGGATAAGAGATTTTAGTTGTTAGAACGATCCATGTCTGGAAATAGGATTTCTTTGTATTTTAGATGGGAGGGGTATAAATACCCGGACAGTATGGATACCAATACACCTTGAGAAAGATAACAAGGAGTTATCGAAACGCGTTGGTGAATGGTATCCTGGGTACATGTGGAGGACTCCCTTGCTGGCATCTTGACTTTCTGGGGACGCCTGGTTGTTTTTGCATGCTCATTTGTCTACTTGTTTGTAGACCTACAAAATCGGTGAGAGTCCACCTGTCCCATTTTAATCATTGTATTAAATTGTTTTTACGTTATTACACTATTGGATCCTCTTTCATTACATATGGCATTGCTTTGAGTCCATGTGGAGGGAGACTCCATTTTATGAAGATCAGAAGGGGAGATTGTCTTGTTGTGATCTGGCGTTTTGAGTCTGAAACAAGTGATTATTGTCTACTCTATGTAGACCATCCTATCTGGTACGGGTTCACGCTGGAACATCAATATATTACCCATTCAAAAATAGTATTACACTATGTATATATTCTCTGTCTAGGTTGACACAGCACTAGATTTTGTGCAAGAGTTTAATCACCAGATCAAACCCTGTGAAGCGCCCGTGAATTGGTGTGGTAACCCATTTTTCTTTCTGCATATTTCTATAGTGTGGGTGACACTATTTACCACTATATCCAGGCTGCTTTCCTTCTTGGCGCATGAGTGTAAAATCAAAACCATTTTCCATGAAGCGAAAAGTAACTTTTCTGCCTGATACCTCGAAAGGCGGCAAGTAGAAATGTCGGTGATGGTGTCACTATCTCCGAAATGGCAGAATAACTGAATAGCTGCTGGCGGGCACACTCTAGTGGCAGGCGCCCAAACAACAATTGAATCATCCCCCTCTGAGTCACTCACACACAAGTGCGACATCTGGCACATTCTGAATGCAAGTGGATGCAAATGGAATATTAATGTAACTGTATGCACATTCTAATGCGTGCACATCAAAAAGCCTCATTTTTCCATATGCGAGAGCAGCTGTCTTCTTTATCATTAGAACATACTTTCCTACACTCTCAGAAGCTTCGGGAGAATCAAGATATTTCAGGTAGTCCACTGGACCAACAAAAGAGTGGGTGGGACTCCGACACCCCACCACTTTCCTAGTGAAGTGGGCAGGATAGGGACATAATGCTGGGAATTGCATGTCTATATAGAGGGGGCGGGCCAAAATGGAGTTAATCCCATTTTTTTCCCACTGCCTATTAGGGGCCTAATGATTACAGAGCCTGGCCTCGCCCCCAGAGTGATCAGCTGCATCTCCTGTGTCGGCTTCTGCCAGAGAGGTGCAACATAAAGTCTGCAAGTATGTATTATCACCTACACTGACCCCATGCTAAGTGCAAGAGATATAACTGAAATAGGAATAGCTCAAAATATGGCGAAACTCTGGTTACACACCCACAATACAGTTCTCATCTGTGCGTATGCTCAGTTGCCGCCCAGATGTCACCAAACAACACCGATTTCACAGACAGGGCCGGCTCAAGCTTAATTTTTTTGGTAAGCAAATATAAATTTTGGCACCCTATGATGGGATAAACTTCTTAAAGGGACAGTGCACGCCAAATGCGCGCACCGCAAAAAAGGGGCATGGTCTCATAAGTTAGGGGCATGGCCACATATTTATACCCCAAAGGATACAGGGATATAATAGGTAACTGGGGAGGCAGGGATGAGACAGATAGTGGGTGACAGGGGAGCAGTGGTGCAAGTAGAAATTTTTTCGTAGTGGAACCGATAGTAAAAAAAATGGGCGTGATCACGTGTCATGAGGGGGCGTGGTCACACAAAGCTAGGGAAGTGGCTACATGACAATATGGGCATGGCCACATTATGCCACACACCATAATGTCCCTTACACATTATGCCAAACACCATAATGCTTATTACACATTAGGCCACACATCGTAATGCTTATTACACATTATGCCACACACCGTAATGTCCATTATACATTATGCCACACACTGTAATGCCTATTACACCTTATGCCACACACCATAATGCTTATTACACATATGCCACACATTGTAATGCCCATCAAACATTATGCCATGCACCATAATGCCCATTACACATTATTGCAGACACCATAATGCCCATTACATATTATGCCACATACCATAATGTCTTACATACTATACCACACACCGTAATGACTATTACATATTATGCCATACACAGTTATTCCACTGACACCATTTTATATCTGACACACAAAAATGCCCCTTATAAATGATGCCCCAGTGGTGGGCTGGTGGTACTGAGTATCACCACCATATTTCTTAATTGTATGCTGTACCACCCTACTTTCAGCACTGCGGGGGAGGCAGGGGTAACAAATAGCTATTAGGTGACAGGGAGATAGTGGGTGACAGGAATAAATACACTGAAATATGTGTGCACTGGTGTGCTAGTATGCATGACTGACAAACTGACAATAGTCTCCATAGTAAAAGTACATTTTAAGGTAAAACACAAATGTTAAATACAGCACACACTGGACAGTGTCATGCCATGTAATCAGTATTCAATGACCACCTGACAATCATAACCTGAGTTATGTCATACATTAAAGATACTGTAGATCACCATTTAAATGAATAAGGAACTGAAATAAATGACTGAGATAATAACAGTATGGGGCACAGGGTCACCAGCATTCCTGTAAGCGATATATAACTACTGTACATAGCCTTGAATTATGACCTAGAAGTGGAGTCACACACACTATAAACTGACAGAACTGAGAAAGGCTGGGGAGGTATATAAATTACATGGCCTATTCACTTTATACGCAATACAGTACACACTACAAAGAAGTGGTGCTCCCATAGAATTAGATAGTATATACCTTGCTGTGTGTGTGGGGAACCTGTGCCTACCCTGCCAGTGTTACCAGGACGTGGTGTTACATATGAGTAGCATTTAACTTTTAATTGAATTTCATTATTTGCAAAGCGACCTTTGCACCTGCTGTGCCATGTAAGCACCGGTGTGCCCCGTGTACATACAGCACAGCCTGGCTGTGGTGCTCACAGTGCATCACTTGCTGCTGCCCCTGCTCACTCCGGGCCCCCACTGCTATCACTGCCTGGGGAACAGTGCAGTTTGTCAGTGCATCTCTGTCATGCAGCTCCATCTCTCCAAGAACCGCTGCACAGACGCAGTGCCCTCTCCAGTCTTGCATTGGGATGGCCATCGATGATTCCAAATTATCAATGGTTTATGGCCGATGTTAAATCTTTTTGCCATTGGTGGGAGAGAACCAGATGGTTTCTTTCCATCGATGGCACAGCCTAAACGAATATTTTTTATTTTTTTGCTAGGTGCTGGGACATGGAGCATAGCTCCGCTCCTGACATCCGCTAAGCCCCATCCCCATTTTTGATTGGCCCATGGCCCGACCAGCACCTTTCAGTGATGGCCATTGAGTGGTGCAAACCATCGATGGTTCACCACAGATGGTTCAAGTGCCATTGATGGTTATCACTGATGGTGCCATTAATGGCAACCATTGATGGCAGCCCACCAATGGCAATCCCTAGTCTGGTGCTCTATGCATCCGCGTACCATGCAAATGTGTCGGCCGGCCCTGTTCACAGACGATATGTGTTTGGGTTTATGTGCAGCTAGGATCAGGCCCAATGTAACTAGTGGCTGTTCAAGGTAAATGAACCATTGGTATCACAAAAGCGTTATTACTTTATAATTCTCAAGTGTCATCTTGGGTTAGCCACTGTATTCTATCTGATATTAATAGCTTAGAAACTGCACAATTAAATGTAAAGGAGTGTAAGTGCAAAGGTTCAGCCTAAGAGTAATTTGGAACTACTGTAAATGGGGCAGATCCCTGTGCACAGATGCAGACAGCGAGTTTAAGCATACAGCTCACAAGCTTTCTGAGTTGTGTGTATGGGGCAGTGAAGCCTACAGTATTTCTGTCAGAACTCTTGCTAGCATGAGACTGGTGAAAGTGCAGAGACTAATGAGGGCAGTTTTAGCAGAATGCGTAAAATCTGCGGAATGGGATTTTGCCTGTAAATGCATGCACATAAACCTTCACTCAAGCCTTGAATTATACTGTAGGAGTGTACAAATGTTCTTTATTTAAGTTTTTATTAGTATTTATCCAGTAGTTTTTCACAATGCTTTTTTATGTAATGTTCTTTTATTTAATTTAAAACAGTAAGACTTTTGCTATTGGTGCTAGAAATTATATACTGCAAATCTGTTTGTATGTAGCAAATAAAAGCAAGGGGATTTTGTTCACAGTTTGATCAAAGCATTTTAAGATGGGTACACACTGGCAGATATATATGCAGTTCAATCGATCTGCAGATATTTCTGCCGGTGGTGTTTGATCATACACACATAAAGATGCACCAATATATCTCCAGATATATGTCTCCGGATATATATGTCCAGATATATTGGTCATCTGCTGTGTTGCACAGCAGATGCAATAAATCTGTAAAGACGTCGTTCACAGACATATTGCTTGTACACACCTGCACATTAGGTGATGGAGGGGCCAGGTGGGGGCCGAAGTATCCCCCGCCCCCTTACCCGGCAGCAGCACTAGCAGCTCTTCTCCCCAGCCCAGCACATGCTGCTGTGTGCTGGGCTGCAGTGTCACCAGGAAGGCACTAAGGGGTCTATTTAATAAGCCTTGGATGGAGATAAAGTCTACGGAGATAAAGTACCAGCCAATCGACTCCTAACTGCCATGTCAAAGTACAATTTTCTGCCGGGTGGGATGCCGCTGTCGGGATACTGACAGTCGGCATCTCGTCGTCGAGATTACGTATGTAATACATTCCATACAGGGTTTAGACACTTAGGGCCAAATGTAATAGAGTGAGAGTTTCAGAAAGTGAGAGATTTGGTAAGGTTTTTCAGTTTTTTTAAAGTGGCAATCATTTACACTGCAAAACCTGGTTGATCTTGCTGTGTAAATGATTGCCACTTTAAAATAACTGCAAAACTTTACCAAATCTCTCACTTTCTGAAACTCTCACTCTATTACATTTGGCCCTTATTTTCTTAATTTATTTTAGATATTGAGATTAGAGATCTGAATGGTTGTTTTTCCTCATTTTCTGCCCATTTGATTGTGTGTTTGAATATATTGTATTATTGTGTTTTCTACTGTGAGTACAACTTTGTGGTGCCATATAAATAAATAATAATAATAATAATAATAATAATAATAATTTCTGACATGATGTCACTGATTTCTTCCCATTTAGAGTAACTAATTATAGGAATTAAAAATTAAACCATAAAAAAGGGGCCAGTACTGCGTATTGTTGAACAGCATCAGAAGAAAAAACACTGGTTTTCTCTGCATATACAAAAAAATATTATTTTATTATTTTGTTATATGACTATACAATAGAAGGTGTATGTAGACATAAATAAAAAGAGATATGTCAGTCTATGATTTTAGAGTTCTCTCATGGGGAGAGCAAGCAAATTAGAGTCTTGGCCTGAACTAAAGATTTTAAATTCAAGGTTTAGAAATAAACAATTTAACTGCTATTTTTTTTCCATGGTGATAATGATACTAAATTTAATTATTTTAAATCAAATTTGTTCCTAAGAATAGTTATGCCATAGGTGATGACATAATCTGTTTTATGATATATTGGGTGGGGCTAATATAACGTGCAGAGAGAGATAGATGTGGGTGGGTTATATTGTTTCTGTGCAGGGTAATACTGGCTGCTTTATTTTTACACTGCAATTTAGATATCAGTTTGAACACATCCCACCCAAATCTAACTCTCTCTGCAAATGTTATATCTGCCCCCCCCCCCCCCCCCCTCATGCAGTGCAATGTGGTTTTGCCCATTACAAAAAGATTTTGCTTTTGCGCTCTACCCTGAATTAGTGTGCCTTGAGGACCGAGGTTTGGAATGCCTGCATTAGACACTTTGGGTCACAATTATTGTAGATGGATAAAGCCTGCATACACAACAAGATATGGTTATAATTCAGATTAATACAACATCTGCCAGATTCTACCCAGGTGTTGGTCAGCATCAACAGTCTCAGGGAATCCACAGACATTGACATTTGCAGCAATTTAAGCATAAAGTAACTGTAGTGGCTAGAAGCATGTATGAGTGGTGGAAGCTCCCTGCAGTGGCGCTGAGAGGCCCGTGGGGGCCCAGGTCCCTACCCACCACCACCACCACCACCACCTTACCTGGCAGCAGCAGCTGCAGCTCTTCTCCGCAGCCCAACACACTTCTGCTGTGTGCTGGGCTGCAGTGTGGCCAGGGAGGCACCTAAGATACAATTTTTTCTGTATTTATTTTCTAATCCACTGATTAGGCCACAACCCCTGAAAAGTACCTGCACCCAGTCAGGCTCTCTACTGCCCTGGCTCCCTGCAGATCATCTTGGTGACTTTTGATAAATATAGTATTAGCTTTGTGACCATTTCAACAAGAGTATACAAATTACTAAAGTAAACCAGTTATTTAGATATACAATCATTATTTACATAATTGTACCTTAATATATCTTGCATGTAGTATAAATAGTGTACTTATTATACAGAAACAGTAAAAATAAATACATACAAAATGTATGATTGTTTCCAAGCTTCTCAGTAGCACTGGTTAGTCTTTCGTTTTCAAAAGAGAAACACATTTTACTTGAGAGGTTTTCCTCCTGATAATTTGCCTTTTAAACAGACATTAAAGGAACACAGAATTAAATGTTATATCTACTAAAATCAATAACTAGTTTAACTGCAATCTTTTAATAAAAGGAAATTAGATAAGGATATATTTATTGATCAAAGAGTCACCATGCAGGGACATCTGCTTTCTCAGGTAACTTTTTCCAAACAAGATAAAAGAAAGACTTTCCTGTAGTGGAATTGGTCTCACAGTCATACATACAGCTCACCCTCATACGCAGAAAAAATATTTACATTAATATAATAATAATAATAATAATAATAATAATTTCCTAATGAAGTCTTGTACATTTGAATAAATATATATAGTAGTTTTAATCTAATAAATACTTAAAAGGAGAGTCACTTATTGAGGTGTTAAAGTGGATTTCTTAAAATTATCAACAGATAGGTCATGAATCTTTTCCAGAAATATCGTAGGGACAAGAAATACATAATGGGCTATTTCTGTAGTACTGTACTTTAATAAACTGTATTTAATCATATTAAAAAAGTTAAAAAAATAACATCTTAAAAGATGTATTTGTAAATCTGCTTATCTGTGGGTTACTATATAGAGTTTGAAAGGATCTATATAAATATGGATATAGGATAGAATTTCCCTGTTTCTAGAATAATTCCAGTGTTACCTTCCAAATAAATTTTTAAGTACATTATTTTATGACTTTTTTTATTTATTAATTATCTTAAAAATACATTATTATCACCTGGTGGCTTCCTGTCCCTATTCTATATTCAGAAATAATTTCAGAGATAATCCAATAATCCAACTCCAACGCATTTTCTTTAGACCTGAGAAAGTTTGGTCTAAACAAAATGCATTGGTCGTTCCTGTTCACCTCCTAAAGACACCCACCTTTCAGGAAACACTTCTGCTAATGGTAGTTCCCTTTGATTCCAGGGGGATCCACAGAGAAGGAACACTCTTTTCCTTTTACATTCAAGTGATTTGTTAGAGATGGTTATGCTGATTTTTAATTACCTTTATGTAAGTGATTTTATTGCAGATTTATACATTTCAAAAATTATCACACTATGAGTCCTTCTCGATTATTTGATGCTGAGCTGTTTTCCCATTTTGGAGATGATTGAAGTAAAGAAAGAGTATGTCTGAATGTCCCTAAGAGGTCTCATAACATTGCTCAAGGAATTTATTTATCTGAATAAGAAGCAGAGGTATTTAGCTCAGTAGAGTGCTTAGTGGTGCAGTGTCTTACAGTAAGTGCTTTAAAAATTGGTATCCAGAGTATGGTTTGCAAATTCAGCACATGCAATAAATGTAAATATAGAAGGCTTATCTGATAAAATATATGATATAGTACATCCTTGTATAGTCTCCAGTCCATATAGCAAATACACAACAAATGTCACCCTGTCACACCAATGTATGACTTCCTCAGGGACGATGATGTCCAATTAGGCACGGTACCGGTGCCATAGACAAAATGTGTTGGGTCAGCAAAGGTCCATGGAGGTCCAGTGAACTGGGACTGCCTAATTTGTTTATCTAATAAGCTCTTCTGTGTTCTTAACATTGTACATGTGTTTACTATTGGTCTAATTAATTTTTCTGGTTTAGTGTGGTATAGTATGGTATGATTTTTCTTTGTAGTGAACTTCTACAGTATATGGGACATTGATATGCTCTTCAGATTGAAATATTGTATTTGTTCAGATTAGCACAATTTTTATTTCATTTTGATTTGAGTCCAGTTTATACGAGGGCGGTTCAATAAGTACAGTAACAAGACCTCTCACGTGTGTAATGTTCTCTATTTCATTCTAATTTCCCGCCAGGCTAGTAAGTTAGACCACTACTTACCCTCATGGTCATCAGACTGTGCCTCATATCAGTCATACTGTCCCAACATAAATTGTAAGGTGGCCGGGCTGGCGGAACAATGGTCAAACATTGAGGTGCGTAGTGTGATCAGATTTCTGTTTCTAAAGGGGACATCAGCAGCTGAAATCAGTTGAGGTATACAGTGATAACACAATGTCATGGAAACAGGTTTGGTGCACTGCCTTTGTTAATGGCAGAACAAATGGCCAAGATGAGCAGCAATCTGTCTGGCCAAGCAGTTCCACCATAGGCAGTGCCCCAAATCCAAACATGTGTCTGTGATATGACGTTATCACCATACACCTCAACAAGTTGGCAATGAATATCAGTATGACTGATATGAGGCACAGTCTAATGGCCATGAGGGGTAGCAGTGGTCTACCTGCTCTTTCCTGTGAGAAATTAGAATGAAATAGAGAGCAATACATACATGAGAGGTCTTGTTACCTTACTTATTAAAAATTGATTTATGAGGATACTTCACTAGGAGGAGTAATTTTGTGTTTCATATATACACTGTGCGTGTGTGTGCGCATGTGTGTATGTGTGCACGTGCTGAACTATGCTTTGGGGTTCAGACACAGGGTGCATAGGTGTTGCTTTCTCCTTGAAATGCTTTTTTCAAAAGTACTCAAATATAATGTTACATGACAAGATCTCTAATAGCAAAAGAATCTACAAAAGTTACAGACATGGGTCCCAGTGGTCTAGTGTTCTACAATAAAATATGGTAATGTTACATAAAAACATAAACATTCTAAAAAAGTGTGCTTTAAAAGCCATAATATATAAAATTTTTGCTACTGTGCTCTCTCATCAAACACACACATCAAACAACAAGCACGGAAGACAGTATATATCATAGGGAAATGCAGAAGGGGGGTTCCAGTTGCCCAGAAACCACCTCCACTTGGCCAGTGGATCAAATTATGACAATAGCAATAGTATATAATAAGATTACTAGAGCTGCTGCCACAACTTACAGTTTAAGGGACAGAGAAGAGCTGCTGCAGATGCCCAGTAGTAGCAACTTCTTCTACCAAGTTTGCTGTGTTTGTGGATATGATCCCTCAATCACTGCACTGGACCATAAAGTATATGCCAGGAAGAAGAGCAAGTGCTTTATCATGAGGAGGAAAGAATGTCTACTTAAAAAGTACAGTTCTGTCCCTTGTGGTTCTGTTAGGTTTGTGTATTTATTTATTTATTTATTTATTACGGGACGTTTAATCTCTTCCTGACCACTTATTTTATTTAAATTAGATAAATGTTTGATACAGCCTATATTATAGACCATATATATTTGTTAAGTACTAGGTTCTTCTACTGTTTCCCCAGATTCCTGCACTTGCTCCAATGTCCCGCAGAGCAGGAGATTGTGGATTGCATTTGGAAACTCCTCTCCAGAAATCTTGCATTTGACCCTGCATATGCTCCATACTAGATAACTATGTGCGGCATCCTTTAATGCATGTAATGTACACAAATCATATGTAAACAAAACGAAACATTACATTTTATTTCTAATCTTAAAACTTAGTAATTACCCAGCTGCCAGAGTCACACCGCACATCCTCCGTGCATCCTATCTTCTCCACAGATAATTTAGTATGGTAATTTGCTCTAGGGGGAGTCATTTGGAATTAAAATATCTAAAGATTATGTGACATTTTACATTTCGGCTTTGAATCTTGCAGGCTCTATGTAACTTGACATAAAAAAGATTCCCTTATTATACACTTGTATAGGATTTGTAGAACGCTGTGTACTATTTCTTGATCTGCATGTTCCTTTGTATTTGGCTTTCTGTTTCCTCTATAGACACACACTTACTAAGCCTATTCAAGGAGACAGGGAAAAAACTAGACAGGTTCCAGCTAATGCAGGAAAGCTAAGAAAACATCATTAAGGTACACTGTCTATCACCATTTACAGTATTACCACGATTGTGATACTACCTGCGTTTTATCATGGGGTTTACATCATTGTACTAAATATAACCTCTAAACAATTCTCAGGGTACAAATGACTTCAAATGCATGTCATATCTCATTTGTAGCTTGATGTCACATGCCTTTTCATTGTGCTCATTACTTGGAGATAGTTAAACATTTGGATGTGTGCATCTCATTTGGTGTCAATTCAGGTAAAAGATCATGCCAGCAATGGAGATGTTTTATGTTATTATTAAAATGTGATAACAACAGTGTTCAAACCAGGATTAACTGCTGATTTGTTATTGTGTTCATAGTCTTATGTGCTCCGCTCATCAGACTTTTAGATACCAATTAATAAAAAAATATCTAAACACAGATAAATACACCATAAAGGAAAACAACTAAGAATGCACAAGGGGACAGCTTTTATAAATAGATGAGCTCCTATTGGGAATCAGTAAAAAGTTTGTCTATAAAATCTATCCAAGGCTAATTAGAGTGGATAGAGGGACAGAGAGGATTAAAAACTATGTACATATTAGAGATGTGTGCCAACGCCCATGTTTTGGTTTTGGTTCTAACTCGTTATTGGGTTTTGTTTTTGGCAAAACCGCCCTCACCTATTTTGGGTTTGGATCTGTATTTAATTGTTTTTATTTTTTATAAAAAAACAGTTAAAATCACATAATTTGGGATTTTTATTATTAACCTAAATATAATTAATTTCCAGTTATGTTCAGTCAATTTTGACCACTTCACAGCTCACAATATTGTTTTCATCAATATTGGCCAAGGGCTGCAGCGAGCTGGCTGGTTACTAAGCGACAGAGCAGCAGTACAAACACACGGCAGTTGATAGAACATCTTTTTTTAACAAATGACAATTACACACTGCTACTCTCACACTGCTTAAATATTATTAATGCTGTGGCGAGGCTTATCCCTAAACACACACATTTTTTTTTTACATTTTTCTTTGGGTTTTTTTAAATATATTTTAATACTTATTTTTAAACAAATGAAAACAACTTCACATTGTGACTCTTATCGCTTAAATTATTAATGCAGTGGCATGACCTGGCCCTGAACAAACACAAGTTTTCCAAAAAAACCTCCCCCCCAAAAAAAATTCAGTTTTTTTAACAAATGACAAGAACTTCACCCTGCAACTCACAGTGCACTGAAACACACTTTTTTTTGTATTTATTTTACACACTGGTGACATCCGCTGTGCTTATATTATAGTAAGGGTGGCAAGCATCAGTGTGCACCAATAAAGGCTTAATGCTGTATTGCGGGCAGTGACAAACAACGCCAGTGTGCACCAAGGGTCAATGCTGGGCTGCACTGTGGGACAGTTACAGCACCAGTGTGCACTAGTAAAGGGTTAATGCTTCCCTATATTAGGAGTAATGGGCAGCTCTGCAGGCAGTGACAAAAATAAGAACATCAGTGTACACCAAGGGTTAATGCTGGGCTGCACTGTGGGCAGTTACAGCACCAGTGTGCACCAGTGAAGGATTATTGCTGCCCTCTATAAGAAGCTCTGGGCAGCTCTGTGGGCAGTGACAAAAAAAAACCCACCAGTGTTCACTAAGGGTTAATGCTGCCCCTGTTTTAGGTGGTCTGGGCTGCACTGCAGGCAGTAACAAAAAACAACAACACAAAACAGGGTTAATGCTGCAGTTACAGCACCAGTGTGGCACACTTAGCTAACATGCAAGTAATAGATGTTCACTTCCTGCTCAATAAAAATAACAAAGATTGGGGCAGATGTATTAACCTGTAGAAGGCATAAGGAAGTGATAAACCAGTGATAAAGCAGTGTTAAGTGCAAGGTGATAACGCACCAGCCAATAAGCTCCTAACTGTTAATTTACATATTGGAGCTGATTGGCTGGTGTGTTTATCACCTTGCATTTCTCACTGGTTTATCACTTCCTTATGCCTTCTCCAGGTTAATACATCTGCCCCGATGTTTTGCTGCCTACATTCATCTAGCTCAGCCAGTATTAATAACACTTGACATGTGGGTGCCCAAAAAACAGAGTCCTCACATTTAGTCTTTACTAAAGCTTCCTCCCCTCAGAAGACTCTGTGAAAAATGGCACCAAAATCACTGAGGGAGGTACTTATATCAAATCCAAAACACGCGAGATCTGATGCCCGGAAGATTACATTTTGCCTCTTTTTGGAATCAGAGCCAGGTGGGAAAACACGAGCCAGGGCTCAAATTCCCATTGATACTGGAAGTTTGGGTGGGCCTCGATTCACAGAGAACCGAGCCTGCTCATTTCTAGTAAATATGTTTAAAAAAACAGCTCCTTAGAATATCATAGAATGACAAAGGCTGAGAATTGGACACGTCTTAGAAGGTATACAAAGTAATATAAATAAAGGTTTTCACATTGAAATCTACCAACCTTATAAGTATTTTCAGAGCAAAATGAGAGAAAAAAATGTACGTGATTATCGCATAGTCAGGGCCAGATTAACAATGGGATGGATGGAGCTACAGCTTTAAGCCTTCATATAAAGATAGGACCATCATCATAAGTATTAACATTTAATTTCTAGTTCTCCTTAAAAAAATATGCAATTTTCTTATTTTTATATATTTAAGGGAGACAGTGAGGCTGATTATAAAGGAGGTGTACACACCCATGTGACTCTGGCCACACCCACAAGCTCAGGCAACAGCTACACATCTTCTCAGTATAGGCCCTTTAACTTTTTTCAGCCCTTAATCCGGTATTACTATGGTCATCCTGGCCAAATTAAAGCAATATGTAATGCATCATGCAATACATATCTAATAAGGAAAAAAATTAAATTTCCAACAAATTGATGTTAACTGAATGGATGTTAGTAAATTGACCACTATTCATCTGAAGTCTTGATTTAAATGTATATGGCGCAAATTGGTAATTTGCAGATTTCCATTATATTAAAAAGGAAAATGTTATTGATTATAAACATTGTAATATATATGTGATATACAGTCATATATAAATATGCAGTAGGTTACAACATAAATTTATGATTATATCTGCAAAGCTAGTTACTGTTCACTCGTTCCCCACATCGTTCCAAAAATATTAAGCAAACGTGAAAATGGGTCCTAAGACTTTGGTATAATTCCATTCCATAATGTCTTACTACAGTATTTAAGAAGGCATATACTGTACAAATTGATTTGGCAAAATCTTATCTGTAATATTGAGTGATTTTGCTCAATTCGCAGGTTAATGTGTATGTGATTTGTAACAAATGAGCAAGTTGCATAAATGTGTTATTTTCACAATTCACACTAGCCATATGTCTTTTTTAGTTAGCATGGTCTTTTATCTACTGAGATAGCAATTTCATTCCCTAAGATTTGGCCCTAAATTTTCCTTGTGCTGGTGATGAATAAATGTTTAAGTAAATCTACTTTGTCCTTTGGTATAAGTCATGTTCAAATAATTAATTCAAAGCACAAAAGCCCCTGGCTGTCAGGCTATTAAAATGCAATCTGTTAAGATTCTCTGCATGCCAAGCAACATAACCCTTACAAAAACAGGAAAGCAGAAGGATAAGCAAATAAAGCTATATGTTGCATCCAAGCAAAACACTACAACACTACAGCAAAGTATTATTCCTCTTGATTTGTGAATTGGTCTTTATGGGCACAGATATGAAAATGACAGAGGTTGGTCAGTACAGTAGTTACAGTGTAAAGTTTGCTTAATATATTAGCCAGGCAATGAACATTAACCCATCATTTAAACATAATGTTTTACTTATATCTTGAGATAAAATCACATTACAGAGATAAACAAGGTACATTTGTCAAGCAACTAGGGGCATATTCTGCACCGTAATTGCTGGATGATCACATTTTATATTAAACTGTCCTACCACCTTCTTTGATGAAAAGTATTAAAATAACAGTAAATATTCCAAGTGAAATAATGTATTTTTAATTTTAAGTACATATCACAATTAATCAATATGGTTTATATGGAGTTGTCATCTACTCTTTCATGTATAATACATTTGCAGATCACTCACAAGACTAGCTACTGTATATTTGAAATTAAGAGCAGTCATTAAAGTAAAGGGCCCTACTTCCTTCATTCAACATCACACAGAATACCGCATATACAGTCGGTTTAATTTATGCTTATAATCATTCTTATAACTCTCATTATATCTGTTTTGCTCAAATACATTATATATGTTTTGCTCAAAACATTTCGGCACCTATAAATAGCATTTACATTTAAATTTCCTCCAGTCCCTGGTCAGTAACATGAGATTAGTAGGATAAAAAGAATGGAATATCATAGGATTAACATCAATAAACTTACCAGTGCTTGCTACTGTAAGAGTAGCATCACCTGATTCTTTGTTCTCACTTCTCTATGCACACACTATTTGAAAGCAGTTTTGGCAAGGCCTCCATAATATTGCCACACTGACTCTGTTGTTTTACCAGTCCGCACTGACATTGCTTGCTCATGCAGTATGCCGATTGGACTCTGATTATATTCTTTTAACTAGTTGTCTCATATTTCTCCTTCAGGTTTTTTTTTTTGTAGCTCTAATTAGTTCCCTTTCATCTAAAACAGTACACACTAACACCCTTCTCAAATCCCTTAATTGGATTCCCACTAAACAATGAATCACCTACAAGATCCTTCAAACTCTCCACTCATCTCCATACAAGCTCTCCAGTCTTGCATCAAGCAAGTATGTGTCAAACCCACTGCTCAAATCAATATTCATTACACACCTCTACATAATTGCAGTTTCTGGTTTTAACTAGAAAAGCCAGATAAAGTAGTAGTCACATCCAATCTGGTACATGAACAGGAAATGATATCTATTGGAGTTACACAGTAATTCCCTCTGCATCCTGTGACCCTAATTGATGTTGTTGCTTTTTGATCGTATTTATGTTTTAATTAACAATTAATAGTAACAGAAATGCTATTAACATGAATATTTAAATATTCAAGAACAATTCTACATAACATGGCAAAAACACATTTTTGAAAGTTAATGTAAAACCATGCACAAAATGTATAAATGGTGTTGTAGCATACAATACTGACAGTTTAATATTCAAACATAAAATGATCATAAAACAATTAATAGAGGCTACATGATTAAAAATCGATAAAAGGTCAGTTGCAATATTAGCAGTCTCTAGGCATAATTTATATAATCCCATATTGGGAAGTGAATGGACAGTTCAATACCTGTATATGGGCTCTCTGCCCCAGGGGGTGATAGTCCAGTTTATAAAGGTGTTTGAATCTATAGGATCCAATTAGCGATGGTCCAAGGCAGCAAAGGTATCTAATGCAAGAAGAAATAGTATCCTTATCCAACAGGTGACTAGTGCTTGGTCAGTTGGCATCATTGTAAGGGCTCCTCCATCTTCATTGGTACAGTGTGTACTATTGCGACATCCAGCATACCAGCTGAGGGATCAGGATACCATTTTGTCTTGCACTGGATACCTCTGCTGCCTTGGACCATCGCAAATTGGATCATATAAATTCAACCACAGAGCCAGTAATACCTTTTATAAGCCAGACTATAAGACCCCTGGGGCAGAGAGCCCAAATATTGAACTGTCCATTCACTTCCCAATATGGCACTATTTAATTTATGCCCATAGTGCTTGGGTGTAATATGCCGGTGGTCAGAATGCCAGCGGTCAGAAGACTGACTGCGGCATCCCAATTTTGAACTTCCAGACAGGAGATAGGTAAGTACCCTCCAATGCCCCCTAACCCTCCCTTTCTGCAGCATAAACCTACCTAGCCCACCCTGCTACCTAACCCCAACCCTCCCCAGTAGTGTCTAAACCTAACCCCCCTTCCCACATCCTAAAACTAACTTTACCTTCCTACGCAGCCTAACCCTAAGTCTCCGGTGCTTAAACCCCCCTCCCAACAGCCTAACCCTAGCCCTCCCTTTCCTGGAGCCTAACCCTAACCCCCCGCAGCTTAAACCTAACACCCCCTCCCCCAGCTTATTCGTCCACAGCCCCGGCCTACCCTCATTCGGGATCCTGGCTGTCGGGATTTCAGTGCTGGGATTGTGATGCCGGCACTGGTATTCCCAGCAATGTCAGAATTCCAGCATCAGTATTCCAACTGCCAGGATCCTGACCACTAGGATACTGACCAGATCCCAGCCAGAGATTTGCTATATAATGACTGACCTTTTATCAATTGTAATCATGAAGCCTCAATGAATTGTTATGTATTTTATGTGCAAATATTAAAGCGTCACTATTGTATGCCACAACACCTTTATCCATTTATTAGATACTATTAGCGCTGTTATAGTCTTTGTACAATTTTTTGGACATGTACTTATTTCTTTATTTACAGCTACTTGGTTAGACCTCTCATAGCAGCACCTGATTAGTATATATACTTGCTATATATTCCTTTACACAACACAATATATACATAGTTAAATACACCAAAAATAATTAAAATTATGTTCATGGCTCTTTATGTTAAATATTTAACACTAGTTTTTAAATCATATGAAATATTCTATGATGCTGATGTTTCATTCAAAGATAATGTAAACCAACAGACATGTACAGACCTTCTGATAAGCATCTATTTCACTTCCAATCTGCATTACATTCAATGCTGCATGTATGATACTGGTCACGGATGATCGATGCATGAGAAAAATGCAATAGTTTTATGGGAATGCTCTCATAGGGTAAATGTTTAGCATGCTTTAGTCAAAACACTCTGACCTATTACCAGAACATAGGTGGTCATTCCGAGTTGATCGCTAGCTGCATTCATTCGCTGTGCATCGATGAGGCAAAAAAATGGCACTTCTGCGCATGCGTATGCGGTGCAATGCACACGCGCGACGTACTATTACAACGAACAATGTAGTTTCACACAGGGTCTAGCGAAGCTTTTCAGTCGACTGCTGGCCGCAGAGTGATTGACATGAAGTGGGCGTTTCTGGGTGTCAACTGACCGTTTTCAGGGAGTGTTCGAAAAAACGCAGGCGTGCCAGAAAAAACGCAGGCGTGGCTGGGCGAACACAAGGCGTGTTTGTGACGTCAAAACAGGAACTGAACAGTCTGAAGGCATCGCAAGCACTGAGTAGGCATTGAGCTACTCTAAAACTGCACAAAAAAATGATGCCACCGCTCTGCGATCCTTTCGTTCGCACTTCTGATAAGCTAAAATACACTCCCAGTGGGCTGCGGCATAGCGTTTTCATGGCTGCTAAAAACTGCTAGCAAGCGAACAACTCAGAATGACCACCATTATCATTATTATTACCAAAGAAAGCTGAGGGTGAATGTTTGAGCATTTACTAAGGACAGCAGTGGGTGCACTGAGTAAAGCCTTTTCAGAAAACATATAAGAAATATTAATGTGGCAAGATGAACATGATTTTCCCAATCTAAGCTGTTGCTGCACAATATTGCAGGGAAACTTTTACAAGCGCTAATGAACCTGCTCTAAGTGCAACATTGTAACCAAACTTTGAATGTACTGTTAGAGTAAGGACAAACTGACACTTTTATCTGGTATTTACTGTAACTTGGTTCCAGTATGTACCTGAATCCCAAAATCAATGGGGGTCAAACAAAAGTGATGTAAAAGTATGCTGGGGATAAGTACCACAGAGAACACTGCTATTAAAGTACTGCAAATCTGAATGCTATAACAATAAAGGAACAGTGCTGAATAGAATTTTTCCTATTTTAAGTGGAACATAACACAATGAAAGCAACACCCAATATCTCAGACCTTCTGTTCATCTACCCAGTAACAAGTTGTGGGGGCATAGTTATTAAGCTATGAGGCCAAACTACAATAAAAAGCATTCCTTATCTACGCAATCTGCAGCCATAAGGAATCCTTATTCAACCAAATGTATTAATAGTTACCTAGGTGCCAAGACAAGTACTCCGATAGAAGCCCGTCCTGGCATTCAGAAGAAACACGATTGGACCAGCAATCACTTTACTTTCTGCTTCAGCCAATGGCACATACAGTATGACAAACAGGCAACAGGTAAACTTTGCAGAGTGTAGCCCAAAGGCTACAATGGGCTAAAGCTATCTAAAGATGGCATTAACTGCCAGGGCCGAGCTTGGTAAATTCGACAGCAGCAGCAGCCCCCATAGAAACTGGGCGAAACTGCCAAAAGATAGGTGTGCCAAGCTTGTGGCATCATATTCAAAAAGGCTTGAGGCTGTAATTGCTGCCAAAGGTGCATCAACAAAGTATTGAGCAAAGACTGTGAATACTTATGTACATGTGATTTCTTAGTTTTTTTATTTTTAATAAATTTGCAAAAATCTAAAAAAAAAACTTTTTCACATTGTCATTATGGGGTATTGTGTGTAGAATTTTGAGGGGAAAAATAAATTATTCCACTTTGGAATAAGGCTGTAACATAACAAAATGTGGAAAAAGTGAAGCACTGTGAATACTTTCCGGATGCACTGTGCAGTAGGCATTTAACTGATTTTTATATAATTGAAAAACTTACATTGTGCAATCGTAATAAAATAAATGCCTAATATATAAAACAGTGTGTATTTTATGCATGTTAGGATTGCTACAGTACTGTATGTATTTATTCATTGCTAGGGAAAGGTGCTGTTTCACTATAACTTGTTATGAGTTGCACTCTGGATTATAAATGAATTAATCATGATTCACTAATGAAAAGTATAATGAATGTGTACAGAGAAAAAGACTAAAGTTCCATTCTCCCAACCAGTGGTGAATGAATATGTTTTCATAGGAAGGAGCCTATTCTTTTTTCCAGCATTCTCCTGTTCAGTGAATAATATGAGGTTACTCCTATTGTTTGCAAAATTCACAAATACAAATTTGAGATCTGGATTATGGGATGATCTTTTGTGTGTGAGTTCAGGGCCATTAACATCACCCTATTACCCGGCAATTATCTTGATTAGTTAGCAATGGAGCACCTTATTATGGGAAGCAAAGAGTGAAAATGTCTGTGAAAGTTTAAGTAAATCAAGTTTTATGATTGTGATAAATTTCGGCACTGTATTATTTAGGAATTTGCATTTTGCAGAATGATTAGCTCTAAGATGTTGTTGGCTAGTTCTGCTGCGTTGTGTAGTTGGGAAAGCACTGCAAACACTTAAGACCAAATTCCATGCTTTAAAACCTGTGAAATGTGGAAGAAGGCAATTATTCCATTGAACTCTCTAGACACCACTTTGTTTATACTTGGCAGCTAAGCAACAACTTTGAGAAGCTACATAATCAGTATAAACTGGTGTTTCCTGCTGATTCCCCCTTGTAATCATTCTGCCATACTACCCCAAAGATGGAAAATTTTGTAAATTAGGGAACTGCTCACTATTTTTAAATTTTGATGATGAAAGTGCTTACAGTAAATGCATCCAGTGGGTTATGGACCTTTTGCATATAGGACACACTTGTAATGAAACACAATAATAGCAGGGACAAAATGACTTCCATCAACAGAGAAACAGTGTCGCCATCAATCTTTCACTAAATTTTCCAATGTTTTATAATACGATTATAATCTTATAAACTATATTCATAGAACAGACAACTGTTTGCACAATATAAGTGATGCCTAGTCATATTTAGCTCCCAAATTATGCAGCTTACATTTTATGTGCTTTAAATAACACAAGTAATTAATACTTTAATTATGAATAACAGATGTATTTTTTAAGAAGAAAATCCAACAATCACTTCTAAGCTGTAATGATAAATTAATATCCCAGGGTTCAAGGCTAATTATTTATTGTTTTTGAATACATGAGTGATTTGCTTTTCAACTAATACATTATTGACACAGAAAATCCAACATGTGTCTTTGTGGGATACAAACATGGACATTTCAGTTCCTATTTGATAAAAGTAAACAGAATTAATAACATGAAAAAAGAATTGCCTACTAAACATTATATACTGTAGAGAGTAGATTATAGTATTCAAGCACTGATGACCACCTAGTAAAATATATATAATTTCCATTGCTATATTTGAGTTCATGCATTGCTGTCTTTTGAAGGGAAATTTACATATTTAAAGTAGATTTAATTGCCTCTTAGTTTTCAATACAGGTTCATTAAAAAAAAAAAAATGTAAAACTTAAACGATATGGTAGAGTTGCTATGAATTTTACATGTGAATTGTTCCATTAACAATCTAATAGAAAATATCTGGACTGCAAACAAAAATTAGGGTCAGTGACAAATTATTGGGAAAAATACAGAAAAATAAAAAATGCATAAAACATTTGTGTAGCAATAATTGGCGCTTCAGGTATAGTAGTACCTTTAGGGCAATCTTTTTAGGCAGGAAATTTTTTTTTTACTCACAAATAACAGATATAAATAGAGGCTATACTATGGCCCTCATTCCGAGTTGATCGTTCGCTAGCTATTTTTTGCAGCCGTGCAAACGTATAGTCGCCATCCACGGGGGAGTGTATTTTCGCTTTGCAAGTGTGTGATCGCATGTGCAGCCGAGCGGGATGAAAAAGTTTTTTGCAGTTTCTGACTAGCTCTGGACTAACTCAGCCCTTGCGATCACTTCAGCCTGTCCAGTGCCGGAAATTGACGCCAGACTCCTGGCCTGCAAACGTCGGGACATGCCAGCGTATTCCCTACCACTCCCAGAAAATGGTCAGTTGACACCCATAGACACCCTCTTTCTGTCAATCTCCTTGCGAACGGCTGTGTGAATGGAATCGTCACTAGAAGCATTGCACAGCAACAATGCTGTTTGTACCCGTACGACGTGCGTGCGCATTGCAGTGCATACGCATGTGCAGTAGTAACCTGATCGCTGCGCTGTGAAAATCGGCAGCGTGCGATCAACTTGGAATGACCCCCTATGTTGGTCATGTCCTAGACAAAAGTATAAAATACTGTTTTTTTTAAATAAAAGTATTCAACTATTATGTAATCTATCAGGCAAAGTGGTCTTGGCCATAACACTGATTTAAAAACTTAAAATTAATTCCAATATACTGTAACATTTAAGGTATCACCTTTAAATTACTGTTGAAATTTTATTGTTTACAAAATTATACTACTACAGTATCTCTTTAACAGAAACACAAGGTGTACATTGTTTCTATAAAAGCAGTGTTTCTCTAATGTATCATTTGAATGCAGTCATTTTATTGTTTTGGCAAATGCCATTAACTTCCCTTTTGAACAATGCATTTGGGGTCCCTATTTATTAGTCTGCATACACAGCATTCTGCATGATTATCCCTACATTAAGTAAAAATCCTAGTTATCAAACACATAACACAGTACATATTGCAGACATGTCCTGCATTAATGGCAGTATCGGAGCATACAACTGTCCCCATAGAGTGTATAGGATGTTGCAATTGTGTCATTTATCAAGCTAAAGCTAACACAAAGTTAAGATGGCAATAGTATGCTCTTGCACATTGAAAGCAGATATTGAGTGAAAAGAAGGCACCATTCATTTCTCTCCCAGAGTGCAACTAAACTCATCATCCACTCACTGATCATCTCACGACTCGACTACTGCAGTGTTCTCCTCACTGGCCTCACTTGCTTCCATCTCGCTCCCCTCCGATCTGTCCTCAACTCTGCAGCTAGGCTTACCTTCCTCTCCCGCCGCTCCACATCTGCCACTCCCCTTCGACAAAATCTACACTGGCTCCTATTCCCCTACAGAATCCTCTTCAATCTCCTCACCCTCACATACAAGGCCATCTCTAATTCCACTGCTCCCTACATCTCCAACCTCCTCTCCCTTCATACTCCCTCCCACCCACTATGGTCGGCCAATGACCGTCACCTCTCCTCTGCCCTTGGTCACTGCTTCCCATGCATGAGTTCAGGATTTTGCCCATGCTTCACCCCTTCAGTGGAACGCACTGTCCCGCTCAATTAGACTCTCCCTGACCTTGTAAAGCTTCAAACAGGCACTGAAAACCCACCTATTTATCAAAGTGTACCCTTCCGATGCATAACCTACTCCTGAGGCTGCTCCTCCATCCCCCTGCCTCATGCCTTGAACATCTCTGCTTTGCTTATATATTGCCATCAGGCTTCCTCCTGCTTGCTTGCACCTCATGTCATCTGTCTGTTGCCCCTTCCCACAGCACTGTTAGTTCTTTAGAACAGGGCCTTCTTTCCTCTTGTTGTCAAAGTCCTCTTCTCGACACATTTCACTTGCAGCTCTCTCCTACTCAGCGACCATCTTTACCCACTTTTTCTCCTGCTGGTAAAGGCTCATCTCTATCTATGACCGCCAGCCCCAAGTAGTACGATGATTACTCCCTCGCTACTTACATCTTAGCTATATTATGTTTTGAGAATTGTGCTTTTTGTTACCTGTACTCTATTTTTGTTATTTATTTACTGTAATGCTAAGTTTTGTCTCCCTGTACTGTCCTTTGTACGGCGCTGTGAAACACTTGTGGTGCCCTATAAATAAAATGTAATAATAATAATAATAATAATAATAATAATTTATTTCATCTTGATACTTCCATGTTTTTGTACCCCAGAGGCATTAAATGAACTAAACATATAAGTTAAAAAAGGATGAAGGAAAAGGAAACAGTAAATATCAAAGGTCTACCCAGGTGAAATCGGTCACATCTGCTAATGTAGTCATAAAAACAGTGCTATAACAGGGCAACATGTATAGGGGGTGGGGCCACCATTTTTAAAATGTAGGAACTCCCAGACAGTTATGCTCTAGATGCAGGTCCTATTCTGGGCACCCTGCAAACCTCTAGTGTCCTGCACCCTGTGCAATGGCATCACTAGCACACCCCTAGTTACGGCCCTGCATATAAATATATGATAGGGAAATATTGTTTTATACTATATATACATGTAAGTACACTGATACATACTTTAGAATGCAATTAAAGATTTATTATTAAAAAATAATTTGCCATCTAGGATATATGTGTGATTACCTGTATATCCTGAAACAGGAGTTGTAGCAATTGGAAGCAGTGTCCCTTTAGCTTCCTATATACTGGATTCATATTTGATATTTTTATGAATCAATTTAGTTTAGTCTAAATTTTGAAAGCTTTTGAGGATATTTTATTTAAATTCTAAGAAACAGTACAAATTACTATGTACTGTAGTTATTTGATACTGGCTTTGATGTTAAAAGATTGTAAGGAGAATCTCTGTGGGGTCAATAGATAGAGGCTCTAGAACACAGACACTGGAAGAGCAAGTAGCAGAAACAAGCATGTAATACAAAATAATGTCCAAACAAGTTAATACCTCTTTAAACAATTGTTTTTAATAGCACAAAATATTATTACTCCTTAAAAACTATAAAGCTTTTGCTTGGGGGTAATACAAAAAAAATGGGAAAAGAACCTACTGTATATAGATAAACTATTAGACAATCAGAAATACAGGAAATCAATTTTTATTATGTTTCTGTGATTGTTATAAAAAAAAAATCTATTTGCACCATTATTTCAGTTTATAGGTGTAGTACAGAGATGACAGGTCATCATGCCAGATCCAAATCAATAAAGACATCAAATTATTTCAATAAAGAAAAGTAATTGTGGCTTATAACAATGGGGGTCATTCCGAGTTGATCGCAGCCAGCAACTTTTTGCTACTGCTGCGATCAACTAATCCCCGCCTATGGGGGAGTGTATTTTAGCATAGCAGGGCTGCGATCACTTGTGCAGCCCTGCTATGGTTCAAATTTTTCCTGCAAAACAAGACCAGCCCTGCAGCTACTTACCCTGTGAGACGGATCCAGCGATGAAGGTCCTGGTCCTAACGTCAGACATCCGCCCTCCGTTCGCCTGGACACGCCTGCGTTCTTCTTACCACTCCCCGAAAACTGCCTTCAACGGTGAGTATCCGCCCCGGATCGCCTCTCCACTGTCAATCTTCTTTCCATCCAGCGCTGCGTCTTTTCTACACGCTAGGCGCTCTGTTGCCTGGTAACATCTGTCACCGGGCAACGGCGCGCATGTGCAATGTGCACGCCGTGCATGCTCAGTTCTGACCCGTTCGCACTGCAGCAAACAACCGCTGTGTGCGAACGGGTCAGATTGACCCCAAATAAAAGTGAATCCTTAAGTTAAAGAAACACAAATGCACCTCAAACAAAAGGCTGATTAAAATAGATGTGTACAGATAAACAATACGAGCAGGAAGCTAAATACAATATTTTTACTGTATATAGTATATGTTATAAAATAAGAAAATGTAATACTTATTTATCGCATCTGAACAAAATTTACATGTACATAGTTTATATTTTCCAACACACACAATGGGCCGAAAGTAATGCCGCCCGAGTTTGGTGGCCATGTGGGATGCCACGCGAACTCAGATGTTTTTTAAAGAGGCAATTGCTTACAAGGCATAGTTTTGTCTTGTAAGTAATTGCCCCTTTAAAAAAAACATCAGAGTTCGGCCGGCATCCCTCACAGCCACCAAACTGAAACGGCATTACATCCGGCCCAATGAATAAGATGCAATGATGTCATAAACTGTGCAGATCCTGCATTAGCGCTGTTATTGCATTCCGGAAATGACTTCCTTTGCATACTAATTCAGGGTACATATATTTCTTATTTTATTGTTTAGAAAAGTAGATTATTTTACCTTAAACAAAACAATCACACCTTAAACTAATTACTCAAAACAACTAACTCTTAATTCATCATGTAATGTTGCTCCGACAGTGCTTGCATGCTGATGCCTTGCAGTGTGTGCACAAGCAGAAGCACACTGTGAGATGTGAAGGCATCTCACATGAACGAACGCCTCTGGCCAATTGACAGGCTGAGGCATTCGCAGGACGGGAGGGGGCGTTGCATTGGTGTTTCGGGGGCGGCATTGCGGGACACAGTTCGGACAATGCAGGCATGTCTGGACAATTTGCAGAGTGGGCCGTAATGGCTGCATGACATCATACGCAACCGCTGTGACCCTTAGCAGCCTGTCTGCGTATGCAAAGGGCAGAGTAAAGGGTTGTAGGTGTGCGATTTTTAGCACATCTACAACCCATGCTGAATTAGGCCTATAGTTACTAATTCAATAATTATAATGCCTTATTCCCGCTACTCGTGCTAAGAAATTATACATCGCCCAAATGTACTATTCTTCACATGCAGGGACAGGGACTCTGAAAGTAGCCCATCCCAGTAATGTGTAAAAAGAGAAAGGATTGCAAAGGCAATTATATCACTTCTCCATTGCGGTTCTGTGCATGCGTGGTGGCCATTGTTGGGGAGGGTTCTGGAGTAGACCTCTGCCAGTAAGTTTTGCTTAATTTAATCCATAGTCTACAACAGGTTTACACCATCTTCAGATGGTGGTAGCTGCTTGGGCCAAACTCATGGTAAATTTGACAGCTTTGCAGACCCCATAGAAACCTATGGGAGCAGCGGCTACAGTCAGAATTGGAGGGACTGCAGCATATATGGAGATATCTGCTATGCTGCCTCCTTCATACATTCAGAGGATCCTTAACATTTGAGGGTATCACCCAAAAACAACTGTTTAGGGTTGATATGATACAAATATTCAGTTATAAATAATCCCCTATATAAAAGTCAACCAAAGAAACTTGAACGAAAAGTTCAAATATGATATGATTAATACATGAATTTTAATTTTAATATATTTTCTGCATTTGTAAATGTCAAACATTTAATTGATATAACGTGCTCCTTTGCGATATTTTTCTTCCTTTTATTTTCACAGCTGAAGTCATTTATTAAGGTTAAACTGAATTTGTCTTTTTCTATCCTTCTTTGAGTCATGTTTGCATGAGTGTTCAAAATATATGTTCCAAATGTTCCTCATTTTGAGTGACAGTAGTTTTCTTTTTAACATTCTAAAATCCTATTTCCGTTTCTAGTTTATTTCTTTGGATTTTTCTATTGGCAGGAATATGTCCATTTGCAATCATAAAAAGTATGAATATAACCTTTAAGATTCTTTTTTCTTTATACAATGTTCCTATATTCTGCTATCCAGTGCCCAGGCCAACATGTGGCTGAAAAATTTATTATATTAAATAACCTGTGTTACTGAGCAGTAATTTTTCATACGCAGAAAAATCTTTAGTTGACTACATGTTTGTGTAATGTAAGAAAAATGACCAAAAACATGACAAAATGCAGGGACATATCAAGGATTGTGTGACTGGTCTCACTGCACAGGGTGCAATGCCAGAACACATAGAGGATTGCTTGGAAGGGGGTGAGTACTGTTTTGTATTAGTGCCGTAGGGCAGGATGTACTAAAGGACGTTTTTGGACTTTGGCAGCATTCCCATATGTACTAAGCGCAGGTCACCTATGGGCTTCTTTCTGCATTCTTCATAAGAGGGACCCAATCAGAACCCTCTCTTCACCCCTGCAGCCGCCACATGCACATTGCTACGCATGCACATTGGGAATCCTGGTGCCTGGTGCCGAATCCTGGTAGTCCCGGCATTGCAAAGGGGATGGAGTTAAAGTACCAGCCAACCAGCTCCTAACTGTCAATTTTCAAACCCAGTCTGTGACATGGCAGTTAGGAGCTGACTGGCTGGTGCTCTGTCTCCGTCTACTTTATCTTCATCCAAGGCTTAGTAAATAGACCCCATAGCCTGTAACACTGCAGTTAGGAGCTTACTGGCGAGTACATTTTCTCTCTCCACATTAACTCTTGCCAAACTTTGATAAATCTCTGTGGGATTCAGTTAATATACCGGCTGTCTGGATCCCGGCATTCAGGATACTGACACTGGAATACCGACAGCTGGTGACATGCTGGCAGTTGCAATCCTGAATGCAGCCCAGTATTCCCACTCGGGTGGTGGGTCCATGTCACCACCCGAGTGGGAATATAACCTGTGGCGAGCGAAATTCACCACCGGGCTCGAAGCGTGGCGAGCACATAGAGTCTGTGAGGGGACTCGCTGCCTCGCAGCTGGGATTCTGGCTGACGGGATGCCGCTGTCGGTATAGTGACAGCCGGCATCCCATCTGCCGGTCTCCCATATGTATTGCACCTGTGCCTGTATCTCTCTATAGACAAATTATAACATATGTGTCTGGCCTGAATAGTCATCTTGAAAAACCAGAATTCAACAAAAGTCACTCTAGATTCACTTCAGCCTGTCCACAGAGTTGCAATCAAGAATTTCTGCAGTATACTATACAGGGGGGTACACATGGGAGATTTCTCTCGGAGATCTAGCACAGACCGCTCAGCACACATCTCTCCCCCCACTCAGCACAGCGCGATGTGTGCTGAGCGAGGGGAGGGACCACTCATTTCCCCCTAGAGGGGAAATGAGCGATCTCACTAGATTGGGCATGCATGCATGCATGCCCAATCTAGAGCCGGCAATAGCGACCCCTACACACGGAGCAATGTGTTCTTAATTTCTAAGCAATTTAGTCAGATTGCTTAGAATTAAGTGAACATCGCTCCATGTGTACCCCCCTTACCTGGCATATGTCCAACCTGCAGGATAACTCCTACAGCTGTAGTTGAAGGGTAGAGAAAGTTGTGTTTGCTCTGAAAAGAACTAGGTTATTGATCAAAGCAATCTGACAAAAAATAAAAATGACTCACCTCAAGAATAACCATAAAGAAATAAAATATGCAGTTGGCTAATAACTGCAGCAATGAGTCACTTTACTATGCAGCATCAATAAATAATGTGGCTTTAATCACTACAAGTCAAATATTATATACTCCAACGTGAGCAGTTCAGTAACAAGCTACTGGCTGGCTATATATTCAAACACTTTGGGTAATGCTGATATCTTATATTTAGTTTCCACTTTTTACTTTTTACAACTGCTTCAGATGCTTATGTTTTCCTAGGCATTTCTCTAACACTATGATTGATTTAGTGAATTATAAATACTGTAGCCAATTTAAGCAATTCTCCAGATGTCACTGACAAGTTAGAAAGTCACAGTTTTCGAGAAAATCCATTATATGTAATGAACATCGAAACAAAATGTCAAGATACAGAGTGTCAATGTACAATCATGTGCAGGTCAAGTCCATGACAATTTGGTGCTCTATATAATTTGGATGTAGAAAAAAAGTTACTCAAATTAATTGTGTATCTTTTGTGCGAAGCTAAGCATTGCTCTGAGGGCCTATCAATACATACTACTGTTTAATCTGTTTTTGTCAATCAGTAAACTATTGCAGTCTGGGTCAGAAAAGGCTGCTTTAGCAAAGGGTTCTGGGAAATCCTTGGTTCATTAAATCTGCTTGAAAATCGAATGCTTGCTAGATAAAATGTGTATTAACCTTTGTGCAAACTGAAAGGATGAAAACATGTAATTTCACAAAATAATATGAGACAAAATGGTTTACCGTAATATAGCATTTGTATTTGCCATTTAATTAGGTACCATAAGACAGATGTACTGTACCCACACTCAGCTTTGCCCGATGTGTACACATCGCAGCATAGGTGGTCTAACTAGTGTGCCCATGACTTGGACATGCACGTGTGTATGCACTTACACATCCATAGGAATTAATGAAGATATTTGTCGGTGCCCCCCCTCCCTCTCCCATTGACTACCAACACCTAAATCCAAGAAGCATTTAGACATACACTCCCCCTAACCCACATTTGTTTTCATCACCTCAGCAGTACCCAGACACACCCATGCCCTCCTTCACTACGTACACCCCAGTAGCACCCACCCAGAAACAATTTCCTACCCCTGCAGCAACAGCAAAGGCCGTGAGGGGGAAGAACCCACAAAGGAGAGAGTGGCGTTGCACTGCAGCCTATACCCAGCCTCTTCTATTTATATTGGTTATAGTGGTGCAGTTTGCTTTCTGGAGCTATGTCCCCAGGCTGAAGCCAGAATCTATGGCACATGCTTATTCATTTTTTAGGGTGCTTAAAGCAGAACCTAGAATGGAGGAAGTCAGGCTGCGATTTCAGGGATGACCCCCAGAGGTAACAGCCTTCCCTCGTCTCCTGTATTTGCGCTCCTGGTTCAGAGTTTCAGTTGTTCAGACTAAAAAATAGAATGGGGAAGAAATGTGATCTATTTGACTTTGACAGGGGAATGATTGTGCTAGACGTGACAGTTTCAGTATCTCCTACACGACAAAGAGTGGGAAAAAAATCTGTGTAATTAAAGAAATCAGGTGAGAATTGCCAGAATGGTTGAAACTGACAGGAAAGTGACATGAGGTCACGTAACTGATGGAGCCCTTGGTTTGCCCTTAATCAGTCCCGCCCTGATGGTAATGCCCTAGGGAAATTGAGGACCTGTTGTTCTAATCACACTCACCTTCTTAGGCCACACTTGATATCAGTTTTTATGAAGGGCTTAAGCTCTACCAAATCTCTTGCTTCTTCACTCAGTCTTCTTCTGTTCCCTTTTTCTGACACCAGGCAAGTTTCCACCACTTCCCTTACTCCTTTCCTCCCCCTTTTCCCTTTTTTGTTTTCCTCTCTCTCTCTCTCTCTCTCTCTCTCTCTCTCTCTCTCTCTCTCTCTCTCTATATATATATATATATATATATATATATATATATACTTGCAAAACAGTCGGCACTCTCAGACTCTTAAAAATACTTTGCTCCGTGCCAGTTCAAAAGATCATTGTAGAAGTCCAGGAAAGAACGGCACCGGAGACAGTCACATGCGGTGAAAAAAATGTATTAACAGGCTACAGCTGTTTCAGGGCTACTGCCCTTTCCTCAGGCCATATACATAGTCTTTCTATGTATATGGCCTGAGGAAAGGGCAGTAGCCCTGAAACAGCTGTAGCCTGTTAATACATTTTTTTCACAGCATGTGACTGTCTCCAGTGCCGTTCTTTCCTGGACTTCTATATATATATATATATATATATATATATATATATAGTGATAGAAATATTTTAAAAAAACGGTGGTATGCAGATAATCATCTCTGAATTCACATCAGGTTGAACCTTGAAGTGGATGGGCTACAAATTCAGAAGACCAATTCAAGTTCCAATATTGTGAGATAAGATCAAGATGTTAATGCTTCAGTAGGCACAGACAAGGCCGCAACTTGGATACACACCTGCTGGACTCATGGACCTGCATTGAGGTAAATGGCTGAGGTGGCACTGGTTAGTACCAGAGCAAGATTTACACACAATATAGGAGCCCAAATGCTCATGTGGACTTAATACACAGATGCAGCAGAGTATACTGCTGAAATTTTGAGAGTTTTGATAAGAGATGTGTGGAAACTGAATACCCATAGACTTTTTACTCAAGAGTTTTGACTATAAACATGATGGGCATAATACAGTAAAGATATTTATCATATATTCTTTGTATTTTTCATATACTTTATATAGTCAACCCTCTGGGTTATACTGAAGTATGACAGGAAAGGCTCTGCCTCATCTGCCTCACCCCACTGCACGCCATTGGCCGGATTTGAGGGAGCACCAGCTCTATCTTCCCTTAGTGTACTGTTTTGGCTGGTACAGTACCTTTTTTTAATGGTCTATAGTGGCAAATGGGGCAGCACCAATCTGTACCTGACAGACTTCCACAGTGCTGCTTGCTGAAGTGACTGACCAGAGGCGCAGCATGATGAAATAGACTATAGAACTACATTTCCCAGAATGCTTTGCTGTACACAGAGACCATGTGCCACTGACTCAGCCAATCTTAGGAGCTGTGTTCCTGTTACTTCCTGTCTTCCAGGACTAGACTGGCATGATCAGAGAGGATGCTATACATACAGACAGGAGGAATATAATGTATGTGTTGATATAGTATCTATGCCTATTGTGGAAATATCAGGTATTGGATGGGTGCACTAGGCTGGCATCCTGATACCAAATGGGGGAGGATGGGCGCAAATTATTGGCTTGCCCTAGTTTCAGCCTAGGGCACAGATCACCAAAACTGGGTAGTTGAAGACTTAAAATCTGCTATGACATAGATGGTAAGATCAGAGATACTGTAGGTATAAACAACATGAATCCATGCACAAGGTTCACACTGGCAATAGTGTAATGGTGTGTTGATTTATTTTTTCTTGGAACACATTAGACCCCTTGTCAACTGAGCATCATGTAATTACCACAGCCTGCCAACCTGAGATTTGTTGCATACTTTTAGTCACTGGTGGAACGGGGACGGTATGATATACCGGCAGATGGGATGCCAGCTATCAGTATAGCGACAGTGACATCCCATGTGCCGGAATCCCGGCAGTGAGACCGCAAGTCCCCTACACCAACCGAGTATGAATTCCAGGTGGGTGGCGGGATTGCGGTGTTGGTATACTGAACACTGGAATCCCGACAGCCGGCATATTAACTAGAGATGAGCGGGTTCGGTTTCTCTGAATCCGAACCCGCACGAACTTCATGGTTTTTTTCACGGGTCCGAGCGACTCGGATCTTCCCGCCTTGCTCGGTTAACCCGAGCGCGCCCGAACGTCATCATGACGCTGTCGGATTCTCGCGAGACTCGGATTCTATATAAGGAGCCGCGCGTCGCCGCCATTTTCACACGTGCATTGAGATTGATAGGGAGAGGACGTGGCTGGCGTCCTCTCCATTTAGATTAGAAGAGAGAGAGAGAGAGAGATTGACCTGATTTACTGGAGCTTAGGAGTACTGTAGAAGTGTAGAGAGTGCAGAGTTTACTAGTGACTGACCACAGTGACCACCAGACAGTGCAGTTTTATTTAATATATCCGTTCTCTGCCTGAAAAAAACGATACACACAGTGACTCAGTCACATACCATATCTGTGTGCACTGCTCAGCCCAGTGTGCTGCATCATCTATGTATATATATCTGACTGTGCTCAGCTCACACAGCTTATAATTGTGGGGGAGACTGGGGAGCACTGCAGTGCCAGTTATAGGTTATAGCAGGAGCCAGGAGTACATATTATATTAAAATTAAACAGTGCACACTTTTGCTGCAGGAGTGCCACTGCCAGTGTGACTGACCAGTGACCTGACCACACTGACCACCAGTATAGTTAGTAGTATACTATATTGTGTGATTGCCTGAAAAAGTTAAACACTCGTCGTGTGACTTCACTTGTGTGGTGTTTTTTTTTTTATTCTATAAAAAACTCATTCTGCTGACAGACAGTGTCCAGCAGGTCCGTCATTATATAATATATATACCTGTCCGGCTGCAGTAGTGATATATATATATATTTTATATCATTATTTATCATCCAGTCGCAGCAGACACAGTACGGTAGTTCACGGCTGTAGCTACCTCTGTGTCGGCACTCGGCAGTCCGTCCATAATTGTATACCACCTACCCGAGGTTTTTTTTTCTTTCTTCTTTATACATACATACTACTACATCTCTTTATCAACCAGTCTATATTAGCAGCAGACACAGTACGGTAGTTCACGGCTGTAGCTACCTCTGTGTCGGCACTCGGCAGTCCGTCCATAATTGTATACCACCTACCCGTGGTTTTTTTTTCTTTCTTCTTTATACATACATACTACTACATCTCTTTATCAACCAGTCTATATTAGCAGCAGACACAGTACAGTACGGTAGTTCACGGCTGTAGCTACCTCTGTGTCGGCACTCGGCAGTCCGTCCATAATTGTATACCACCTACCCGTGGTTTTTTTTTCTTTCTTCTTTATACATACTACATCTCATTATCATCCAGTCTATATTAGCAGCAGACACAGTACAGTACGGTAGTCCACGGCTGTAGCTACCTCTGTGTCGGCACTCGGCAGTCCATCCATAATTGTATACCACCTACCCGTGGTTTTTTTTTCTTTCTTCTTTATACATACTACATCTCATTATCATCCAGTCTATATTAGCAGCAGACACAGTACAGTACGGTAGTCCACGGCTGTAGCTACCTCTGTGTCGGCACTCGGCAGTCCATCCATAATTGTATACCACCTACCCGTGGTTTTTTTTTCTTTCTTCTTTATACATACTACATCTCATTATCATCCAGTCTATATTAGCAGCAGACACAGTACAGTACGGTAGTCCACGGCTGTAGCTACCTCTGTGTCGGCACTCGGCAGTCCATCCATAATTGTATACCACCTACCCGTGGTTTTTTTTTCTTTCTTCTTTATACATACTACATCTCATTATCATCCAGTCTATATTAGCAGCAGACACAGTACAGTACGGTAGTCCACGGCTGTAGCTACCTCTGTGTCGGCACTCGGCAGTCCATCCATAATTGTATACCACCTAACCGTGGTTTTTTTTCTTTCTTCTTTATACATACTACATCTCATTATCATCCAGTCTATATTAGCAGCAGACACAGTACAGTACGGTAGTCCACGGCTGTAGCTACCTCTGTGTCGGCACTCGGCAGTCCATCCATAATTGTATACCACCTACCCGTGGTTTTTTTTTCTTTCTTCTTTATACATACTACATCTCATTATCATCCAGTCTATATTAGCAGCAGACACAGTACAGTACGGTAGTCCACGGCTGTAGCTACCTCTGTGTCGGCACTCGGCAGTCCATCCATAATTGTATACCACCTACCCGTGGTTTTTTTTTCTTTCTTCTTTATACATACTACATCTCATTATCATCCAGTCTATATTAGCAGCAGACACAGTACAGTACGGTAGTCCACGGCTGTAGCTACCTCTGTGTCGGCACTCGGCAGTCCATCCATAATTGTATACTAGTATCCATCCATCTCCATTGTTTACCTGAGGTGCCTTTTAGTTGTGCCTATTAAAATATGGAGAACAAAAATGTTGAGGTTCCAAAATTAGGGAAAGATCAAGATCCACTTCCACCTCGTGCTGAAGCTGCTGCCACTAGTCATGGCCGAGACGATGAAATGCCAGCAACGTCGTCTGCCAAGGCCGATGCCCAATGTCATAGTACAGAGCATGTCAAATCCAAAACACCAAATATCAGTAAAAAAAGGACTCCAAAACCTAAAATAAAATTGTCGGAGGAGAAGCGTAAACTTGCCAATATGCCATTTACCACACGGAGTGGCAAGGAACGGCTGAGGCCCTGGCCTATGTTCATGGCTAGTGGTTCAGCTTCACATGAGGATGGAAGCACTCAGCCTCTCGCTAGAAAACTGAAAAGACTCAAGCTGGCAAAAGCACCGCAAAGAACTGTGCGTTCTTCGAAATCCCAAATCCACAAGGAGAGTCCAATTGTGTCGGTTGCGATGCCTGACCTTCCCAACACTGGACGTGAAGAGCATGCGCCTTCCACCATTTGCACGCCCCCTGCAAGTGCTGGAAGGAGCACCCGCAGTCCAGTTCCTGATAGTCAGATTGAAGATGTCAGTGTTGAAGTACACCAGGATGAGGAGGATATGGGTGTTGCTGGCGCTGGGGAGGAAATTGACCAGGAGGATTCTGATGGTGAGGTGGTTTGTTTAAGTCAGGCACCCGGGGAGACACCTGTTGTCCGTGGGAGGAATATGGCCGTTGACATGCCTGGTGAAAATACCAAAAAAATCAGCTCTTCGGTGTGGAGGTATTTCACCAGAAATGCGGACAACATTTGTCAAGCCGTGTGTTCCCTTTGTCAAGCTGTAATAAGTAGGGGTAAGGACGTTAACCACCTCGGAACATCCTCCCTTATACGTCACCTGCAGCGCATTCATAATAAGTCAGTGACAAGTTCAAAAACTTTGGGCGACAGCGGAAGCAGTCCACTGACCAGTAAATCCCTTCCTCTTGTAACCAAGCTCACGCAAACCACCCCACCAACTCCCTCAGTGTCAATTTCCTCCTTCCCCAGGAATGCCAATAGTCCTGCAGGCCATGTCACTGGCAATTCTGACGAGTCCTCTCCTGCCTGGGATTCCTCCGATGCATCCTTGCGTGTAACGCCTACTGCTGCTGGCGCTGCTGTTGTTGCTGCTGGGAGTCGATGGTCATCCCAGAGGGGAAGTCGTAAGCCCACTTGTACTACTTCCAGTAAGCAATTGACTGTCCAACAGTCCTTTGCGAGGAAGATGAAATATCACAGCAGTCATCCTGCTGCAAAGCGGATAACTGAGGCCTTGACAACTATGTTGCTGTTAGACGTGCGTCCGGTATCCGCCGTTAGTTCACAGGGAACTAGACAATTTATTGAGGCAGTGTGCCCCCGTTACCAAATACCATCTAGGTTCCACGTCTGTAGGCAGGCGATACCGAGAATGTACACGGACGTCAGAAAAAGACTCACCAGTGTCCTAAAAAATGCAGTTGTACCCAATGTCCACTTAACCACGGACATGTGGACAAGTGGAGCAGGGCAGGGTCAGGACTATATGACTGTGACAGCCCACTGGGTAGATGTATGAACTCCCGCCGCAAGAACAGCAGCGGCGGCACCAGTAGCAGCATCTCGCAAACGCCAACTCTTTCCTAGGCAGGCTACGCTTTGTATCACCGCTTTCCAGAATACGCACACAGCTAAAAACCTCTTACGGCAACTGAGGAAGATCATCGCAGAATGGCTTACCCCAATTGGACTCTCCTGTGGATTTGTGGCATCGGACAACGCCAGCAATATTGTGTGTGCATTAAATATGGGCAAATTCCAGCACGTCCCATGTTTTGCACATACCTTGAATTTGGTGGTGCAGAATTTTTTAAAAAACGACAGGGGCGTGCAAGAGATGCTGTCGGTGGCCAGAAGAATTGCGGGACACTTTCGGCGTACAGGCACCACGTACAGAAGGCTGGAGCACCACCAAAAACTACTGAACCTGCCCTGCCATCATCTGAAGCAAGAAGTGGTAACGAGGTGGAATTCAACCCTCTATATGCTTCAGAGGTTGGAGGAGCAGCAAAAGGCCATTCAAGCCTATACAATTGAGCACGATATAGGAGGTGGAATGCACCTGTCTCAAGTGCAGTGGAGAATGATTTCAACGTTGTGCAAGGTTCTGATGCCCTTTGAACTTGCCACACGTGAAGTCAGTTCAGACACTGCCAGCCTGAGTCAGGTCATTCCCCTCATCAGGCTTTTGCAGAAGAAGCTGGAGACATTGAAGGAGGAGCTAACACGGAGCGATTCCGCTAGGCATGTGGGACTTGTGGATGGAGCCCTTAATTCGCTTAACAAGGATTCACGGGTGGTCAATCTGTTGAAATCAGAGCACTACATTTTGGCCACCGTGCTCGATCCTAGATTTAAAGCCTACCTTGGATCTCTCTTTCCGGCAGACACAAGTCTGCTGGGGTTGAAAGACCTGCTGGTGAGAAAATTGTCAAGTCAAGCGGAACGCGACCTGTCAACATCTCCTCCTTCACATTCTCCCGCAACTGGGGGTGCGAGGAAAAGGCTCAGAATTCCGAGCCCACCCGCTGGCGGTGATGCAGGGCAGTCTGGAGCGACTGCTGATGCTGACATCTGGTCCGGACTGAAGGACCTGACAACGATTACGGACATGTCGTCTACTGTCACTGCATATGATTCTCTCAACATTGAAAGAATGGTGGAGGATTATATGAGTGACCGCATCCAAGTAGGCACGTCACACAGTCCGTACTTATACTGGCAGGAAAAAGAGGCAATTTGGAGGCCCTTGCACAAACTGGCTTTATTCTACCTAAGTTGCCCTCCCACAAGTGTGTACTCCGAAAGAGTGTTTAGTGCCGCCGCTCACCTTGTCAGCAATCGGCGTACGAGGTTACATCCAGAAAATGTGGAGAAGATGATGTTCATTAAAATGAATTATAATCAATTCCTCCGCGGAGACATTGACCAGCAGCAATTGCCTCCACAAAGTACACAGGGAGCTGAGATGGTGGATTCCAGTGGGGACGAATTGATAATCTGTGAGGAGGGGGATGTACACGGTGATATATCGGATGATGATGATGAGGTGGACATCTTGCCTCTGTAGAGCCAGTTTGTGCAAGGAGAGATTAATTGCTTCTTTTTTTGGGGGGGGGTCCAAACCAACCCGTCATATCAGTCACAGTCGTGTGGCAGACCCTGTCACTGAAATGATGGGTTGGTTAAAGTGTGCATGTCCTGTTTATACAACATAAGGGTGGGTGGGAGGGCCCAAGGACAATTCCATCTTGCACCTCTTTTTTCTTTTATTTTTCTTTGCGTCATGTGCTGTTTGGGGAGGGTTTTTTGGAAGGGCCATCCTGCGTGACACTGCAGTGCCACTCCTAGATGGGCCCGGTGTTTGTGTCGGCCACTAGGGTCGCTTATCTTGCTCACACAGTCAGCTACCTCATTGCGCCTCTTTTTTTCTTTGCGTCATGTGCTGTTTGGGGAGGGTTTTTTGGAAGGGACATCCTGCGTGACACTGCAGTGCCACTCCTAGATGGGCCCGGTGTTTGTGTCGGCCACTAGGGTCGCTTATCTTACTCACACAGTCAGCTACCTCATTGCGCCTCTTTTTTTCTTTGCGTCATGTGCTGTTTGGGGAGGGTTTTTTGGAAGGGACATCCTGCGTGACACTGCAGTGCCACTCCTAGATGGGCCCGGTGTTTGTGTCGGCCACTAGGGTCGCTTATCTTGCTCACACAGTCAGCTACCTCATTGCGCCTCTTTTTTTCTTTGCGTCATGTGCTGTTTGGGGAGGGTTTTTTGGAAGGGACATCCTGCGTGACACTGCAGTGCCACTCCTAGATGGGCCCGGTGTTTGTGTCGGCCACTAGGGTCGCTTATCTTACTCACACAGCGACCTCGGTGCAAATTTTAGGACTAAAAATAATATTGTGAGGTGTGAGGTATTCAGAATAGACTGAAAATGAGTGGAAATTATGGTTTTTGAGGATAATAATACCTTGGGATCAAAATGACCCCCAAATTCTATGATTTAAGCTGTTTTTTAGGGTTTTTTGAAAAAAACACCCGAATCCAAAACACACCCGAATCCGACAAAAAAAATTCGGTGAGGTTTTGCCAAAACGCGGTCGAACCCAAAACACGGCCGCGGAACCGAACCCAAAACCAAAACACAAAACCCGAAAAATTTCCGGCGCTCATCTCTAATATTAACTGCATTCCGGTGGAACAGTAGATTTGCAGCAAGAATGTGTAGTTGACAAATCTGCAGCAACTTTGTCGTGTTACTATGTAAACTTGGAGCAGGATCTCTAAGGAATTTTTGCAGCACCTTGTGGAGTCCACACTATGAATAATTCAAACTGTTCTAGGGGCAAAGATATGTTGTAGTCAGTACTAAGAAGGTGTATCTAATAAAGTGCCTAATACTGTAAGTGAATATAGCAGATATAGAAAAAAGGGTTATTATAATAATAATAATAATAATAATAATAATAATAAATCTGAAGAAATCTGGAAAAGGATATTCCCCAAAAATGTCTAGCACAACCCTAGGGTTAATAATAAAGGTTACTAAGAATATACTCTTATTTTAAAATACACAAAGTAAAGGTCAACAAAAAAAAGCCATGTCTAAACAACAAACATGACAATATGGACCGCTAAAATCAATGTTAAGTGCCTTACACTGAAGATTCCATGTTTAATTAAAGCATGCACTGTTATATTGATTAAAACTTTAATATTTACTTACCTAAAAGTGGACATTAATCATTGTTTAAAAGGGAGCGTCTCGCTACGCAATGAACAGTGAAACCTAATAGATATTTCTGTGTAGCTCTGGTAATTTTAGCAGTTGTTTGCTACAGTATACTTAAGTCATCACTATTGTTCTTCATGTTTTTATTTGTTTTGATTTCTATGTCATTTGTAGTTCTTTTGGACAATTGCTAATTATCAAGACAACAGCATGGTATTGTTTTTGTACAGCCTTTCAATAAAACAATTTAAAAATAAATGATAAAAAGGAGCAACTCCCTAATATATGAAAGTAAGATACTGGTTTGATGATCACAATATTAGCTAAAATCTGTTCTTTGATTATTAACGAATATGCTATCAGGAGGATGCTACAGCAATTGTCATATTATGACTAATAAAAATAAGCCTGACATTAGTGCTCAGATGAAGTTCAGTACAGTACTATATGCTACTACACATCACCCATTTGTTATGCAAACCTACATATGTATAATACTAGAATCCACTGGGAATCCTCTGGATGGGTCCACTATGAAAAGCTGGCGCTCGGGATCCCGGCAGTCATAATACCGATGCCAGGATCCTGATGTTGAAATGCCCAACAGGGGTTAGTAAGTGGCGTTCTCCCACCTCCCCTGTCCCCTAATCCTTCCTTCTCACAGTCTAACCCTAGCCACCCACCTTAGTGCCTGACCCTAACCTCTACTGATGGTCCCCCTCCCCGCTGCCTAAACCTAACCTTCCTTCCCCCACAATTGGAACCTAACCCCCCCGGGGGTGCCATACCCTAAACCTCCCTACTCGCAGCCTAACCCTAGCCTACCCCTTAGTGCCTGACCCTAACCACCCCCAGAAGTGCCTACATTTAAGTCCCCCCTCTGCCTAAACCTAACCCTCCTTTCCCTGCAACCTAACCCCTCCAGGAGTGCCTAACCCTCCATCACCACAGCCTAACCTAACCCCCCCCCCCCCCCCAACCACAGCCTACCCTAACCCTCCTCCTGCAGCCTAAATCTAACCCACCTGCCCCACTAAGCCTAACCCAGTGGCTATACTTACAGGCAGGATGCCGGCTGTCGAGTATCCAGCATCAGTTTCCTGGCCCTTTGGAGTTCCAGTGTCAGGATTCCAACAAGTGTCTGGATCCCGGCATCGGTATTTTGGCTGCCGGGATCCCAACAGCCGGCATTCTGACCGCATCCCCTCTGGATGTAACTATACCACATTTAATAATAAAAAAATTAACCATTTCTAAAATACTTTTAAGGTGTTGTAATTCACTTAATTGACTTAGGAGTCTATTTACTAAGCCTTGAATGGAGGTACAGTGGCCAGAGATAAAGTACCAGCCAATCAGCTCCTAACTGCCATGTCACAGGCTAGGTTTGAAAAATGACATTTAGGAACTGACTGGCTGGTACTATGGGGCCTATATATCAAGCCTTGGAGAGAGATAAAGTGGACAGAGATAAAGTACCAGCCAAACAATGCCTAACGGTCATTTTTAAAACACAGCCTGTAACATGACAGTTAGGAGCTGACTGGCTAGTACTTTATCTTGTTCATTTTATCTTTTTGGAAAATACAGAGAAAGAAAGAAGATAACCCTTAGAGCAGGCATATCCAAACTGCGGCCCTCCAGCTGTTGTGAAACTACATATCCCAGCATGCCCTGACACAGTTTTGCTGTCAGAGAATGCTAAAGCTGTGTCAGGGCATGCTGGGATGTGTAGTTTCTCAACAGCTGGAGGGCCGCAGTTTGGACATGCATGCCTTAGAGGGAGCACTCTTAGTCTCGAAACAAAGCTATTATAGCTTTGTTTCCGGATTAAGGGGGTAATTCCAAGTTGATCGCAGCAGGATTTTTTTTTAGCAGTTGGGCAAAACCATGTGCAGTGCAGGGGAGGCAGATATAACATGAGCAGAGAGAGTTAGATTTGGGTGTGGTGTGTTCAATCTGCAATCTAATTTGCAGTGTAAAAATAAAATTCTTTTGTTATTTATGAGAATCCTGTGCGGCTTTCCCAATTTACCACTTTTCCACTAACATTTTATCTTTTTTCAAAGCTTAGTAAATAAACCCCTTATTTTGAAACACAAATAATTACATCCAATCTAAAGTGGATGGACTGCTAGTAATCACAGACTTGCTAAATCTGAGATAGCTGCCTACCCAGAGCAAAAACTTTATTTTTACAGTACAGTACTTCCAATGTGTGGAATTGTTCACACGGTACACTACATGTTGAAAGTACAGCTTTTCACTAAAAGTGTCCAATTACAAATACAGTGTACAGTATAAGTAAATTATTTCTCTAAAATCCGAAATGTTAATTTCCCATTGTTTATACTTACATTGTACTAAAAATATTATATTTCATACATTAACTCTCAGAATATTCATATTAACATAAATGGTAAGAAATAAACACTACACAACATCAACTCGTAAACACAAATGTTAGGGTTTTTTGTATAAATCATGATAGAATTTACTGGCAGATCTAGACCAGACTACAGTAAAAAAAAACAGAGGCAAATAACTTGCCTTTTTCCCCTCAGTCACAGATATGTTATAGATTTGGTAGATGTGAACAGCAGAGGCGTAACTAGGGCAGGGCAAGTGGGGCACGTGCCCTGGGCGCCTTGGCAGACCCAGCAGAGGGGGGCGCCGCCGGCGGCCAGGGCATCATGCCACACTCGACCCCGTCACTGCAATGTAAGGGGAGGAGAGTGCAGCATCTCTCCTACCCCTCAATGTCCTCACTGCTGCGTGGCGCTGCTCGTGCCCGGTCTCCGGCTGCATTAGCTCCTTATTGGATGCCGGTCCGCGAGCTCTGATTGGCTAACAAACCGGCACCACATGGCCGCCGCTGGAGACCTGGAGCGTTGAGGGGCAGGAGAGGCGCTGCGCTCTCCTCCCCTCACATAGCAGAGGCAAGGAAGCGGTGAGTGATGGGGGGGTCTTATATCTGGTACTGTGGGGCGTGTATCTGGCACTGTGGGGCATGTAACTGGCACTGTGGGGCATTGTATCTGGCACTGTGTGGGACATGTATGGCACTGTGGGGCATGTAACTGCCACTGTGGGGCATGTAACTGGCACTGTGGGGCATTGTATCTGGCACTGTGGGGCTTTGTATCTGACACTGTGGGGCATTGTATCTGGCACTGTGGGGCGCTGTATCTATCACTGTGGATCTGACACTGTGGGGCACTGTGTATCTGACACTGTAGGGCAATTGTGTATCTGGCACTGTGTAAAAAGGGGACTCTGCATGCGTACCGTGCAAAAATTTAATGGTGTGCTGAGAGACGACACAAGGGGTAGGTGATAGTGTGCTGAGAGGCGACACAGGGGGTAGGTAATAGTCATGTTGGCACGCCCCATTTTCAGTGGCCACACCCCTTCTGGTGCATGACCAAGCCCATTTTCGGCGCTCGGCGAAGGCGCGCGCACAAAATTCTTTTGTTTTGTTTTTTGTTTTGTTTTTGGGGGGGGCCTCTCTTCATCTTGCCCTGGGCTCCGAAAACCCTAGTTATGCCTCTGGTGAACAGTTATGATTTATCATGGTGATATCAAACGTTAAAGCCTGGATCTAGCCCTAGATTTCAGATATTGGAAATCTGTACTTTTTGTTAAACTTTAACTGACTCTCTAATTTTATGTACTGTAGATGCAAGTATGTCACAGATAGTGCAATGGTGGTCATTCCGAGTTGTTCGCTCGTTGCCGTTTTTCACAACGCAGCGAATTAGGTGGAAAATGGTACGCAGCGCGCATGCGCTAAGTTATTTAACACAAAACTTTGTAGATTTGCTGGTGTCCGTGCAACGCTTTTCAGTCGCACTGCTGATTGGTGAGTTATTGACAGGAAAGGGGCGTTTCTGGGAGGTAACTCAGCGTTTTCCGGGAGTGTGCTAAAAAACACAGGCGTGCCAGGGAAAAACGCAGGAGTGGCTGGAGAAATGGGGGAGTGGCTGGCAGAACGCAGGGCGTGTTTGTGACGTCAAACCAGGAACTAAACGGACTGAGGTGATCGCAATCTAGGAGTAGGTCTGGAGCTACTCAGAAACTGCATGAAAATTTTTAGTAGCAGTTCTGCTACTCTTTTGTTCGTTATTCTGCTAAGCTAAGATACACTCCCAGAGGGCGGCGGCCTAGCGTGTGCAATGCTGCTAAAAGCAGCTAGCGAGCGAACAACTCGGAATGAGGGCCAATGTGCAAATGCATTTGTTAGCTAAATTCCATGTGTTTCATTTCTGTGCCTATAAGGGATGCAGTCAATTTACCTACAATCAAAATCCCAACCGTCAAAATACCGACAACCATTGCCCAATTATCAAAATACTGACAACGTCAAATTACCGACATTAAAAATTTCAACACTGTCAAAATACTGACATTTAAAATGTCGACAAGTCAAAAAAATTGATATGAGTTTTTTATGATTTTTTCATTGAAACCGACTTATTCCTACTTTACCATCCTAGTGGACCTGGAGGGGGAATATAATAGTGTGCCGAGCGCAGCAAGGCTCCGTGCCCAAAGCATGGCGAGCGCATGTGGTACACTTATACAGTGTCCATGTCGATCTATGTCGACGCGCACAATAATTTTTTAAAGGCCGTGACGACTTTTTGACTTTTCGACATTTGAAATGTCTGTATTTTGACCGTGTCGACATTGTAAATGACGGTATTTTGACCATGCCGGTCAATTTATGTCAGTATTTTGACTGTCAGGATTTTAATTGTAGGTAAATCATACTGATTCCACTACAGTATGGAAACGATGACATTACACTGAGCAACATGCACAAATCTATCATTTACCTATGTGGTAATTGTGCAAAATGCTCTTATGCCACGCTTTGTAAATTCATTCATGCTGTTTACCCATGATACAATTGCTATTGTTCTCTAAGAAATAAACATGTTTTCATATGCCGAACCCAAAATATCAAAAGTATCACAGTGCTAAGGTATATTAATTATTAACTATTTTCTAAATAGGTCAGCTCAGTAAAATGTGTTGACAATAAGAGATATCAGTCAACAAAAACAAATTGCAGTCCATATTACTGAACACAACAAAACATAATCCAAGTATAATGAATAGACATGGAGAGAGAAATATTTAATTCTTACTAAACAATAGAGGGGGATGCAGAGTATGTAGGTCATACAGTCTTGATTTTTGTATACTAACAGTGTTGGAAATTATATTATGCACATAGGCAATGCACTTTTAGAACTGTATCTATTATCTTGTGTTTATAGATTTTAGCAATGACATAAAAAATAGCCATAACTACTCTCTAAACTAACAAAAGAAAGAAACATATCCTTATGGTTGTTTTTGCAGTATGTATATTAATTCCTGCTGTTCTGTGATTATTGTGATTAGACACTAGAATATGCAGATGTAAATTGACTATTATCAAGGGGTTTTATATTTTACACCTACTCAGCTTTTCTTACAGTGTATTCATGGGGCTTTCCTGTGGCCTCATTACACTTATCTGACACTATGCCCTGAATTCAGTACAGTCGTGGACAAACTTGCTGGTACCTCTCCATGTAAAAACAGCATAACCCCTAGTTTTAGCTGACATTACTTCAAAGTGGCACAAGTAATTGAAGTCTGCCATTGTTTATTCTCTATTTAATATAAATCATACTTTGTATTTGATTTTTGACTCAGCAGAATATTTGAAAATGGAATGGACAAAAATTATTGGATCTTAACCTAATATTTTGTTGCACAACTTTAGAGGCAATCACTGGAATCATGTAATTCCTGTAATGGAACCTCTGCACCTGTCAACAGTTAGTTTGGCCGACTCTTCCCTAGCAGCCTGCTCCAGCTGTCTCAGGTTCGATGGGTGTACAGTACTTTCTCCAGACTAGATGTTTCAGCTCTTTCAATAGATGTTCCATAGGATTTAGATCATGGCTCAAGAAGGCCAATTCAGCATCTATTCTTTTGTTCTTATACTGTACATTCTTGGTTGCTTTTAGCTGTACATTTTGGGTCATTATCCTGTTGGAGAATCCATGATCTGTGACTGAGACAGACCTTTCTGACACTGGGCAGTTTGGATCCAAAAAGCCCAGATTCAAGGCATCATGTACCAGACACAGCAAAGAAGCCCCAAAACATAACTGAGCCTTCTCCATATTTCACAGTAGGTATGGTGTTTTTATATTTGAAAGCTTTTTTTTCCATCTGTGAACATAGAGCTAATGTTACTTTTCAAAAAGTTCCAATTTTGACTCCCATATGTGTTCTGGCTTGTCAGTAGGCATTTTACTAATTTCCAGTCTGGTTTTTGTTGTTTTCTTTATCAAAAGTGGGGTCCTCCTACTGTAGGTCCTCAGTGGAGCCCATTGTTGCTCAGTGTTTGATGGCGAGATCAGACACTGACATACCTTGAACTTCGGTTTGTATCTCTTTGGAAGTTTTCTACTTTTTCTACCATTCTCAATATCCTTCTGTTTAATTTGGGGTCAATATTCCTCTTGTGGCCCTGTCCAGGGAGATTGACTACAGTCCCATGGACTTAAAACTTCTTAATACTTGCAAGTGTAGTCACATGTACATTGATCTGCTTGGAGATGATCTTACAGCCTCTGCCTTTAACATGCTTGTCTATAATTTTCTTTCTGATCTCCTCAATTAACTGTTATGTTTGCTTTCTCTGAATCATGTTTAATGTGGTGCACTCAATAATGCAGAGTAACTAGTTTTCTCAAATTAAATAGGCTGAATGACTGGTTAGAAGAATGAAGACACATGATGCTAATTCCAGAAAGCATAGTTTGAAATTCTGTATCACTATAATCCAGTTATTCATTATCTTTTCAAATATGTCCAGGCCATTGTAGAATATCTTTGGAGACTAAGCAATATTTTATCTATTTTCAGTTTCTTTTTCATGAGACAATAGCTTTTAATTTCATCACTTTTCAGGAGGAATGAAGCATTGTTTCCATGTGCAGTAAGGGGACCAAAAAAATTGTCCACACCTGTATATGTTCTAGAAATGTATATTTATGTTGTACTACATTTAAAATATATTAACTTATATTTACATTTATGGTTTTCAAATGTCAAATACATCTTAGTTGTAACACTAATAGACTGGTAGGGAATACATACGATCCTCAGCAGATGGGATGCTGGCTGTCATGATGCCGACAGTGGGATCCCATCTGCCGGAATGCCAGCAGCAGGGCGAGTGCTAGAAAGCCCCTTGTGGGCGTCCTGCACTCGCCAGAGGTTACATTCTGCCTCTATGGGTTTCGTGGACACCCACAGAGGGAGAATAGCCTGTGTTGCTGGTATTCTGGTGGTGGCATTTCACCGCCGGTCTGGATTCCGATGTCAGTATTGTGACCATCCAGAACCTGACTAGCGATACTTCAGCTGGCAAGGTTGCACCACATGTGACCATGGCGCCCCGCTGTGTGCCCTGTCTTTAGATTAGGAGATAAATTCTGCACAGGTGCAGAGAGTATTTCCTCTGGCTCTCCAGGATCCCCTGCATTGATGCGACAGTCTGTGACTGCCTACATTCCTGCCAGAGTCAAGCCCCAGAATGCTGTGTGACTAGCCTTCTTGAGTGCATTTGCCAGGGATCAAAGTGCGGTGAGAGGAACTTGAGCCCAAATGTATTAAACCTTTAAAAGTGATACAGTGGAGATGGATAAAGAGTGATAAAGTACCAACCAACCAGCTCCTGTCATATTTCAAACACATCCTGTAACATGGCAGTCAGGAAGCTGATTGGCTGGTACATTATCACTCTTTATCTATCTCCGCTGTTTTAAGGCATAATATATTTGTGCCTTAGTTCTCCTCTAAGCACTATTTGGCTGATCTCTGCAAGTGCTGCATCAGGGGCAACTGACTATCAGTCCCCTTTGACATAGACCCCTCTGACACTGTGCTCTGCATGTCGAAGGAGTGGGGGTTTATCCCCATTGGGGAGGGCTAACCCACTGGAGGGTTCTATCACTAGTGAGGGTGGGGTAAAATAAAGATAAATGATGCTGGGGAGAGGGGGTAAAATAATAAAAAAAATACATTAGTCAAAGGGTAGGAGGAGGGAGGTGCAAAAAAAGGGACTTTTTACATGAGGGGAGGTTGGTATATAAAACATAGAATTTTTGGTGTACTACTAAGGGGATGTGGGAGGTACTGTTATTTGGATTTAAGACAACTGGGGTTACTATTGCCAATGGGGGGGTGGAAACTTTTTTTTTAAATGGGGGCCAAAGGCTATGGGTGTGATTGGGGGTGTGCAAAACACACACACACACACACACACACACACACACACACACACACATATATATATATATATATATATATATAATGGTTACTCTGCACTCCTGCACCAAACAATGTATTCAGCTTGCACGGTGCAATTAACAGCTCAAATCAGCAATATAGTCACCAAAGTTGGCAGATCTCCTCTTTCCTCACTGACCTTTACCCCATGTGGCCAGCTTGAGTACTGTTCAGAGACAGTATATGAACAAATGTGAAGTATATTATCTCTCTGACTCCATGGTATGGACAAGAAATGTCCTAAAACGGCCACCATAATGAAAGATTGCACTATGACTATGGCTAATCATTTCAGAAACAAAAACCTTCTTTGGTAAAGGGAACTCTAAATAAAACCTGGTAATCTTGTATAACCTCTCATTCAAACCCCTCATTTATGTGAAATACACTGTGTTCACTGTAATCAAATGTCTAACTTGTTTTTATTTTTTTTATAACAAATTATTTTTTTATAGCATATTGGAACATACAGTATATATGTTGTTTTTTTATTAATTGAAATGCACTAGGAAACATGAGGAGAGATCTGTCAAGCCTCCTAAAGAGTGGAGAAGTGGGCAAGTTGCCCTTAACAATCAATCAGCACTTACATCTGATTTTATAGAATGTACTTTATAAATGCTAGCTAGAAGCTGATTGGTTGCTATGGACGCCTTCTGCATTTCTCCAATCTTTAAAAGGCTTGATAAATCTCCCTTATTGGATGAAATAATAAATATTCTCTTTAGGCTTACATCATAAAATAGGTATACACATTAATTGACCTTAAGATTTGTGCTTTGGTAACATGTTCTAGATGTTTATTTCTGGAAAAAATAAAATAGGATTTAATTTACTTCAGAAGACACAAGAGGCCTCAGATGGTCCCCCTATTGGCAGCACTAATACTATCATTATTCTAGCACTGGGGTAAGGAACCATACAAAGTAATTTCTGGTCAAATTATTGGAATACCAGCCTATCATTGATGGTGGCACACTGTGGAGAATGCTAACTACCCAACTGTCTGTCGGTCTGTCTGTCTGTCTGTCTGTCTGTCTGTCTGTCTATCTATATCAGTAATCCTTTGTAACTCCATGAAGACCAAAATCAACAACAAAAGAGCATTACAGTCAATTTGAATTCCAGACATTTGTTAACAATGACCAACATTCTGTACATTGTATTTTCTGCGCCTTTCACACTAGTGAAGTTAAATGAAGTGAACACTGCATGCTACATTGAGCAGTTGTACTTAATAGCGAAACTTGTAATAGTGCTTGTAAAACATGGAAAAGAAATAAAAATACATTATGTCTCCCTGAAAGCCGTATAACAGGAGAGTTAGGTATATTCAGACAAGCTGGGATTTAGGAAAAGGATTAAATGTCCCATGGAGCAGCACAGAAAGTTCATGTTTGAGTGGTTTATACATTCTTGTCATGCCCAACAGCAACTTCATAAAACACAATGGATTATCTATCACATTAGTCTGAAATCACTGAAATGACAATTTACTTTAAAAAATAAATACATATTCCTCCTGCAGAAAGTATGCTATAATCCGATTATTCTGTAATTGCTTTAATGCATATTACAGCTAATCAAGCACAAGTACTGTAATTTGCTTAAAGATGCACTACCACCTTCTTTATACATTGTTATAAACACATTTTGCTAACCTTCTTCTTCCCCTTAGCCAGAGTCCAGGAGCTGCTGCTTGCAGTCTTTAATCCTGGGGTCAGCTGGGTTCTTTAAGACAGAATCAGCAAATCAAGTCTAATCAATACTTTAAAAGGGCAGCTGGGACGTGGTGCGTGTGAGAGCCAATCACAAGCCTTAATCCTTCACATTACAGATGTAAACACACATACAGTAACACAGCAATATATTTGAGATACTTCAGATTTAAATGATAGTTAATCTTATTTCGCATATTACAGTAACGCTTTAATCACAGTATAACTTTAAAGCTGCAGTACCAAGTCTAAGGGCTATGTGATGCTGAGTAGGAGAAATGGGATCAGGAGAGTGATATACAAGCTACAGTATGATCTCCTCAATTTCTAATACTATTATTGTAATCATACATTGTAATAATTGTACTTCATATAAAAATCATGTTTCTGAATTTTATTTAGAATATTCATGTGTCTTATAGTTGAATCATATCTATGCATATCACTTTTTAAATCATATTAGTTTATTTCTAAATAAAGTGACTTTTGAAGTAATGACTTAATTTTTTTATTTTATTCAATCTTTTATGGAGTACTGTACATACACAACTAAGACAATCCCATGTATCCATTCAGGATACGGTCCTTAGGTTGACCTCACTTAGGTCGACAGTCATTAGGTCGACCACTATTGGTCAACATGCATTAGGTCGACATGGGCATTAGCATAGCCAGATTAAGGGGTGGATGCAGGACATACTGTACCCCAGGACCCCCTTTTTCAGCCCCCCCCCACTCCAGCCAGAGCACACTGACACCACTAGCTTTCCTTCTTAAGCAGCAGCAGAACCAGCAGCCATAATGTGAGCAGGACAGTATGCAGTGCAGGCAGAGAAACAGAAATGTCATGTTTCATGAGCTACCGGCAGAGCTTTCCGACCAGAGGAGAGATAGGAGGGTGGAGAGGGCTGTAAGTGACACAGGGATCCCAGCTTCTCCTCCTTGTCTGGGTGTCTAAGTCCTGTGTAAACTGCTATGCAACCATTGGCATTTCTATAATGGGTGCAGTGTGTGCGAGGCACACGGGCCCCCAGGTCCAGGGGGGCCCACCCCGCACACACTGCACCCATTTGCTTAATACTTACCTCTCTGAAGTCCCCCGTCGAAGCCATCCCTTTTCGGGATTGAACACTAGAGTTTGAACACTAGGGGGAACAAACTCTATTGCGCCTGTGAAAACTCCGGAAAGATGGCACAGCGACCATTTTTCCGAAGTTTCGCCCATGCGCATATGCAAAATCTTTGGGAAAAGGGCTGCCGCGCCGTGTTCCCAGAGGTTTGCGCATGCGCACTAGAGTCTGTTCTCAGACTCTATTGCCACTGCCACGGAGAAGGATGGCACCGCCGGGGGACTCCGGAGAGGTAAGTATTAAATCCTGTGCATCAGACAGAGAGGAGGGGGGCCCCTGAAACAGAAGGCTGCACACAGGCCTCCTCCTCTCTTAAAACGCCCCTGTATGTAACTAAACCATTTGGGTCTAGAAAAAGAGACACACACAGAGAGTCCTTCTGAGTCCCGTCCCAGTGTGTAAGTAGTACAGACGCTGCTGCTATTCTTGCATGTGATAAGATAAATTATTTTATTTTCTACGTGTATTTTAAGGTTAAGTTGCCTTTGTTCCACTACAAAAAAAGTTTATAAAATAGTTGTTTTTCAATTAGGTGGAGCTATAAACAATACCTAAGCATTGTTAAACTATTAGTTAAAACTAATATACACCATTGGTTTAAACTTAATATACACACAATCCATACCCCCACCATGACCCATTGCAGGAGGGACAAAATGCTTTATACCTAGACTTCCTTCTGAATTTGTGATTACAATCATCTGTGTTGAAATACCTTTCTTATCAATTAAATAGTTCAACACAGGTGACACCAATCATATTAAGAGGGAAGTCTAGATAGAGAGCATTTTGTCCCTCCTGGAATGTGTTATGTTGTGAGGTATGCACAATTTAATAAACATCCCCTGTCTTAAGTGCCCCGGGCATCCTCAAGGCTTAATCCGGCCCTGGGCATTGGGTCAATATGGCCATTAAGTTGTTGTGGCAAAGGTCAACATATGAAAATGTTGAGATGAGCTTTTCACAATTTTTATTTTTTTTTTATTTTTTTTTACTTTACGATCCATGTGGACTACGATTGGGAATAGTAACCTGTGCCGAGCACACAAAAAACAACAACCGCATGTTAACCTTTTTCCATGTCAACCTGATAACCATGTCAACCTTTTCCAGATGTCAACCCAGTGCCTGTCGACCGATAGTGGTCGACCTAATGAGTGTCGACTTAAATAGGGTCGACCCAATGATCCCATTACTATTCATTCATCCTAAATTGTTATATAGTTATACAGTAGATTTGTTGTAAAAGATTAAATGTTGCAGCACAGATCTGAGGTACTATATAGCAAAAGTGTGCGCCATTGGTTCAACTCCTGCGACTGTAGTGGGTATGGCATCTTAGAGGGTAGAGTGCTGCTTCACTCATCCAAGATCCCAGCATATGAGCCGTAAAGTACGGACCGATGTTTCCCTGCACATGCCCCAGCCCCCAAGCATGCGCTAAAGAGCGAAAACCAGCATCACCCCCATATTTTAATTGCCATGTCAGCCCATAGGTGAGAGCTCTGCTTCTCCTATTAGATTTTTTTACAATAAAAGGTTAACAATACATCATACACAAGTATTCACCCACATTGTTTTATGATGCAATTCTAACTGACAGGTTGTTTGAGAAAGTCTCTTTCTGTTTTGTCTGGAAAATTGCAATATTCCCCCATTCTCAATGCAATATTGCTATCACTTGTAAAGGTTGTATGGAGAACAGTCATTTTTACATCATTTCACAGGTTCTCGGTGGGTTTGAGATCTGGGTTTTGAACAGGACATTCCAGGATTGTTGTTTTTTAAGTCATTCTAATGTGGTTTTTGCTATATTTTTAGGGTCATTTTCCTGCCAAGATGTCGCATCAACAGTCTGTAAACTCACTTGCTCTTTGGCAATCTGTAGCAAATATTTCATATTATTTTCCATCAACACTGGTTTTTCTTTTTATCATCGTATCTTAGGGCCTCATTCAGCTTTAGTAAATCCGGCTAGAAAGTGCAATTTTGCATCTTGTCTTAAACATGTTGCAAGAGGCTAATTTATAATTGTTACGATAGTTTAACTCCGCATTATAACATAAAAATAAAGCTGCTCAATATTTGTTTAGTGAATACAAAAGCAGGCAGTATGTTCCCTGTGACACAATGGATGAATTCTCAACACTTGCATTGCAACATGATCTTTCCAGGTGCAGAGTTATAAAATTCCCAGGCTATTGTTGTTTGGCGGACAATCAATTAATTCTCCCATCTTTTACATGTAATTCTAAAATTTGTTTGTAGTTGCCATATACCTCTTGATGATCTCCCTAACATGTGTTCTTCTCGTATGAATCTCAGTTTTGAAATGTAAAATATGGCAAAAAGAGTGTATAGTTTCTATAGATTACTGTGACCTCATGACCTCAGTCATCAGTTGATCACAGCTTTGTTGTACATAGAGGAGGCTCCTTTTTCTTGATCATCCTGAGCAGACTTACTTCACTATATTAAACAGAAAGGCGATCTCCAACCGCTGCTATATAAAGTTCAAATCCATATGCATGTGGATCTGAACTTTATATAGCGCTTGGTTCTCGCCTTTCTGTTTAATATCGTGTCTACAAAGAAGTTGTGCTCTTTTGAGTGCCGAGCTGCAGCTAGGGCGCAAGTTACCATTTCATTTTTTGTTCGATTTGTAGACTTACTTCACTGACACTAGGGATTCCCTCTTATCATTAGTAACCACCTGTTACTGACTCTTCCCAGTGCATCATGAGCAGATAACTCGCTACCACCATGCTCCTACACCAGCACCTGGAATCACTTACCTTTGAGTATGAGAGGCCACATTGCTGCAACACCTACTGGTTGGTGTCTGATAATTCTCATTGGTCCCTCACTCTGGACCGGTCTACATGGGTAGCTGTCAGAGGACTTGAGTTTGGGGAGACTGAGTACAACCTAGAACAGCCAGAGAATAGAATAGCATTTTGTGCTATTCTGGTGATCACAAGCCAAGATGAAGATGTGTTGAAGCAAGTAAATTTGTATGTGGTACCCCACAGTTGCCATTTTAATCAGGGGTTGATGCCAGTGTCATTTTAAAATAAACTTGATTTAAAATAAGATTTTAAACATACCGGTAAATCTTTTTCTCCTAGTCCGTAGAGGATGCTGGGGACTCCGTAAGGACCATGGGGTATAGACAGGCTCCGCAGGAGATATGGGCACCTAAAAGAACTTTCTAGTATGGTGTGCACTGGCTCCTCCCTCTATGCCCCTCCTCCAGACCTCAGTTAGAGAACTGTGCCCAGAGGAGATGGACAATACGAGGAAAGGATTTTGTTAATCTAAGGGCAAGATTCATACCAGCCCTCACCAATCATACCATATAGCCTGGAATACACCTAACCAGTTAACAGTATGAACAAACTACAGTATCGGTCCAAGACCGATTCTAACTGTAACATAACCCTTATGTAAGCAATAACTATATACAAGTCTTGCAGATTTTCCGCACTGGGACGGGCACCCAGCATCCTCTACGGACTAGGAGAAAAAGATTTACCGGTAGGTTTAAAATCTAATTTTCTCTTACGTCCTAGAGGATGCTGGGGACTCCGTAAGGACCATGGGGTTTATACCAAAGCTCCCAATCGGGCGGGAGAGTGCGGATGACTCTGCAGTACCGACTGAGCAAATGCTAGGTCCTCATCAGCCAGGGTATCAAACTTGTAGAATTTAGCAAAAAAGTTTGACCCCGACGAAGTTGCTGCTCGGCAAAGCTGTAATGCCGAGATGCCCCGGGCAGCCGCCCAAGAAGAGCCCACCTTCCTAGTGGAATGGGCCTTTACTGAATGCGGTAACGGCAATCCAGCCATAACATAAGCCTGCTGAATCGTGTTACAGATCCAGCGAGCAATAGTCCGCGTCGAAGCAGGCGCGCCAATCTTGTTGGCAGCATACAGGACAAACAATGCATCTGTTTTCCTAATTCTAGCCGTCCTGGCTACATACATTTTTAAGGCCCTGACTACATCCAGGGACATGGAATCCTCCAAGTCACTTGTAGCCACAGGCACCACTATAGGTTGGTTCATATGGAATGAAGACACCACCTTGGGTAAAAATTGAGGACGAGTCCTCAATTCCGCTCTATCCACATGAAAAATCAAGTAAGGTCTCTTGTAAGACAAGGCCGCCAATTCTGACACACGCCTCGCAGATGCCAAGGCTAACAACATGACCACCTTCCAGGTGAGAAATTTTAACTCCACCGTTTTAAGGGGTTCAAACCAGTGTGATTCAAGGAACTGCAACACCACGTTCAGGTCCCATGGTGCCACTGGGGGCACAAAAGGAGGCTGGATGTGCAGTACTCCTTTTACAAACATCTGGACTTCTGGAAGAAAAGCCAATTCCTTCTGAAAGAATATTGACAAAGCCGAAATCTGTACTTTAACAGAGCCTAACTTTATGCCCATATCCACTCCTGTCTGTAGGAAGTGGCGAAAACGACCCAGATGGAAATCTTCCGTAGGAGCATTCTTGGTTTCACACCAAGAGACATATTTCCGCCAGATACGGTGATTATGTTTTGACGTCACCTCCTTCCTAGCCTTTATTAGAGTAGGTATGACCTCCTCCGGAATACCCTTCTCCGCTAGGATCCGGCATTCAACCGCCATGCCGTCAAACGTAACCGCGGTAAGTCTTGGAACAGACAGGGCCCCTGCTGTAACAGGTCCTCTCTTAGAGGAAGAGGCCAAGGATCTTCTGTGAGCATCTCCTGAAGATCTGAGTACCAGGCCCTTCGAGGCCAGTCTGGAACAATGAGTATTGTCTGTACTCTTTTTCGTCTTATGATCCTCAACACTTTTGTGATGAGAGGAAGCGGAGGAAACACATAGACCGACTGGAACACCCATGGCGTTACCAAGCGTCTACTGCTATTGCCTGAGGGTCCCGGGACCTGGCACAATACCTCCAAAGCTTCTTGTTGAGGCGTGACGCCATCATGTCTATTTGAGGAATTACCCAGAGACCCGTTATCTCTGCAAAGACTTCTTGTTGAAGTCTCCACTCTCCTGGATGGAGATCGTGTCTGCTGAGGAAGTCTGCTTCCCAGTTGTCCACTCCCGGAATGAAGACAGCTGACAGAGCGCTTACGTGTTTTTCCGCCCAGCGAAGAAGCCTGGTGGCTTCCGCCATCGCGACTCTGCTTCTTGTCCCGCCTTGGCGGTCCACATGAGCTACTGCTGTGACATTGTCTGATTGAATCAGAACCGGTAGGTTGCAAAGAAGATTCTTCGCTTGTCGAAGGCCGTTGTATATGGCTCTTAGCTCCAACACATTGATGTGTAGACAGGACTCCTGGTCTGACCATAGTCCCTGAACATTTCTTCCTTGGGTGACTGCTCCCCATCCTCGGAGGCTCGCGTCCGTGGTTACCAGGATCCAGTCCTGAATGCCGAACCTGCGACCCTCTAGAAGGTGAGCACTTTGTAGCCACCATAGAAGAGACACCCTGGCCCTGGGGGACAGTGTTATTTTTTATGTAATTGTAGATGGGACCCGGACCATTTGTCCAGAAGATCCCATTGAAACGTCCTTGCATGGAACCTGCCGAAGGGAATGGCCTCGTAAGTTGCCACCATTTTCCCCAGAACCCGAGTGCATTGATGAGCTGACACTCTTTTCGGCTTTAGTAGTTCTCGGACCATGTTCTGGAGGTCCTGGACTTTTTCCAACGGGAGGAAAACTTTATTTTGTTCTGTGTCCAGTATCATGCCTAGGAACGGTAGTCGAGTTGTCGGAACCAACTGTGACTTTGGTAGATTGAGAATCCACCCATGTTGTTGAAGCACTCTCTGAGAGAGTGACACGTTCTCCAGTAATTGCTCTCTTGATTTCGCTTTTATCAGGAGATCGTCCAAGTATGGGATAATTGTGACTCCTCACTTGCGCAGGATCACCATCATTTCCGCCATTATCTTGGTAAAAATCCTCGGGGCCGTGGACAGCCCAAACGGCAACGTCTGAAACTGATAATGACAATCCTGTACCGCGAATCTCAGGTACTCCTGATGAGAGGGATATATGGGGACATGAAGGTAAGCATCCTTTATGTCCAGGGACACCATAAAATCCCCCCTTTCCAGGCAGGCTATCACCGCTCGGAGCGATTCTATCTTGAATTTGAATCTTTTCAGGTACAGGTTCAGGGATTTTAGGTTTAAAATGGGCCTTACCGAACCATCCGGCTTCGGAACCACAAATAGGGTATATATGAATAATACCCTTTTCCCTGTTGGCTCAGGGGAACCCTGATAATCACTAGCTGTTGATACAGCATTTGAATTGCAGCTAGCACTACTTCCCGCTCTGGGGTAGAAGCTGGTAAGGCCGACTTGAAAAATCGGCGTGGGGGCTCCTCTTCGAATTCCAGCTTGTAGCCCTGGGAGACTATTTCTATCACCCAAGGGTCCACGTCTGACTGAACCCAGACTTGGCTGAATAGTCGAAGGCGTGCCCCCACCTGTGCGGACTCCCGTAGAGGAGCCCCAGCGTCATGCGGTAGATTTAGCGGAAGCCGGGGAGGACTTCTGCTCTTGGGAACCAGCCGCAGCAGGTGTCCTCTTGCCTCTATCTTTACCTCTGGCAAGGAAAGAGGAGCCCCGACCTCTTCTGGATCTATGCGACTGAAAGGACTGCATCTGATATTGTGGGGGTTTATTTTGCTGTTGGGGAACAAAAGGTAAAAAGGTCGACTTACACGCGGTATCTGTAGAGATCAGGTCCGCGAGGCCGTCCCCAAACAATACATCACCTTTGTAAGGTAAAACCTCCATATGCCTTTTTGAGTCTGCATCCCCCGTCCATTGGCGGATCCATAAGGATCTTCTTGCCGAAATAGCCATAGCATTGGCTCTTGAACCCAGTAAACCAATGTCTCTTTGAGCGTCCCTCATATATAAGACTGCGTCCTTAATATGAGCTAATGTTAACAAAATTGTATCCCTATCTAGGGTGTCAAGGTCAGCTGACAGTGTATCCGTCCAAGCTGCTACTGCACTACATACCCATGCCGACACAATTGCCGGTCTAAGCAAAGTACCAGTATGAGTGTAGATAGACTTTAGTGTAGTCTCTTGCCTGTGGTCCGCAGGATCCTTGAGGGCCGCTGTGTCAGGGGACGGTAGCGCCACCTTCTTGGAAAGGCGTGTTAAGGCTTTGTCCACTGTGGGAGAGGATTCCCAACGTACCCTGTCCTGTGTAGGGAAAGGGTACGCCATAAGAACCCTTTTTGGAATCTGCAGTTTCTTATCTGGAGTCTCCCATGCTTTTTCACATAACTCATTAATTTCATGGGAAGGAGGAAAGTTTATAACTTGTTTCTTTCCCTTAAACATGTGTATCCTCGTGTCGGGCACCGAGGGCTCATCAGTGATATGTAACACATCTTTTATTGCAATAATCATGCACTGAATACTTTTTGTCACCCTGGAGTGCAATCTTGCTTCATCATAGTCGACACTGGAATCAGAGTCCGTGTCGGTATCTGTGTCCCTTATTTGTGAGAAGGGACGTTTCTGAGACCCCGAAGGGTCCTGTGAGTCGGTATAATCCGTAGATTGATTACCTGCCGACGCACTGGACTCTGCTTTGTCCAGTCTTTTATGCAGTGAAGCTACACAAGCATTTAACATATGCCACATATCCATCCAATCCTGAGTCGGCACCGCCAACTGAGACACACCACTCATCTGTTCCACCTCCTCTTTGGATAAGCCTTCCGTTTTAGACATGCCGACACACGTACCGACACCCCACACACTCTGGGATAAAACTATAAGGGGACAATTCCCTAAAGAAGGCCCTTTGGAGAGACAGAGAGAGAGTATGCCAGCACACACCAGCGCCAACTGACCCAGGAAAAAAACAACAACCCAGATAGCGCTTTTATATATATAAATGTATATAGATTTCCCCACTCACTGCGCCTTAATTATGTGCCCCCCTCTCTTTTTTTTCAGCCCTCTGTTGCTCAGCAGGGGAGAGACCGGGGAGCCAGCATTCTCTGCAGCCTCTGTGGAGAAAATGGCGCTGGTTAGTGCTGAGGGATCAAGCTCCGCCCCCTCGCGCGGCGGGCTTTGGTCCCGCTCGTGAATTTGAAAAAAATGGCGGGGATCCGTAGTTTACTGCCTCCGCAGCCTAACTACATACTTTTTTGCCTAAAACGAGGTTTATTGCTGCCCAGGGCGCCCCCCCTGCGCCCTGCACCCATCAGTGCCATGTGTGTGTGTAAGTGTGGGAGCAATGGCGCGCAGCTTCCTGCTGCGCGCTTACCTCATGAAGATCTGAAGCCTTCTGCCGCCTGATGTCTTCTTATGTCTGACATACTCACCCGGCTTCTTTTTTCCGGCATCTGTAAGGAGGATGGCAACGCGGCTCCGGGACGAACCCCAGGGTGAGACCTGTGTTCCGACTCCCTCTGGAGCTAATGGTGTCCAGTAGCCTAAGAAGCTGAGCCCTTAACTCTTAAGAAGTGGGTCTGCTTCTCTCCCCTCAGTCCCACGATGCAGGGAGTCTGTTGCCAGCAGAGCTCCCTGAAAATAAAAAACCTAACAAAATTATTTTTACAGAAAACTCAGGAGAGCTCCCTGTAATGCACCCTATCTCCTCTGGGCACAAGATCTAACTGAGTTCTGGAGGAGGGGCATAGAGGGAGGAGCCAGTGCACAGCACTGCACACCATACTAGAAAGTTCTTTTAGGTGCCCATGTCTCCTGCGGAGCCCGTCTATACCCCATGGTCCTTACGGAGTCCCCAGCATCCTCTAGGACGTAAGAGAAATATGATTTGTTGGTGACTGACAGTTAGAGCAGTCAGAGAGGGAGGCCGCAGCATGGCAAATGGATGGAGCAGGACAGCAGGCATCTTAGCTGTCAGAAGAGGCTGATTTGGCCACTTCTCCTGAGTTTGTTGCAGCACTGCTGACACTGTCCAGATGCCAGGCCCTAGGAGGAGCTAGATAAAAGTAGCCAGCAGGAGTTGGAGTAGAGTTCCTGTTACAAGCTGAGCTGTGGCTGTGTCCATAAATGAGAAAGCAGGCCCTGGATTGTGGATGACTGTCAAGATCACATTCAACTTATACTCACCACTGGGAAGTGCTCACATTAAGTAGAGAATGACAGAACACTAATACAGGATGTCAGGAAGTAGAGAATGACAGGATACCATACTTCAGTGACCTCTCTGCTATTATACTGAAATTATTTCAGTTGAACAGTAAAGCATAAAAGTGCCCCGCTAGGAAGGACTAGGGGGGTAATTCAGACCTGATCGCTCGCTAGCGTTTTTTGCAGCGCTGCGATCAGGTCAGAACTGGGCATGCGTATGCACTGTAATGCGCAGGCACATCGCACGGGTACAAAGTGGATCGTTGCTGTGCGATGGGTTTTATGAAGAATCCATTCGCACAGCCAATCGCAAGGAGACAGGAAGAAGGCATTTGTGGGTGGCAACTGACCGTTTTCAGGGAGTGGTTGGAAAAACGCAGGTGATTCCATGCGTTTGCAGAGAGGGTTCCTGTCGTCAATTCCGGTCCTGAACTGGCTGAAGTGATCGCAGCAGCTGAGTAAGTCCTGGGCAACTCAGAAACTGCACAAAGTTTATTTGTACTTCTTGGCTGCACATGCGATCGCACACTTGCACAGCTAAAATACACTCCCCTGTAGGTGGCGACTATCTGATCGCAGTGCTGCAAAAAACTGCTAGCAAGTGATAATGTCTGAATTAACCCCTTGGATCACAGGGGACTCACTGTAGTACTTCAAGAAAACCATGTAAACAGCAGCTACTCCCCTATGCCAGAAATAGCATCAACAGTACCGATAGAGACTAGCATAACAGGGCAACAAAGAGAAGACAGACTTCTGACTTTCCTGAAAGGACAAAATATAACATATAGTAAAGCAAGTAAATGTCCTATGATACTACTGCAGTGTGATAACTGGAGGAACTAAGGAACTATGGTGGTCATTCCGAGTTGTTCGCTCGTTGCCGATTTTCGCTATTCTGCGATTTGCTGCTAAATGCGCATGCGCATGGTACGCAGAGCGCATGCGCTAAGTTATTTAACACAAAACTTAGTAGATTTTCTTGTGTTCGTGCGACGCTGTTCAGTCGCACTGCTGATCGGTGAGTGATTGACAGGAAAGGGGCGTTTCAGGGTGGTAACTGAGCATTTTCCGGGAGTGTGCTAAAAAACGCAGGCGTGTCAGGCAAAAACGCGGGAATGTCTGAAGAAACGGGGGAGTGGCTGGCCAAACGTAGGGCGTGTTTGTAACGTCAAACCAGGAACTAAACGGGCTGAGCTGATCGCAATCTAGGAGTAGGTCTGGAGCTACTCAGAAACTGCAAAGAATTATTTAGTAGAATTTCTGCTAATCTTTCGTTCGCTATTCTGCTAAGCTAAGATACACTCCCAGAGGGCGGCGGCCTAGCGTTTGCAATGCTGCTAAAAGCAGCTAGCGAGCGAACAACTCGGAATGAGGGCCAATATCTACACAGACAACTGGATAGTGGATACTCACTTCATTGTCTACTAGGTTGTTTACCATACTAATGAGCAGCAACCTAACCAGGCGAGATAGCCAGAAACACTAACTGCTGTGCATAAAATCCTCTTTTGCAGCAAACAGAAACTATAGTGCTAAAATAACTTCTTACTTAACCTTATGTTATAACTAACTACTCTTCACATTAACTTTATGTGCACCAATGGAGCATGGCCATGCACTTAGCCTAGATCGGTGTTGGGTAAAGTGTGAATGTTAGAATCGTCACTTTGCAGCTTTAAAGTAAATTTGCAACAAATGTAATTTTTGATTTGTAAAGTTATAAACTCTAATGTTAAATACAAGTTAGTAGGAGTTTTTAATTGTAACAGGATGGAGTTTGTTCAACTTGGATGTTCTATATGTTTTGGTGTCAGTGTATTGTGTTAGTATACTGTATGTAATGTATCTAGTATTTGTAATTGATAGTCTGTAATCCTTGCTGTGTATAACTGACGCCTATATAGATGTAGCCACACTCGTTGTTGCAATGTGGTCGCACGGGCACCCCCGGTGCACCTAATTGCACCACCTCCTGGCCGCAGCTTCTGCCACTCAATACAATGTCAACAGTGACATATAAAGAAGGCAAGCACTTTCTCCTTCTTTGAATTCATTTAAGTGAATGGGTTCTAAAAGTTGCAAGTTGTTTTCAGCCCAAAATTAAATTTAACTCTTGCAAACTAATTGTCGGTCACTGAGTCAGAAGATGAGAAGTCCTTGTCTCTCTGTTCAAGAAGGAAGAACTAAACTTCTGAGAGTCAATAGTTGAGATCCTAAGGATAAGGACTGATTGGTGTGGGGTATTCCATTTATTACTCAAAGAATATGTCTTTACAAAGACAGCTACTCCACAACATACAAGATGATACAGAAGTAAACTCCTCTCAAGAAGCTCAGGTGATCTACACCTTACAGAGCCGCATCAGCCCTTTATACTGTTTGAGGACACATTACAGCATGGTGTAATTGTGCCCATATACCACTAAGACAAGTGGTAGATTTCACCTAGGGACTGATGGGCTGCCGCCCCCCCCCACCCCCACCCCCATTATAATTCACCACCAGTGAAAGTGAGACCTGGCCCCATGGATGTGGCTAGCAGTTGTAGTAGCTTCCAATTAGGTAAATATCAACACAATTATGATATTGATATTGTTAAAATGTTGAACTCATTAAAATGTCAACATTTGGGTTAGGCTGCAGGATGGGAGGGCTAGGGTTAGGCACTAGGGGGATGTTAGAGTTAAGCACACGAGGGAGGGTTAAGGTTTGGGGTATGGATTACACATAGGTATAGGGAAGGTATACTCACCAGAATGCTGCTTCATCAGATGACTCTGCTGGAACTGAAATTCACATGACCGCTGGGACCAGGAAGACGCCAGGGATGATCTTGATATTGTAACATGTCAACATTTCAGTGTCTACATGATGAAGGTTGGAATGGTCAATGTCAACATTATGACCACATACAGTCTCATGTTGACATTATGCCTGTCAACATGCTGTATCATACCACACCCACAGAGACTCTATGAATAATTTACTATTAGCTAAAAGTGCCCCTGTGAATACATTTAAACATTTTTATATACTATGTGCCCAGTGCTGGGCTTTGCATGTGCTGCCCTGCTGACCAGAACTTAGGGGGTAATTCAGATCTGATCGTAGATGTGCTAAATTTAGCATATCTACGATCAGTTTCTCTGACATGCTGGGGGACGGCCAGCACAGGGCTAGTCCGCCTTGCATGTCAGGCCCTCCCCCCCTCCCCCACAAGGGTGCAAAAGCATCGCACAGCAGTGTTGCTTTGGCACGCGGCGAGTAGCTCCCTGCCTGCGTAGCCACCGCGGCATGCCACCGCAATGGCCTGCATTGACCGGACCGCACCCCGCCAATGGCATTCTAACACCGTTAGCATGCCCCCTCCCGCCCCGCCATCTCCTCTGCCTGTCAATCAGGCAGAGGTGATCACAGCCCAGAGATGTGTCAAAGTCAGAAAAATGTCTCAATGCACGTTGCCATATTTGCACCGCACACTGGTCCGCGCTGCGCGTGCATGCGCTCTCCCGTGGATTCGCATACCCGCAATAACGTGCACTCGCAGGCGCGGTATGCGTATTTACGGTAGAGTTTATGTAGTCGTAGCGTGCGACTCATTCGTTACAAATGTTCACAATTAATGTAGTTTATAGATCATGGTCCCTTTGATAGATTCTGAAAGTTTGGTTAAAATACAATGTCCCAGAGCTGAGGAATCCCTCTTTATATCGTACAAAGGGTCTAACAGGAATCACACAGCAGTGTTTGGTACCCATCGGAAGAGTATTTAATTAGCAATATTCCGGTGTTGGTTTGGAGCGTATTAATCGCTCGTGCGAATAGTTATGAACATAAGAAGTTTATGTCCATTTCTATTAATTACACATACTCAGGTATGCGGCGGGAAACCCAGTTTCCCACCCACCTGAGCTGTTGGAAATCGTCACAGCCCACCTGTATGAATCACCCTATGACCTTTTGTTATGATACAGGGCCGAATTCCTTCGGCCAATGGACAATGGGATTGTAGGACCAGGAGATTGCATTGTGTGTGGGGCATAAATAGGCAGGCCGACCACATCCAGCTCTCACTCTCTCATCAACGGTTATCTGCTGATAGCCGGGAGCTGGATATCGAGGCGCAGGCGATCATACCCTTTGTGCGTAAGTTTCTCTCCGTAATCATTGTCTTTCTGTGAGCCAATATCTCTCTCTCTCTCTCTCTCTCTCTCTCTCTCTCTCTCTCTCTGTTCTGTTCTCTCATATCTCCCCTAGACTAGGCTAGTATTGTATTGTATTAGATAGTATTGTATTGTATTTCATTTAGGTCAGAGTAGTATTGTCTTTTTGTATTTATTGTTTAGTTCTGTGGTTAGGAAGTCTCTGTTATATTGTAGTGTATCATTTGTACTGTTATCCCCTTTTTACAAGTATAATAGATATAATACAGTTAATAGGCTTTGGAACCTAAACCAGCATCTGTGTATTTCCTATAGTGTTAAGTGTTCACTTGAGCGTCGGTGACGCTCAAGCAGCTTTGTAGTTAGTCAGGTTACACAAGGTTGCACTTACACCCTGTACTCACATTAAGGTATTCAGTGTATTTCATTGGTATAAGGTTTTATCATAAAGGTATAGTGTTGTGAGCGTCTGCATCGCTGGTGACCTCCTCGTGGTCTCGAGCGTAAGCCACGCCATAGCGAATCATTACCCTAGACATAACCAATAACGTGTCCTGTGATCCCTGGGCCGTGAGCGAACGTGACGCTTGAGCGTCTCGCCTACGGCTGAGCGATCGTTACGCAACTAGCGTACCATTACGGTACTTCTTAAGTAAACAGCGTACAGTGTTCTTAGCTTCATAAAGGGTTGTTTATACGACAAAGGAATTTAGCATTGTCAATTGCGGGCTCGTCCTATCCTTCTCATATCTGCACTAGGTAGATCAGCAGACATTATCCCTCCAGCAAAGGGTGGGAGGTTGTCTCATAGTGCTGGCGGGATAAGCGTCTGCTTCGCTTAGATAAAGAGTGCTGAAGGAACCCGGTAACCGGAAGTAAGAACAAAACGCTTGTGTCTTTTTAAAACTGTTTATTTTTCTTTTGTCTTGCGTACGCATACATACCTGCATTTCTTTTCACTTGTGTATTTCATTTTTCGTATATCACTATTCCTGTTTGCCAAATTTTATAGTTGATAGAAAGTGCTAAAAAGAGATTTGCTGTTATTTAATAGTAGAGGTGATAGTTAAAGTATAGAACAAACACACGGTTTGTCTGAGATACAAGGCAGTCAGTGTGGATTGCGGTAGATGATCAGGGATCATTTACATTGATAAAAATATATTGTGTTACGGTGGATCCTTTGCATTGCATACACGTGTCGCTAACAAAGACTAGCGTACGCAATCCAAAAGGCAGACGCACGCAGCGTACATTACGCAACGTAGCGTCCGGTTACGCCCACGTAGCTCAAGTTGTGATAAAGTGAAGTAACGCAAAGGCGATAATTAACGCACAGCGGTAGATAACGCGACGCGGTAAATAACGCAAATCTATTTTTGGAAAATCTGAAATTTAGTTTAACAGATCCTGCTCCTAATTGGTAACACTTTTGGCCTAAAGACAATTTCTGCGCAGAAATAGATATAGAAACAAAAGTGTACTTGTGTTGAGTGAGTGTGTTTTGTATACAAAAGTTTATATAACTTTAAGGTGGAACCAAAAGGAAAGCCGGGTACTCGTCAAGGGACATACGTGTAAGTGACATATACGGTGGCTAGGGAGGCATCTCTGGTTAAATAATATTTGAGCATTAGAGTATAGCGGACCATAAGGTAACAAGACCAGGAGGTCATAAGGTAACAAGACCAGGAGGTCGTAAGGTAAAAGGTCCGCTATAAAAGTCCAGTGGCACAACGCCTGGGGTGTTGGTGCAGAACCCATATAGGCCATACAAGCTCTGGCTGAAGGAATCGCAGCCGGAAACATAGATTCCATTGATCTTTCAGTACATGACAAGTAGTGCTCGTATACTGAACGATTGGACCGCACGTTATTGTGTGCAGTAGTTAGTAATCTGACCTAATACCATTAGAGTAAAGTGGTCACAAACGCTATCTGTACATTCTGACGTGATTTGTGTAATTTTTTATTTTTGGAAGGGAAGTTCGCTGGTCACTCAGGAACTATCTAACAACCCCAACTTTACTGGAAAGAGTAAGTGTCCTGCGGGTAACCCTCATATGTTCCAGTAAACTAAAGGTTCACAGGGGCCCTAGGTTGGGTCCAGCAGCTCTGGCTACAGTGATTGCAGCACAGGCCAACGTGGGCGAGAAGTAAGTGGGGTACTTGATAAACCACCACCGCCGGCCTGCCCAAGGACATCTTGGTTTGTTTGTAAGGGTTCGCTGAAAGCCTTGATATTCAAGGAGGAATAAGCAACGCCTGCAGATTATGGGGGCCATTTGTTCAGGTAGGGGGCGATCAACCCTGGTTCAGGTTGATTCTGTGAACCGACCAGTTGGGTCGGCACGATATGTAATGTGTGAAAAATATGGAATTCACACCGAATCTTTATGTGATGAATGGGAGAGAATGACTGTACAAGACAGGGACAAATTCCCAAGAATAGGTAGCTTTAGTCCAGAAGTGTTACAAAATTTAAGGAGGAGGATATGTCTCGTAAAATCAACAAAGAGACGAATTCAACATCATGATTGTTTACAGTTATGGCACCAGGAAGGTGAGATACAGAGAGGTTTGGCTCTGGCGGCAGGATCTGGGGCAGTCAGGAAGTTGATTGCCACAGCTCCTCCTCCACCATACATTGCAGGAGAGGGGTTGATTGCGGAGAGAAACGCACTGGGTTGTAAAACACAAACTCTTAGTAACCCTGTAAATGTTAATGATGTTAACCAAATAACTCATGCAAGTATTAACCCGTGCAAGATGTACCCTGTTTTGAACCTTCCTCAGGAGTGTGATCAAGAAGACGATTCAGCAACAATTTCAGCTCTCTCTCTTGCAGCCACCATAGCAGAGACCACAGTAGGCACAGCGACACCCACGAGATTAGTGAAAGCCCCTAGCGGAGGGATAGGTGAGGTCGTGTCAACGGGTAAGTACGGCACCATGCACTACACTGAAACAATTGTACCACAACAAGCAGTAGAATCTACACAGGAAGAGGCTGTTAGAATTGCTCCTGTAAGGGTAATAGCAGTTCCCAATGGAAAAACAGATGTGTCTGGAGCCACTCCCATAAGGAACATTGCCATGTACACTCCATTTTCCAGAATGGAATTAAGAACAATAGTGTCCGAATTTCCTGACCCCAGGAAGGATTTAGTTGCTAGCCAAAAATACATCAGGGATCTAGGTAACACCGTAGAACCCAACAACAAGGATTGGCAGATACTGCTAAGAGCTTGTTTACCTTCCAATGTTGATGCAACTCAGTTTTTAGCTGATTGTGCATTGGATAAAGATGTACCGCTTACAGACGTGTACAACAAGGATAATGTAAAGAGGATAAATTTACAGCTAAAAGAGTATTTCCCAGCCGTTGTTAAATGGAATAAAATATTTTCCATTAAGCAAAAGGAGTCCGAAAAAGCAACAGAATATTTTCACCGGGCACTATTAGAAATGGCAAAGTACACTGGTATAGAAGACATTAAGACCAACCCAAACCATCGGGAAGTAGCAGTATCTGTACTGATGGATGGTTTAAAGGAAACATTAAAGACTAGGGTTCAGACCACGCAACCGTGCTGGCGAGGTCTGTCAGTGTCCGGCTTGAGAGAGGCTGCTATTGATCACGACAGAAACATCACTAGGCACAGGGAATCGCAAAGTGATAAGTTGATGTCCGTAAGTATACAGGCGCTGACCACAAGGCAGCCTGCGTATGTACCACCGAATCCTGTGGGTAAGGCAAGTGTAATAACATGTTTTTCTTGTAACAGACCGGGACACTTTGCACGAGAATGTAGAACAAAGAATGTACAAAGATCTTTTCAACCCCCTAGACAACAACACAACACACGACATTGGGAGCAGGGTCCACAGAGGCGGAGTTTTGAGCCACATACAGGGGAAACAAAAAGATATCCCCCAAACAGAGACTGGCATGCCTCTGGTAGTTCCCTAACTCCCTCACAAGTAGTTGCTGCCAGCGGGATTCAGGGAGGTCAGCATACCCAATAGGGGTGTGGCCATACCTGTAATCTGCAGCCAGTTAAGTTGATTGCTAGTCTTGGAAACGAACCAGAAATTGCAATCAATGTAGCTGGTAAAACTTTAAACTTTCTTGTAGACACAGGGGCGGCCAAGTCAGTGATAAATTCGACAGTGGGCATGAGAACCACTGGTAGGACAATTCCAGCCATGGGAGTAACAGGAGTAGTCCAGCACTACCCTGTTAGCAAACCAGCCGAGATTACAATAGGGCCTTTGCATACCAAGCATTCCTTTTTGCTGGCTGCATCTGCACCAACTAATCTCCTGGGAAGAGACTTACTATGTAAAATGGGTTGCGTCATTTATTGTACCCCTGAAGGTGTATTCTTGGACATTCCTGAGAATCACGCTCAGGAAGTACGAGACATGTTAGACTCCCCATCAAAATTAATGTCACATTCCATTATGACAAATAGGAATCCATCCCAAGTAGAAGAGATGATATCTCAGATACCAGAGTCACTTTGGACAAAAGATGGACAGGACACTGGATTAATGGCAAACGTAGCTCCAGTAGTTGTGCAAGTAAAAGATGGTAGGATAGCTCCAAAAATCCCACAGTATCCTCTGAAGCCAGAGGTGGAGCTAGGAGTTTTTCCCGTAATAGAGCGCTTGCTACAACAGGGCATTCTAGTAAGAACGTCCAGCACCGCAAATAGTCCCATCTTCCCTGTTAAAAAGAGTGGGGGGAGGGGTTACAGGCTAGTGCAGGATCTAAGGGGGATTAACAAAATAGTTGGAAGTCAGTTCCCCGTAGTGCCTAATCCAGCTGTCATCCTAATGCAAATTCCTCCCACTGCCAAATTTTTCACTGTTATTGACCTCTGCTCCGCTTTCTTTTCGGTACCTCTGCACCCTGACAGCCAATATTTGTTTGCATTCACATACAGAGGAGTCCAATACACGTGGACTCGGTTACCCCAAGGTTTCATAGATAGTCCAAGTATATTTTCTCAGGCTTTGCATGATTGTTTACAGTCTTTCCAACCAGACAGTGGATCAGTATTGATACAGTATGTGGACGATTTATTACTGTGTTCAGATTCACTGGAAGCATCTCTGAAGGATACGAAACAGCTCCTGTTTCATCTTTCAGACACAGGTCACAAGGTTTCCAAAGACAAGTTACAATTATGCCAAACTAAGGTAAAATATTTGGGACACTGTCTAACACAAGGACTGAGACACCTGACCGCTGATAGAATCCAAGCCATTAGAGACATGACACTGCCACAAACCCAGCAACAGATCAGGACGTTTTTAGGAATGTGTGGGTATTGCCGTAATTGGATCCCAGGGTTTTCCATATTGGCGCTACCTTTGCTGGAAATGGTCTCTTCAAACAAACCTTATCGGATTTCGCATACAGACGAATCTGAAACAGCATTTGAGAGACTCAAACAGTGCCTAACGCAGGCACCAGCACTAGGTATGCCAGACTATGGGAAACCCTTTGAACTATACGGAACAGAAAGTGCTGGGTGCGCAGCAGGTGTACTAACACAAAAACACGGTGATGCCAGCAGGCCAATTGCATACTACAGCGCCCAGCTAGATACGGTAGCGCGATCCCTCCCCACATGCTTGCGTAGCGTTGCGGCGATAGCATTGCTAGTGACAAAAAGCGAAGATGTCGTGCTAGGCCACAACCTCACAATCCATACACCGCATGCGGTATCTGCCTTATTGAATTCAGCCCAAACCAGACACGTCTCATCTGCAAGGTTTACAAGATGGGAATTGGCATTAATGGCCCCCGTAAACATCACCATAAGGAGATGCAGCGCATTAAATCCTGCAACATTTCTCCCAGGTGTGCCTGGTCAGACACAAAGGGTGGAAGGTGAGAGTGATGGGGAAGGAGGATTTAATGCAAAGGAAGATACACATGATTGTATGGAATATTTGACCCAAAATTTTACCGCAAGGCCTGACATCAGTGACAATCCACTGGAAGATGCAGAACTCACGTTCTACACGGATGGTAGTTGTCACAGACAGTCAGACTCGGGAGACTTGTGTACTGGATACGCAGTCGTAGATGACCAAGACACCATAGAAGCGGAACCGCTAGGCCCACCTCACTCAGCCCAGGTTGCTGAACTGGTCGCCCTAACCAGAGCATGTGAATTGGCTAAGGGTAAGTCAGCCAATATCTACACCGATTCCAGATACGCGTTCGGGGTAGTCCATGATTTCGGAGCCCTATGGCGGCTCAGAAATTTCATGACGGCAGCTGGTACACCGATAGCGCATGCAGCTCACATAAAAAGGCTTCTAACAGCGATACAGGAACCCGACAGAGTGGCTGTTATCAAATGTAAAGCACATACATATAGCCAAGACCCAGTATCCCTTGGTAACAGCCGAGCAGACGAAGCCGCAAAGCTTGCAGCTGCTACCCCCACACGGACAGACACCACACAGTTGATGGTATTTAATACCATCAACACACAGAAGTTGTGTGAGATGCAGAATCTGTGTTCCACACAGGAAAGAGCAGTCTGGAAGGCAAAGGGATATGGCCAGGAGTCCTCAGGGCTCTGGACGGATGGACATGGTAAACCAGTGGCCCCCAGGGCATACCTTCCATGTCTGGCTGAAGCAGCTCACGGGCTGACTCATCTAGGCAAGGAGGGGATGTGCAAATTGGTAAGAGCATACTGGTGCGCCCCAGGATTCTCCTCTCATGCGAGTAAAAGAGCAATGTCATGCCTTACCTGTCTGAGAAAGAATATTGGAAAAGCAATACCTACAGAACCATCCCATATCCCACCTGCCGGCGGCCCTTTCCAGGTAATACAAATTGACTTCATTCAATTACCCCCATGTCGAAATTTGAAATATGTACTTGTCTGTATAGATGTTTTCTCGAATTGGGTCGAGGCTTTTCCAGCAGCTACAAATACCGCTATGTTTACAGCTAAGAAAATTGTGCAGGAATTTGTATGTAGATATGGTATCCCTAGAATCATTGAAAGTGATAGGGGTACCCATTTTACAGGTGATGTCTTTCAAGGAATGTGTAAATTGATGGGTATTGATAGCAAGCTGCACACTCCGTACCGTCCACAGGCGAGTGCGAAGGTCGAAAGAGTGAACAGCACTATTAAAAATAAATTGAGTAAAGTAATGGCAGAGACAGGATTGACGTGGCCAGAAGCTTTACCCATTGTTTTGTATAGCATCAGAACCACTCCCAGGTCCCCTCTTAATCTGTCTCCTTTTGAAATCTTGTTTGGTCGACAACCGCATGTCATGATTAACCCTCAGGATGATTTGAAATGTAACAATGAAGTAACTGTAAAGTACTTGATTAACATGAGTAAACAGTTGAGGAATCAAAATGATAATCTGAAGTTGGTGATTCCTGATTTACCAGATAGTAATTGTCATGACATTGAACCTGGGGATTATGTAATGATACGAAATTTTCTACGCTCAGGTTGTCTTATTGATAGATGGGAAGGACCATACCAGGTCTTATTGACTAGCACCACAGCATTGAAGGTTGCTGAGAGAGAGACTTGGGTCCATTCATCCCACTGCGAAAAGGTTGCTGATCCAGAGAAGTCCCGCGATAAGGAACAGACGGTAGAGGTTGTATCACTGGAGTGTCTGTTCCAGGAGGATTGAGGCGGCACCTGAGCCTTGAAAATCGAAAGCAGCTGTCGACTCCCCTCTCCCTTTTATTGTTTTTCTCCACTTCCCAGCCCCTCTCCCTTAAAATTTCTTTTTCCCCCTTCTCATTCTTCTCTATTTCCTCCTCAAAGATGGACTCGCCCCAAGAGACTGTGATCCGGATTTTGATGTTAACCATGATGTTGACCAGAGCAGTCTGTTCCGGCGAGAGTACCATAGAGGTCGAAAGAGGTTCTGGAATGGGTTCCGATTATGATGATGGAGGCGTAGTTTTCCAAGATCAACCAAACCAACAAGCAAAGGCGAGTATCAGAAAACGATCCGATAGAAGAAATTGTGATGGATTGTTAGCTGAAGAAAATTGTATCTGTAGGCTCTGTGATAATCTGGTTGAAGATGGATGCATAAAGAAATGCCAATCTAGTTTTAATATCCATATAGACCGGCATCCATTGAGTGACTATCACTCCTTAGTGGGTAACGTGTTAAACCAAACAGATTGTTGGGTATGCTCTCAAGTACCTCAGGGTCACAGCAAATCAGGGCTAGTACCATTTCCTTTAACGTTAGGGGAGGTACTTGAGCTAAGTGGTGGGAGACCGGTGGACCGGAGGTTTAACATCTCCAGCCCTCCTAGTTTGAAGCTCCACCAATACCATGTGGATAGGTCCCTCTTATGTTTTAACATCTCCAATCCCAGAAAACCGGGAAATTGGGAAGTGTCATGGAGCAACCTTACCATGACCTTTTCACACAGAGCAGATAGAATGCCTACAGATACAGAGCTCGTACGCCACATAGCCAGTAGAGGAAAATCTTTTCGGTATCGATATACCTTAGGAAATAGGATTACTAGAGTTGGAGAGGTATCACCAGGATACTGTGCACATGTCATACAAACTGATACGTGCATTAAGCAGTTGGAAGAATTAGGGTCAGGAGATTTCACCTGGAAGGTTTGTAACATGGTCATGTCCTTCTCCGTCCCTTATGTTCTCCCCGATGATGCATATTTCATATGCGGGAGAAAGGCGTACAAGTGGCTTGCCCCAAACTCTGAAGGATTGTGTTACATTGGAAAAGTATTGCCTGAAGTGATGACTGTTACACATGACAAAATGAAGGACATACACCGTGGTGCCCAAGCTCCTTATACTCACACTCACTACGAGCACCGGGTTAAAAGACAACTGTCAGAAAGGTTAGAGCATCCGGCCTCTGATCTTATCCATGAATCCACCGGGATTCAGGTTCTGGTAGCGTTAGATTTCACTCGCACCGCTCGAGGAGTGATGAATTATAGATACATTTCCGCACTCGCCAATTTGTTAGATAATATCACTGAAATGTATGATGACACGTTTAGATACACTGGAAGAGAACTTCAAGCTTACAAAACAGAACTAGTTCAGCATAGGATGGTTCTTAATTATCTTACAGCAGTAACAGGCGGATATTGTGTTACATTGGCAACACAGTACGGCATAAAGTGTTGCACGTATATCACAAATAGCACCGAGGATCCGGTAGAGGTCATAGACCAAAAGATGGATGATATTCTCCAATTGAAGTGGGAATTTCGTCGAAAACACAATCTCACCCTTGCTGCTGTAGGTAATGAGCTGACTGGTTGGGTGTCATGGTTGAACCCGCGAAATTGGTTCTCCGGTTTAGGAGACTGGGCTCAAGGAGTCATAATGGATGTTGGAAAGTTTCTACTATGTATCTTGGGTGTCGTTATATCGATTGGATTGATATTTAGATGCGGGCAGGCTTTAATGAGGTGCAAACAAAGTACAAAAGTGATGAGCTTGAGGAGTGAGGAAACTGTAATTAACCTGGATTTGATTTATGACCCAATGATAGAAACCAGGATGTGATGAAAATGCGATTATACGGTCCGTTTCTTTCACCTGTTTTTCTGCTTTTCTCCAAGATACAAAGACCCCCTTGGACGAGGAAGCTGACGAGACGAGATGTATACAGACAACGGATTGACCAAAGAAGAAGATTTGACAACTTTAAATATGGACACTTGATGAACTTTGCCATGGATCCCCAGTTTCCCTAGTATTTTTAAACTCACGCTAGCCCAACATTTTTGTAAATCTGATGGCACTGACAAAGCTTGTTGCTCATGCCTAAGGAGCAAAACAGCGCAAAGAAGACGACTCTCAACAGATACCGAACACAACTTCGACGACAGATGTACATTTCCCTGACATAGAATATCATTGCATTTTTCGTAAGTGTTCTTTATCTTCATCTCTACAACCCTCAGGTAACGACACACATAGACGATAGGGAATTCAGGCACAGATATCAGCAACCACATACCTCCCCCATTCATGTATCATCAACTAAAATGTGCATCCCCATTTTGTTACAACCACAGCCGAAATGAGCTCGGTAAAGTTTGACAGCCCATCCACAGACCTGTACCACAGGATAAGAAGGAATTCAAATGTATACTTCGCAATACCTCGAAGCTTGATTTACCACACGTACGGCACGATGATACATGACCCTCCAAACATGGACTCATACACACATGCTTCTGCTTTCTCACTAGGTCATACCCTCTTCACACCTTCTCCTCTCTCCTCCCCTACCCAACCATGGAAATCAATTAACCCCTGACTTACATTTTTCTCCTTAAATGTTTTGTGGCAGTTATTATTGACTGCCAAAGGGTGGACTGTCAAAGTCAGAAAAATGTCTCAATGCACGTTGCCATATTTGCACCGCACACTGGTCCGCGCTGCGCGTGCATGCGCTCTCCCGTGGATTCGCATACCCGCAATAACGTGCACTCGCAGGCGCGGTATGCGTATTTACGGTAGAGTTTATGTAGTCGTAGCGTGCGACTCATTCGTTACAAATGTTCACAATTAATGTAGTTTATAGATCATGGTCCCTTTGATAGATTCTGAAAGTTTGGTTAAAATACAATGTCCCAGAGCTGAGGAATCCCTCTTTATATCGTACAAAGGGTCTAACAGGAATCACACAGCAGTGTTTGGTACCCATCGGAAGAGTATTTAATTAGCAATATTCCGGTGTTGGTTTGGAGCGTATTAATCGCTCGTGCGAATAGTTATGAACATAAGAAGTTTATGTCCATTTCTATTAATTACACATACTCAGGTATGCGGCGGGAAACCCAGTTTCCCACCCACCTGAGCTGTTGGAAATCGTCACAGCCCACCTGTATGAATCACCCTATGACCTTTTGTTATGATACAGGGCCGAATTCCTTCGGCCAATGGACAATGGGATTGTAGGACCAGGAGATTGCATTGTGTGTGGGGCATAAATAGGCAGGCCGACCACATACAGCTCTCACTCTCTCATCAACGGTTATCTGCTGATAGCCGGGAGCTGGATATCGAGGCGCAGACGATCATACCCTTTGTGCGTAAGTTTCTCTCCGTAATCATTGTCTTTCTGTGAGCCAATATCTCTCTCTCTCTCTCTCTCTCTCTCTCTCTCTCTCTCTCTCTCTCTCTGTTCTGTTCTCTCATATCTCCCCTAGACTAGGCTAGTATTGTATTGTATTAGATAGTATTGTATTGTATTTCATTTAGGTCAGAGTAGTATTGTCTTTTTGTATTTATTGTTTAGTTCTGTGGTTAGGAAGTCTTTGTTATATTGTAGTGTATCATTTGTACTGTTATCCCCTTTTTACAAGTATAATAGATATAATACAGTTAATAGGCTTTGGAACCTAAACCAGCATCTGTGTATTTCCTATAGTGTTAAGTGTTCACTTGAGCGTCGGTGACGCTCAAGCAGCTTTGTAGTTAGTCAGGTTACACAAGGTTGCACTTACACCCTGTACTCACATTAAGGTATTCAGTGTATTTCATTGGTATAAGGTTTTATCATAAAGGTATAGTGTTGTGAGCGTCTGCATCGCTGGTGACCTCCTCGTGGTCTCGAGCGTAAGCCACGCCATAGCGAATCATTACCCTAGACATAACCAATAACGTGTCCTGTGATCCCTGGGCCGTGAGCGAACGTGACGCTTGAGCGTCTCGCCTACGGCTGAGCGATCGTTACGCAACTAGCGTACCATTACGGTACTTCTTAAGTAAACAGCGTACAGTGTTCTTAGCTTCATAAAGGGTTGTTTATACGACAAAGGAATTTAGCATTGTCAGATGCTTTTAGCATCTCGCTGGACCTCCCAGGGTGCACGAGTGCACTCCACAAAGGGCTTCAGACTGTGATCACTTCCGCGATCCAGTCTAAATTACCCTCTTAGCTCACCCAGGACTGCAGTAAAATCCAAACAATAGTTAAATACATTTTTCTAGCTATACATTTATATACAGGAAGTAGACTTTATAATAAAGGCTCTTCTCAGTGTTTTAATATTGCACATTATCTACACTGTGTCCTGTGCCCAGCACTTGGATTTAACTCCCTTGGTGCTGCAGTCACCTATGCTGTTCAGATGCCACACCTACAGTTGCTTCAAAACAATGTACATACAGTACATCATTATTACAAATTACATCTGCAGTCCATATTAGGCCCATGGCACCAATCATTGGTATTTCTATAATGGGTGCAATGTGTGTGGTGCACACAGGCTCACACCGCACATGTTGCACCGATATTTTAATTCTTACCTTTCCAGAGTCCACTGTCAGATGCTGCAGCCATGGTGAAAATCTCTTTCAAAATGGCTGCCGCACATGCGCAGTAGTGAAATTGGTCTCCAGAACATGGCAGACCCCATGTTTCCAGAGACCTGTGCATGCGCAGTAGACTTCAGCACAATGCTGGAGACTACTGAACTGTGCACAGGAGGGGACCAAACCAGAGTCTGCACAGGGGCCCCCTCCTCTGTTAAAAAGACACTGGCATTAATATTTTCCTATGATGGCGAGGCAGAATGAAAATGTATTAAGTGGTGGCCATCTTACCTGCATATATATAGCCCCCAACCATACATGCTGTATAATCACTGTGCAATAATAACAATGCAAGTAAAATGAGAGCACCCTGCATTGGAGGAAAAATATTGTAGACAAATATTTATGGGACAGCCGACAAAGTATTCCCCAAAATATAAAGATGTGATGAAGAAATAGTGTACATTATTGGGAATAGTTATTACAATCCGCATTTCAGATGCATATGGGATGTGATAACTTCACATAAATTCGCATTGCGATAATTGACTACATCACAGGTATGTATCAATTATCGCATGCAGGGAACGAGCTTGCAAGAATGCTCTGTCCCTGTGAATCTATCCCGAAACTTCTCAAGGTATTTTTCATAAAACAAACCGTGAGAGTGTGACTGTGCATACGTGCCCGTCAGCTACCCCGGGCATAATTTGTATAGGATATATGTGGGGGAGATGCACTAAGCCTTGGAGAGTAAAGACTAAAGGGGAGAGAGACTATGTACTAAGCCTTGGAGTGAGATAAAACGGAGAGAGACAAAATACCAACAAACCAGTTCCTGTCATTTTTCAAACACAGCCTGTAAAGTGTCCGTTAGGAGCTGATTAGCTGGTACTTTATCTCTCTCCACTTTCTCCCAAGACCTAATTAATCTCCTTGCACACTTATAACTCCCATGAGTAAAGTATTTTACTACTACTAATACTTAATTTACCAATATGTTTGAAGAGAATTATAAAGAATTCAGGAGCAAGACAATATGGAAGCCGTGCCGTCTCCGTCCGGGCCCCCTGCTCTCCTCCGTAGCTGTCAGCGCTACTCTGAGTGCTAGTAGACTGCGGCATTGTGTCAGAGTCTACTGCGCGTGCCCAGGCTCCAGGAAAATGGCGCAGCAGCCATTTTCCATGAGTTCCCGACTGAGCATTGGTGAATCACCAGAAAAATGCCAGTTGCACAATTTTCCCAGTGATTTTGCATCACTGCAACTGCCGACGCTGGACTCTGGAAAGGTAAGTATTGAAGAAGTGGGTGCAGGGTGTGCGGTGTGAGTCCCTCCTCAACACAGGACCACACACACTGCGCCAATTATAGATAAGCGATTGAAGCCACAATCTTTTACAGAGCCAAGAAACATATAATTATTGTAAAAGTAAGTGTAATGTCTCTTCCATCATATACAGAGTGACAGGGGTTACATACGCAACCCTATTTACTAGAAACACCAGGGTGCCATAGAACAACGTGTGCAACATGGCTGCATCATAATTGTCCTTTCCTAGTTACCTGAACTCCAAGAACCACATGTTATCTGCAAAGATTCTTTCCTTTAACGAGGTATGTGCCAATGAAAAAACAATGCAAAATGATGTGCGATGATTCAATATTTTTTTTATTTGCTTCATTCAGTGTGCAGTAAGGCTTTTAGAAGTGTGATATCCTCTGGAGGTTGTCACTCCCTCTTGATAAGCCTCTGTTATTTCTTATTTGTAAAGTGTGCAGTTCCGCCGTTCCTGTCTTGCATTGCTAGTTATGCATTTAAAATTATTTAAACAGATTTAATCTTCTTCTGCTATTCAAGTCATCATTCAGTGGTTCTCAATATCACTCCTGTACATTTAGCTTTCATGATTCAGTAAAATAATGGATCCATTTCAGGCTGGAGCTAATGACACAACATGCAGTGTATTTAATAGCCTCCCCTAATAATGTCTATATTGTACTCATTACTGTTCCTGGAAATGCAACCAAACCTTAAAAAAAAAATTCTATTTGAATCTAGTAAAAATGATTTACTTTTGTTTAGACATTTTATTGTGCACAAATAAGAAAAGTCACTGTGAAACTCTGAAATATAAGTAATGGGACCTTGATTTACCAGAACTATGATTTCAAGGTCTAAGCAGTGTCTGAAAAATTGAAACAAACTCCCTGTGCTACACAGAAACAAAATAAATGGCTTGACCATCAGCTTACAGACACAAATAACAAATCAATGCCATAATTAATTACAAGTAAAATCAGAGTAGCAAAAAGTTTACTAGCATTAAAAAAACAAAAACATTCCTATATATATAGTGTACATTGTGTTTGAAAAGCCCCATACACACTGTATGGGGCTTTACAATATTGCAGCATGGCTCTCATTAACGAGGACCTCCCTCGTCCATACATGTTCGGACGAGGGAGGGGGTCGTTAATGATGCGCAGGAGCGCACATCATTAATGATAGTGAGTGTACACACTAGGCGATATTTTGAACAATATCGCTCAGAAAGCCCTAGTGTGTATGGGGCTTAAGAGACAAGCATCTGTAAAGTACAATGGGGCAGATGTATTAAGCCTGGAGACGGCACAAGGAAGTGATAAACCAGTGATATGTGAAAGGTGATAAACGAACCAGCCAATCAGATCCCAACTGTTAATTTACATATTGGAACTGATTGGCTGGTGCGTTATCACCTTGCAAATATCACTGGTTTATCACTTCCTTATGCCTTCTCCAGGTTAATACATCTGCCCCAATGTTTTTAAAATAACTGACAATAAAGAAAACAAATATTGCTCAAATGACGATTTTCAATTACACTAAAATATTTTGTGACATCAATTCATTATTCTCCCAAAAACTGATCCAGGCGCTAATATATATTTTATACAATTTGTTTATAATAGATCATCTATCAAAAAATAAACCAAGCCGCAATCTAGTCCAGCTTTGTCTGTGTGCACACAGCTATAATTAGTAACAGCTGATATCACCTGCACTAAAAAATGGACATACAATTCAACAGTGACTATGGTGGTCATTACGAGTTGATCGCTAGCTGCATTTGTTCACAGCGTAGTGATCAGGCTAAAAAAAGGCAGTTCTGCGCATGTGTATGCGGCGCAATGTGCACGTGCGTCGTACAGCCACAACGAATGATATAGTTTTGCACAGATCTAGCGATGCATTTCAGTCACACTGGCAGCCGCAGAGTGATTGACAGGAAGAGGGCGTTTCTGGGTGTCAACTGACCGTTTTCAGGGAGTGTTCGGAAAAACGCAGGCGTGCCAGTAAAAACGCAGACGTGGCTGGTTGAATGCTGGGCGGGTTTGTGACGTCAAAACAGGAACTGAACAGTCTGAAGTGATCGCAAGCGCTGAGTAGGTATTGAGCTACTGTGAAACTGCACAAAAAAACTTTGTAGCCGCTCTGCGATAAAACCGTTCGCACTTCTGCTAAGCTAAAATACACTCTTAGTGGGTGGCAGCATAGCGTTTGCACGGCTGCTAAAAACGACTAGCAAGCGATCAACTCGGAATGACCCCCTATATGCGCTAATGGATTCCAGGTGCATAAATGACAGACCACACACTGTTGCAATTAATGTACATATATATATCTCTTTATATCATGCATTAAAAACTTTTTTATGAACAAACATTTAATATCACTTAAAACAACTCAATGAACGGCATCCAGTGCTACAATGTAAAAATATTAGTCACGTGACTGTTATCGTGTCTATATTAGACACAGCATATGTATGAAGAAGTCCTCATTTAAATAATTGTGTCCTCATTTAAATAATTGGACCAAACGGGGAGCGATGAGTAGCTCCCGGGCAGCACGCTAAAGCTGCACTGGTCGGGAGCTACCCTTGACGTGCAGAGGCACTTCTGCGGGGGGGGGGGGGGGGGCGGCACTGACATGCGGGGCGGGATAGCCCTGTGCTGGGCGTCCCCCCACATGTCAGTGTGAATGATCGTAACTGTGCTAAATTTAGCACAGCTACGATCATCTCGGAATGACCCCCATAGTCACCATTGAATCAATTCATTATTGGCCATAGTATTTAATCAGTTCATTACATACAAATCTGTGCACAAATTGTAAATCTTGGCAAAGAAACGAATGCATACATTGAATGTGAAATGATGTACAATTTATACAAACATTTTTTTTCCTACAGGTCTACAGTGGCTATGGTAAAAAAAAAAAATAAACATGTTCAAAATTGACTTTCAATATAAATAATGTATGCAATAATTCAGTTTGTATTTCCCTCTTGTATTGGCATTTGTCAATTTCTTCAGTACATACATACAGATCTGTTTGGTTGTGGCATTTTAATTAGACAACTTGAGAGTTGCTACCGGTGCTCAGTATATGGTTTTGAAGCAACGCTACGGTAGTTAAGGCAATACTTCAAATCTAAGGAATGTAAGGTGCTGTAATAGTACTGCTCCTATCACATAGAAATTAGAGATGAGCGCCTGAAATTTTTCGGGTTTTGTGTTTTGGTTTTGGGTTCGGTTCCGCGGCCGTGTTTTGGGTTCGAACGCGTTTTGGCAAAACCTCACCGAATTATTTTTGTCGGATTCGGGTGTGTTTTGGATTCGGGTGTTTTTTTCCAAAAACACTAAAAAACAGCTTAAATCATAGAATTTGGGGGTCATTTTGATCCCAAAGTATTATTAACCTCAAAAACCATAATTTACACTCATTTTCAGTCTATTCTGAATACCTCACACCTCACAATATTATTTTTAGTCCTAAAATTTGCACCGAGGTCGCTGTGTGAGTAAGATAAGCGACCCTAGTGGCCGACACAAACACCGGGCCCATCTAGGAGTGGCACTGCAGTGTCACGCAGGATGTCCCTTCCAAAAAACCCTCCCCAAACAGCACATGACGCAAAGAAAAAAAGAGGCGCAATGAGGTAGCTGTGTGAGTAAGATTAGCGACCCTAGTGGCCGACACAAACACCGGGCCCATCTAGGAGTGGCACTGCAGTGTCACGCAGGATGGCCCTTCCAAAAAACCCTCCCCAAACAGCACATGACGCAAAGAAAAAAAGAGGCGCAATGAGGTAGCTGACTGTGTGAGTAAGATTAGCGACCCTAGTGGCCGACACAAACACCGGGCCCATCTAGGAGTGGCACTGCAGTGTCACGCAGGATGGCCCTTCCAAAAAACCCTCCCCAAACAGCACATGACGCAAAGAAAAAAAGAGGCGCAATGAGGTAGCTGACTGTGTGAGTAAGATTAGCGACCCTAGTGGCCGACACAAACACCGGGCCCATCTAGGAGTGGCACTGCAGTGTCACGCAGGATGTCCCTTCCAAAAAACCCTCCCCAAACAGCACATGACGCAAAGAAAAAAAGAGGCGCAATGAGGTAGCTGTGTGAGTAAGATTAGCGACCCTAGTGGCCGACACAAACACCGGGCCCATCTAGGAGTGGCACTGCAGTGTCACGCAGGATGTCCCTTCCAAAAAACCCTCCCCAAACAGCACATGACGCAAAGAAAAAAAGAGGCGCAATGAGGTAGCTGTGTGAGTAAGATTAGCGACCCTAGCGGCCGACACAAACACCGGGCCCATCTAGGAGTGGCACTGCAGTGTCACGCAGGATGTCCCTTCCAAAAAACCCTCCCCAAACAGCACATGACGCAAAGAAAAAAAGAGGCGCAATGAGGTAGCTGACTGTGTGAGTAAGATTAGCGACCCTAGTGGCCGACACAAACACCGGGCCCATTTAGGAGTGGCACTGCAGTGTCACGCAGGATGTCCCTTCCAAAAAACCCTCCCCAATCAGCACATGATGCAAAGAAAAAGAAAAGAAAAAAGAGGTGCAAGATGGAATTATCCTTGGGCCCTCCCACCCACCCTTATGTTGTATAAACAAAACAGGACATGCACACTTTAACCAACCCATCATTTCAGTGACAGGGTCTGCCACACGACTGTGACTGATATGACGGGTTGGTTTGGACCCCCCCCCAAAAAAGAAGCAATTAATCTCTCCTTGCACAAACTGGCTCTACAGAGGCAAGATGTCCACCTCATCTTCACCCTCCGATATATCACCGTGTACATCCCCCTCCTCACAGATTATCAATTCGTCCCCACTGGAATCCACCATCTCAGCTCCCTGTGTACTTTGTGGAGGCAATTGCTGCTGGTCAATGTCTCCGCGGAGGAATTGATTATAATTCATTTTAATGAACATCATCTTCTCCACATTTTCTGGATGTAACCTCGTACGCCGATTGCTGACAAGGTGAGCGGCGGCACTAAACACTCTTTCGGAGTACACACTTGTGGGAGGGCAACTTAGGTAGAATAAAGCCAGTTTGTGCAAGGGCCTCCAAATTGCCTCTTTTTCCTGCCAGTATAAGTACGGACTGTGTGACGTGCCTACTTGGATGCGGTCACTCATATAATCCTCCACCATTCTATCAATGTTGAGAGAATCATATGCAGTGACAGTAGACGACATGTCCGTAATCGTTGTCAGGTCCTTCAGTCCGGACCAGATGTCAGCATCAGCAGTCGCTCCAGACTGCCCTGCATCACCGCCAGCGGGTGGGCTCGGAATTCTGAGCCTTTTCCTCGCACCCCCAGTTGCGGGAGAATGTGAAGGAGGAGATGTTGACAGGTCGCGTTCCGCTTGACTTGACAATTTTGTCACCAGCAGGTCTTTCAACCCCAGCAGACCTGTGTCTTTCGGAAAGAGAGATCCAAGGTAGGCTTTAAATCTAGGATCGAGCACGGTGGCCAAAATGTAGTGCTCTGATTTCAACAGATTGACCACCCGTGAATCCTTGTTAAGCGAATTAAGGGCTGCATCCACAAGTCCCACATGCCTAGCGGAATCGCTCCCTTTTAGCTCCTTCTTCAATGCCTCCAGCTTCTTCTGCAAAAGCCTGATGAGGGGAATGACCTGACTCAGGCTGGCAGTGTCTGAACTGACTTCACGTGTGGCAAGTTCAAAGGGCATCAGAACCTTGCACAACGTTGAAATCATTCTCCACTGCACTTGAGACAGGTGCATTCCATCTCCTATATCGTGCTCAATTGTATAGGCTTGAATGGCCTTTTGCTGCTCCTCCAACCTCTGAAGCATATAGAGGGTTGAATTCCACCTCGTTACAACTTCTTGCTTCAGATGATGGCAGGGCAGGTTCAGTAGTTTTTGGTGGTGCTCCAGTCTTCTGTACGTGGTGCCTGTACGCCGAAAGTGTCCCGCAATTTTTCTGGCCACCGACAGCATCTCTTGCACGCCCCTGTCGTTTTTAAAAAAATTCTGCACCACCAAATTCAAGGTATGTGCAAAACATGGGACGTGCTGGAATTTGCCCATATTTAATGCACACACAATATTGCTGGCGTTGTCCGATGCCACAAATCCACAGGAGAGTCCAATTGGGGTAAGCCATTCCGCGATGATCTTCCTCAGTTGCCGTAAGAGGTTTTCAGCTGTGTGCGTATTCTGGAAAGCGGTGATACAAAGCGTAGCCTGCCTAGGAAAGAGTTGGCGTTTGCGAGATGCTGCTACTGGTGCCGCCGCTGCTGTTCTTGCGGCGGGAGTCCATACATCTACCCAGTGGGCTGTCACAGTCATATAGTCCTGACCCTGCCCTGCTCCACTTGTCCACATGTCCGTGGTTAAGTGGACATTGGGTACAACTGCATTTTTTAGGAGACTGGTGAGTCTTTTTCTGACGTCCGTGTACATTCTCGGTATCGCCTGCCTAGAGAAGTGGAACCTAGATGGTATTTGGTAACGGGGGCACACTGCCTCAATAAATTGTCTAGTTCCCTGTGAACTAACGGCGGATACCGGACGCACGTCTAACACCAACATAGTTGTCAAGGACTCAGTTATCCGCTTTGCAGTAGGATGACTGCTGTGATATTTCATCTTCCTCGCAAAGGACTGTTGAACAGTCAATTGCTTACTGGAAGTAGTACAAGTGGGCTTACGACTTCCCCTCTGGGATGACCATCGACTCCCAGCGGCAACAACAGCAGCGCCAGCAGCAGTAGGCGTTACACGCAAGGATGCATCGGAGGAATCCCAGGCAGGAGAGGACTCGTCAGACTTGCCAGTGACATGGCCTGCAGGACTATTGGCATTCCTGGGGAAGGAGGAAATTGACACTGAGGGAGTTGGTGGGGTGGTTTGCGTGAGCTTGGTTACAAGAGGAAGGGATTTACTGGTCAGTGGACTGCTTCCGCTGTCACCCAAAGTTTTTGAACTTGTCACTGACTTATTATGAATGCGCTGCAGGTGACGTATAAGGGAGGATGTTCCGAGGTGGTTAACGTCCTTACCCCTACTTATTACAGCTTGACAAAGGGAACACACGGCTTGACACCTGTTGTCCGCATTTCTGGTGAAATACCTCCACACCGAAGAGCTGATTTTTTTGGTATTTTCACCTGGCATGTCAACGGCCATATTCCTCCCACGGACAACAGGTGTCTCCCCGGGTGCCTGACTTAAACAAACCACCTCACCATCAGAATCCTCCTGGTCAATTTCCTCCCCAGCGCCAGCAACACCCATATCCTCCTCATCCTGGTGTACTTCAACACTGACATCTTCAATCTGACTATCAGGAACTGGACTGCGGGTGCTCCTTCCAGCACTTGCAGGGGGCGTGCAAATGGTGGAAGGCGCATGCTCTTCACGTCCAGTGTTGGGAAGGTCAGGCATCGCAACCGACACAATTGGACTCTCCTTGTGGATTTGGGATTTCAAAGAACGCACAGTTCTTTGCGGTGCTTTTGCCAGCTTGAGTCTTTTCAGTTTTCTAGCGAGAGGCTGAGTGCTTCCATCCTCATGTGAAGCTGAACCACTAGCCATGAACATAGGCCAGGGCCTCAGCCGTTCCTTGCCACTCCGTGTGGTAAATGGCATATTGGCAAGTTTACGCTTCTCCTCCGACAATTTTATTTTAGGTTTTGGAGTCCTTTTTTTACTGATATTTGGTGTTTTGGTTTTGACATGCTCTGTACTATGCCATTGGGCATCGGCCTTGGCAGACGACGTTGCTGGCATTTCATCGTCTCGGCCATGACTAGTGGCAGCAGCTTCAGCACGAGGTGGAAGTGGATCTTGATCTTTCCCTAATTTTGGAACCTCAACATTTTTGTTCTCCATATTTTAATAGGCACAACTAAAAGGCACCTCAGGTAAACAATGCAGATGGATGGATTGGATACTAGTATACAATTATGGACGGGCTGCCGAGTGCCGACACAGAGGTAGCCACAGCCGTGAACTACCGCACTGTACTGTGTCTGTTGCTAATATATAGACTGGTTGATAAAGAGATAGTATACTCGTAACTAGTATGTATGTATAAAGAAAGAAAAAAAAACCACGGTTAGGTCACTGGTATATACAATTATGGACGGGCTGCCGAGTGCCGACACAGAGGTAGCCACAGCCGTGAACTACCGCACTGTACTGTGTCTGCTGCTAATATATAGACTGGTTGATAAAGAGATAGTATACTCGTAACTAGTATGTATGTATGTATAACGAAAGAAAAAAAAACCACGGTTAGGTGGTATATACAATTATGGACGGGCTGCCGAGTGCCGACACAGAGGTAGCCACAGCCGTGAACTACCGCACTGTACTGTGTCTGCTGCTAATATATAGACTGGTTGATAAAGAGATAGTATACTCGTAACTAGTATGTATGTATAAAGAAAGAAAAAAAAACCATGGTTAGGTCACTGGTATATACAATTATGGACGGGCTGCCGAGTGCCGACACAGAGGTAGCCACAGCCGTGAACTACCGCACTGTACTGTGTCTGCTGCTAATATATAGACTGGTTGATAAAGAGATAGTATACTCGTAACTAGTATGTATGTATAAAGAAAGAAAAAAAAACCACGGTTAGGTCACTGGTATATACAATTATGGACGGGCTGCGGAGTGCCGACACAGAGGTAGCCACAGCCGTGAACTACCGCACTGTACTGTGTCTGCTGCTAATATATAGACTGGTTGATAAAGAGATAGTATACTCGTAACTAGTATGTATGTATAAAGAAAGAAAAAAAAACCACGGTTAGGTCACTGGTATATACAATTATGGACGGGCTGCCGAGTGCCGACACAGAGGTAGCCACAGCCGTGAACTACCGCACTGTACTGTGTCTGCTGCTAATATATAGACTGGTTGATAAAGAGATAGTATACTCGTAACTAGTATGTATGTATAAAGAAAGAAAAAAAAACCACGGTTAGGTGGTATATACAATTATGGACGGGCTGCCGAGTGCCGACACAGAGGTAGCCACAGCCGTGAACTACCGCACTGTACTGTGTCTGCTGCTAATATATAGACTGGTTGATAAAGAGATAGTATACTCGTAACTAGTATGTATGTATAAAGAAAGAAAAAAAAAACACGGTTAGGTCACTGGTATATACAATTATGGACGGGCTGCCGAGTGCCGACACAGAGGTAGCCACAGCCGTGAACTACCGCACTGTACACTGGTTGATAAAGAGATAGTAGTATACTCGTAACAACTAGTATGACGACGGTATAAAGAATGAAAAAAAAACCACGGTTAGGTGGTATATAATACAATTATGGTTGGACGGACTGCCTGCCGAGTGCCGACACAGAGGTAGCCACAGCCGTGAACTACCGCACTGTACACTGGTTGATAAAGAGATAGTAGTATACTCGTAACAACTAGTATGACGACGGTATAAAGAATGAAAAAAAAACCACGGTTAGGTGGTATATAATACAATTATGGTTGGACGGACTGCCTGCCGAGTGCCGACACAGAGGTAGCCACAGCCGTGAACTACCGCACTGTACACTGGTTGATAAAGAGATAGTAGTATACTCGTAACAACTAGTATGACGACGGTATAAAGAACGAAAAAAAAAACACGGTTAGGTGGTATATATTATAATACAATTATGGATGGACGGACTGCCTGCCGAGTTCCGACACAGAGGTAGCCACAGCCGTGAACTACCGCACTGTACACTGGTTGATAAAGAGATAGTAGTATACTCGTAACAACTAGTATGACGACGGTATAAAGAACGAAAAAAAAACCACGGTTAGGTGGTATATATTATAATACAATTATGGATGGACGGACTGCCTGCCGAGTGCCGACACAGAGGTAGCCACAGCCGTGAACTACCGCACTGTACTGTGTCTGCTGCTAATATAGACTGGTTGATAAAGAGATAGTATACAATACTACTAATATACTGGTGGTCAGGCACTGGTCACCACTAGTCACACTGGCAGTGGCACTCCTGCAGCAAAAGTGTGCACTGTTTAATTTTAATATAATATTATTTATCATGTACTCCTGGCTCCTGCTATAACAACCTGCAGTGCTCCCCAGTCTCTCCCACAATTATAAGCTTTATATACAATACATTGATGTGCAGCACACTGGGCTGAGCAGTGCACACAGACTGAGTCACTGTGTGACTGTGTATCGTTTTTTTCAGGCAGAGAACGGATATATTAAATAAAACAAACAACTGCACTGTCTCTGGTGGTCACTGGTCACTGTGGTCGTCAGTCACTAAACTCTGTCTGCACTCTGCACTCTCTTCTAATCTACAGTATCACAGCAATCTCTCTCTCTCTCTCTCTTCTAAATCTAATCTAAATGGAGAGGACGCCAGCCACGTCCTCTCCCTATCAATCTCAATGCACGTGTGAAAATGGCGGCGACGCGCGGCTCCTTATATAGAATCCGAGTCTCGCGAGAATCCGACAGCGTCATGATGACGTTCGGGCGCGCTCGGGTTAACCGAGCAAGGCGGGAAGATCCGAGTCGCTCGGACCCGTGAAAAAAAAAGTGAAGTTCGTGCGGGTTCGGATTCAAAGAAACCGAACCCGCTCATCTCTAATAGAAATATTGTAATTCATGTCTCAAAAATAAATGATATAGAAAATGTAGAAAGCATGGTGTTAGATTTAACCAAGATCTGGTTTAACACTTGGTAGCTCTAAGGACTACAGTTGGCAAGACAGAAGGAGAATATCACTAATAAAGGCATTAAGTATGAAGCACCTGCTTACAGTATAAGGTATGTGGCTATCCTCTTAAGTCATTGGAATCTCGATGATACTACAGTACATTGCTAAAAATATTAAACAGCACTTGTCACCATTAAAAGCAGTGTTTCATGGCATAACCAATATGTATGACAGTGTAGCACTAGCCTATAATATTTTGAATGGTATTGGTAATGAGTTGTCATTTAAATAGCAATATAGAGTTTTTAAATGTAATTTCTATTACGTTTAATAGGAAAATAAGCTTTGTTACATTTTTTAAATGTTTGTAAAATGTGGGTGTCCCTTGTTGGCACAGACCATAATTAAAGTTCTCTAAGGCTTATCCTGCTCTAGATTCTGATCCTAGAGTTTCCTACAGTATGTCCTTAAAACTCTGCTTTACACACGCTTGTCCACACGTTGCAGTCACAAAATATTGCGGATGATAAATGACTGTTCTATTACAAGTATTACATAAGTTATACCTAGTGTAAGATTACATTCTTCAAATATTATTCATGTATTTTGTTTGGAAGTTTATTAGCATATATAACTATGTAGTTGATATATTTGACTCTTGTAAACCATCTTGCCAAACCTAATGTTTGCCTTGTCTACAATATATAGAATTTTATTTTCACCTTCCCCACTTCTCAAGCAAAAATATCCTGAAAACGTCATTCATTCTTCTGCCCAGTCCAGCTGTGATGGGTATCATCTACTTTATATCTACAGTATTTCTTGCCTTATTTTACTGATACACTCATCGGTTAACTTAGGATAAAGTGACAGCCTATAATCTGCAGTACACCTAGAGTGGTGTTTAATGTAGAAAACAAGCAGTTAATCAGTCACACCGGGTGTCTTGCACCATATGGCATATTGAAGCTAGGTGTATGAGGACACATTTGTGTGTATGTCAATTTGCTCCAGATATTGAATTTCGAATATTAATTTAATTTACCTTAGTCTGATTTTTTTAGTATCATACTTTGAATATACCTTTGTATCAACACTGGCTCTGCACAGAATTATTTTTTTTACATTTTGTTTTTAAAATCTACTGTAAGCCTCACTGTCATGATTCTGACTTCTCTCATGTTCTTAGTAACTTGACTTCTGACTTACCTCTGCCACTTGTCTTGCAGGCCAGGATTCCTGCTTATCCCTGTTTAAGAAACAGATGCATGGATATCACCATTTTGAAGCATGTCAGCTGACTGCATTCCTCCAGTTAGAGTACTTCTTACCTCTGCTGACATCATCAACCTATCAGTTACCTGCAATTCCTATGTAAGGCCTCCCTGGCCACCAGTCCAACACCAGAGGTATAAGGGTTAGATGATTCAAGCTTGGAAAGTGATAAAATTGAGAGAGAAAAGTACCAACCAACCAGCCTAACTGCCTGTAACATGGCAGTTAGGAGCTGATTGGCTGGTACTTTTTCTATCTACAATTTTAACACTCTCCAAGGGATGACACATCTAGCCCTAAGTCTCAACCTGACTAGTAAGCTCTAGCTTGCAGCTAGCTACATTGGTTCATGGCTACTGTCTATAGAAGACTTCAATTCCTTTATTTCTGCAGTGCTGAATCCTTGTCTAGGAAGCTTCTCTACATCTGACGCCTGAATTCCATTCAACTGGGCTTTTGTTAATCAAACTACAATATACCTGTTTCTAGTCCCACAGCTCTGCACTGACTTCATGGACGATTGATTCCTCTAGTGCATAAAAGTTACCAGTCTGCAATAAACTACACTGTACATCTTGTGCTTGTGTCTGTTCTCAATCTGCTGTGGTTCCTTCCCGGCTAAACATCACCTGTGAGTTTCACCTGAGCACTCAGCCCATTGATTCCAAAGTGCAGTGTCACCATCTGTTGCTGGATTAGAATGCTCTACACCTGGATCCACAAACACAAATGTGACTCTCATTTTCTAACTGCTTCAATATTCTCCTCTTTCCTCTCTGGAGTTGCTGGAGGGTCAGGTACAAGTCTCTGTTTAATTATACAGTACTGTAGGTACATGCAATTTCTACTTTTTTTCTTAATTGGAAAGTGGAACTAAGTATTGTAATTCCAAAGCACTAGATAAAAAGCACTAGATAGGAGTTTGGAATTATCTGTATATACTATATAGTATTATAGTATATCGGGGAAAAAAGGAACTAATGCATGATCTACATATGTTGTTATTTGCAACAAATGCTTAAGCTGGCCAGATCCTACATACATACAGTAATGGCATTAGTTATTTGTATGCAATTATGCAAAGACAGACTGTGAATGCCAGCAGATAAGTTTATGGAAGCGTAGCACAGTTTGTGTCTGTAGTGTTAGCAGGCACCATATCGTGAGCTTTAAACAATAGATGTGCATTTCATTATATCAAAAATGAATGGTGTTTACTAATAGAACCTTCATTATATAGTGCTGCCATCCTTAATAAAATCCATTAACCTTGCCTGGTCACACTGAGGAGTCCTCGAGGGTAACTTTCCTTGTCCACACAAGAATATTTTGCCAGATGACATAACTAACATATTCCATTGTGAAGAAGGATTTAAAATGTTTGTTCAATGGCCTTCACTTATTAGCTGCTTTTTTATGTACTGTATGTGGATGATACATCAGTTTCAATTAAACTGGATATACAGAATGAAGAAAAAATGATTACAAGAGCCACAAGTGCTTATACGTACAGCTTTGTGTATATCGAAGCATTGTAGCAGCACAGAAACTCACCTCATTAGACCTGACTTTTTCAGTGGTTTGTTCAAGAGAGCAAGGGCAAATGACACATACATGAAGGTAAAATACACAATATGCCATTAATGTGAAAAAAATCATGATGTTGAAAAATTTTGCTCTCAGTAAGAATATTACTCTTGGACAACCAGTAACTTAAGGGGTAATGCAGACCTGATCGCTGCTGTGCGTTTTCGCCGGACGGCTGCACTGGGCATCGGTGCCTAGCGACGGGATGGGGCGAAAATTTTGAATTCACGGGCGTTTGCAAGGTGACTGACAGGAAGAGGTCATTCGTGTGTGGCAACTGACCGTTTTACAGGAGTGTCCGGAAAAAACGCAGACGGGCTCAGCCATTTTCAGGGAGGGTGTCTGATGTCAGCTCCGGCCCCGATCACCAGGATTACAGCACAGAGGAAGAGTAAGTCCTGTGCTGAGCAGAGACTGCATAAACTGATGTTTGTGCAGTTCAGCTACAAATGTGATGGCACACTTGCACAGCACTTTGCCCCTTCCCCTGTAGGCGACGACTACCTGATCGCAGTGCTGCAAAAAACGCACTCTAGCAATCAGATCTGAATTAACCCCCTAAAGATAAAAAAGCTGTGCCGTATGGGCATCAAAACTTTTTTCTTGTAGTGCGATATTAAGAAAATAACTTTGAACAGAGAGTCGCAGTCTTATTTCTCACAGTTGTCTTAGAGCAGTGCAATTCACTGCAAGAAGGAATCATAACGTCTTACTTTGGACTCCGGGTGTGGTATGGCAAATATGCAAGCAGACAGTACTGGATAGGGATCCTCCAGAATCCTTTATGGTAAAATTGGCAATAAAGTAGCCCATAGGCTACTATGGGCTAACACCAACTTCAGATGCTTCACATTCTGGAGCCTGGTAAGTCCAACAGTTTGGAAGCCCCCGTAGAAACCTACAGAGGCTGCTATTGAGGTTCAAAATGAAGTGACCATGGCAGATATGAGAGGTATCTGCTGTGATCTCTCCTTGTTGCATTCAAGGATCCTTAATATTTGTGGGTGCCCCCCAAAAATTAGTGGTTTTGTTGTAGGATCCTCTTGTAATACAGATCCTTTCTCATTCTTGCAGCAAGCCGTGGCAATCACGCGTCAGTTTCTACAACTTGTGTGCCTGTGACTGTGCACGGGTACATGCATACACATCCACTTCCATTAGGTATGCATTGGTGCATACGCACCCGTAACTAGTCACGACCAGGTGCGAATAGCCACTGCCGCGATCCATTCACATGCGTGAACAGATTGCTGCAAGGATGAGGGAGGACACATCTGTATGTGAGTGCGTATGTGAGTGCATGTGTGAGTGTGTGTGTGTGTGTGAAAGAGAAAGAGAGAGCAGGAACCTCAGCATCTGATCTATCGGTTTATAACCTTTTCTGTTTTAAATACAGTCATTGATCCCAATTGTAAAGCGCAACGTAATATGCTGGTGCTATAAAAATAAATAAATAAATAAATTAGTAAATGAATAAATAATACGTTGCAATTTATTGTTGTAAAAAAAATTGGGTTTTATGAGCAAACCCTTATCTTAACTACACTCCCTGACAGATGGTGATTCCCTAGTGGCTGGATTCAATATGCCCCATTAATTTACTGTGTGAGTTGTAGCTTTTGGTGTAAAAGATTCAATAACAAGGGCCCTCATTCCGAGTTGATCGCTCGCAAGGCGAATGTAGCAGAGTTACACACGCTAAGCCGCCGCCTACTGGGAGTGAATCTTAGCTTCTTAAATGTGCGACCGATGTATGCGCAATTTTGCGATTACAAACGAGTTAGCAGTTTTTGAGTAGCTTCAGACTTACTCTGCCTGTGCGATCAGTTCAGTGCTTTTCGGTCCTGGCTGACGTCATAAACACACCCAGCGTTCGCCCAGGCACACCCACCGTTTCCCCGGCCACTCCTGCGTTTTCTCCGGAAACGGTAGCGTTTCCAGCCACACGCCCCTAAAACGCCGTGCATCCGCCCAGTAACACCCATTTCCTGTCAATCACAATGCGAACGTCGGAGCGATGAAAAAGCCGTGAGTAAACTTACTTTCTTCATAGTAAAGTTACTTGGCGCAGTCGCAGTGCGAACATTGCGCATGCGCACTAAGAGAATTCTCACTGCGATGCGATGAAAATCTCCGAGCGAACAACTCGGAATGAGGGCCAATGTCTTTTCCTCACATGGTAAAATGGCGTCTAATGCGCATTAGACAATAGGTTCTTGGATAAGTACCTGGAGCTCTGGATTAACGTGTTTGCGGCACCCGCAATAAGGGCACTTACCTCACATATCAGTTCAAGCCTCCTTCTGTCTTCAACAGAAATCTGTGTTAAATTCAGCCTGCACTTAACATGGATATAGCCCCGGCCAACCAATTAGCCCACCCAAAGTGTAGAATGGTTGCTATCTTACGGGGTTACTTGCCATTAAAAAATGTGTGAGACAAGACTTACAAAAGAATAGCAAAGAACATGTTAAAATTTAGATTCAATTAATGTTTATATTTCGTGACATTATAGCTAGATGGTGACTTTGGCATGAGTTAGTAGATTAAAATATATTGCAATATGTGCAACTAACATGTTTATTTTAAGACAGAGTACATATTGCGTTCAATAGAAAAGCATGGTAAAAAGCTATTAAAGGGACTACCTGGGACTACCTGTTATTGATCTTTTTATAACGCAGATAACGATCTCTGTTGCTTTTCCTGGGGCAAGAAAATTACATTTGATACTTTGATCCATTGTGCTACTAATTCCACCCCCTTAACTGTAAATCGGTACTATGCCGTTAATGATTACTCCCCTGTAGTGCAAAACAGCACCTCAATGGGGTAATTCAGATCTGATCGCAGCAGCAAATTTGTTAGCTAATAGGCAAAACCATGTGCACTGCAGGGGGGGCAGGTATAACATGTGCATAGAGAGTTAAGGGGGGTACTCACGGAGCGATATTCTAAACAAATCTAGTCTTAGTGCTTAGAATTTCAGCATTATCGCTCCATGTGTACTAGTGATGTGCACCGGAAATTTTTCGGGTTTTGTGTTTTGGTTTTGGATTCGGTTCCGCGGCCGTGTTTTGGATTCGGACGCGTTTTGGCAAAACCTCCCTGAAAAATTTTTTTGTCGGATTCGGGTGTGTTTTGGATTCGGGTGTTTTTTTTACAAAAAACCCTCAAAAACAGCTTAAATCATAGAATTTGGGGGTCATTTTGATCCCATAGTATTATTAACCTCAATAACCATAATTTACACTCATTTTCAGTCTATTCTGAACACCTCACACCTCACAATATTATTTTTAGTCCTAAAATTTGCACCGAGGTCGCTGGATGGCTAAGCTAAGCGACACAAGTGGCCGACACAAACACCTGGCCCATCTAGGAGTGGCACTGCAGTGTCAGGCAGGATGGCACTTCAAAAAAATTGTCCCTAAACAGCACATGATGCAAAGAAAAAAAGAGGCGCACCAAGGTCGCTGTGTGACTAAGGAAAGCGACACAAGTGGCCGACACAAACACCTGGCCCATCTAGGAGTGGCACTGCAGTGTCAGGCAGGATGGCACTTCAAAAAAATTGTCCCCAAACAGCACATGATGCAAAGAAAAAAAGAGGCGCACCAAGGTCGCTGTGTGACTAAGCTAAGCGACACAAGTGGCCGACACAACCGACACAAACACCTGGCCCATCTAGGAGTGGCACTGCAGTGTCAGGCAGGATGGCACTTCAAAAAATTGCCCCCAAACAGCACATGATGCAAAGAAAAAAAGAGGTGCACCAAGGTCGCTGTGTGACTAAGCTAAGCAACACAAGTGGCCGACACAAACACATGGCTCATCTAGGAGTGGCATTGCAGTGTCAGGCAGGATGGCACTTCGAAAAAATAGTCCCCAAACAGCACATGATGCAAAGAAAAAAAGAGGTGCACCAAGGTCGCTGTGTGACTAAGCTAAGCGACACAAGTGGCCGACACAAACAAACACCTGGCCCATCTAGGAGTGGCTCTGCAGTTTTCTAGCGAGAGGATTAGTGCTTCCATCCTCATGTGAATCTGAACCACTAGCCATGAACATAGGCCAGGGCCTCAGCCGTTCCTTGCCACTCCGTGTCGTAAATGGCATATTGGCAAGTTTACGCTTCTCATCAGACGCTTTCAATTTTGATTTTTGGGTCATTTTACAGAACTTTTGTTTTTTGGATTTTACATGCTCTCTACTATGACATTGGGCATCGGCCTTGGCAGACAACGTTGATGGCATTTCATCGTCTCGGCCATGACTAGTGGCAGCAGCTTCAGCACGAGGTGGAAGTGGATCTTGATCTTTCCCTATTTTAACCTCCACATTTTTGTTCTCCATTTTTTAATGTGTGGAATTATATGCCAGTATCAATAGCAATGGCCTACTACTATATATACTGCGCACAACTGAAATGCACCACAGGTATGGATGGATAGCATACTTGACGACACAGAGGTAGGTAGAGCAGTGGCCTTCCGTACCGTACTGCTATATATACTAATGGTCACTGTCAGCAAACTGCAAAACTAAAATGCACCACAGGTATAGAATCTAGATGGATAGTATACTTGACGACACAGAGGTAGGTAGAGCAGTGGCCTTCCGTACCGTACTGCTATATATACTGGTGGTCACTGTCAGCAAACTGCAAAACTAAAATGCACCACAGGTATAGAATCTAGATGGATAGTATACTTGACGACACAGAGGTAGGTAGAGCAGTGGCCTTCCGTACCGTACTGCTATATATACTGGTGGTCACTATCAGCAAACTGCAAAACTAAAATGCACCACAGGTATAGAATCTAGATGGATAGTATACTTGACAACACAGAGGTAGGTAGAGCAGTGGCCTTCTGTACCGTACTGCTATATATACTGGTGGTCACTGTCAGCAAACTGCAAAACTAAAATGCACCACAGGTATAGAATTTAGATGGATAGTATACTTGACGACACAGAGGTAGGTAGAGCAGTGGCCTTCCGTACCATACTGCTATATATACTGGTGGTCACTGTCAGCAAAACTCTGCACTGTACTCCTCGTATATAATACTGCTGGTCCCCAGTCCCCACAATAAAGCAGTGTGAGCACAGATATATGCAGCACACTGAGCACAGATATGGAGTGTTTTTCAGGCAGAAAACGTATACTGGTGGTCACTGGTCAGCAAAACTCTGCACTGTACTCCTCCTATATAATATACTGGTGGTACCCAGTCCCCACAATAAAGCAGTGTGAGCACAGATATATGCAGCACACTGAGCACAGATATGGAGTGTTTTTCAGGCAGACAACGTATACTCGTGGTCACTGTCAGCAAAACTCTGCACTGTACTCCTCCTATATAATATACTGGTGGTCCCCAGTCCCCACAATAAAGCAGTGTGAGCACAGATATATGCAGCACACTGAGCACAGATATGGAGTGTTTTTCAGGCAGACAACGTATACTGGTGGTAACTGTCAGCAAAACTCTGCACTGTACCCCTTCTATATAATACTGCTGTTCCCCAGTCCCCACAATAAAGCAGTGTGAGCACAGATATATGCAGCACACTGAGCACAGATATAGAGTGTTTTTCAGGCAGACAACGTATACTGGTGGTCACTGTCAGCAAAACTCTGCACTGTACTCCTCCTATATAATATACTGGTGGTCCCCAGTCCCCACAATAAAGCAGTGTGAGCACAGATATATGCAGCACACTGAGCACAGATATGGAGTGTTTTTCAGGCAGACAACGTATACTGGTGGTCACTGGTCAGCAAAACTCTGCACTGTACTCCTCCTATATAATATACTGGTGGTCCCCAGTCCCCACAATAAAGCAGTGTGAGCACAGATGTATGCAGCACTCTGAGCACAGATATGGAGTGTTTTTCAGGCAGACAACGTATACTGGTGGTCACTGTCAGCAAAACTCTGCACTGTACTCCTCCTATATAATACTGCTGGTCCCCAGTCCCCACAATAAAGCAGTGTGAGCACAGATATATGCAGCACACTGAGCACAGATATGGAGTATTTTTCAGGCAGAAAACGTATACTGGTGGTCACTGGTCAGCAAAACTCTGCCCTGTACTCCTCCTATATAATATACTGGTGGTCCCCAGTCCCCACAATAAAGCAGTGTGAGCACAGATATATGCAGCACACTGAGCACAGATATGGAGTGTTTTTCAGGCAGACAACGTATACTGGTGGTCACTGTCAGCAAAACTCTGCACTGTACTCCTCCTATGTAATATACTGGTGGTCCCCAGTCCCCACAATAAAGCAGTGTGAGCACAGATATATGCAGCACACTGTGCACAGATATGGAGTGTTTTTCAGGTAGACAACGTATACTGGTGGTCACTGTCAGCAAAACTCTGCACTGTACTCCTCCTATATAATACTGCTGGTCCCCAGTCCCCACAATAAAGCAGTGTGAGCACAGATGTATGCAGCACACTGAGCACAGATATGGAGTGTTTTTAAGGCAGACAACGTATACTGGTGGTCACTGTCAGCAAAACTCTGCACTGTACTCCTCCTATATAATACTGCTGGTCCCCAGTCCCCACAATAAAGCAGTGTGAGCACAGATATATGCAGCACACTGAGCACAGATATGGAGTATTTTTCAGGCAGAAAACGTATACTGGTGGTCACTGGTCAGCAAAACTCTGCCCTGTACTCCTCCTATATAATATACTGGTGGTCCCCAGTCCCCACAATAAAGCAGTGTGAGCACAGATATATGCAGCACACTGAGCACAGATATGGAGTGTTTTTCAGGCAGACAACGTATACTGGTGGTCACTGTCAGCAAAACTCTGCACTGTACTCCTCCTATGTAATATACTGGTGGTCCCCAGTCCCCACAATAAAGCAGTGTGAGCACAGATATATGCAGCACACTGTGCACAGATATGGAGTGTTTTTCAGGTAGACAACGTATACTGGTGGTCACTGTCAGCAAAACTCTGCACTGTACTCCTCCTATATAATACTGCTGGTCCCCAGTCCCCACAATAAAGCAGTGTGAGCACAGATATATGCAGCACACTGAGCACAGATATGGAGTGTTTTTAAGGCAGACAACGTATACTGGTGGTCACTGTCAGCAAAACTCTGCACTGTACTCCTCCTATATAATACTGCTGGTCCCCAGTCCCCACAATAAAGCAGTGTGAGCACAGATATATGCAGCACACTGAGCACAGATATAGAGTGTTTTTCAGGCAGACAACGTATACTGGTGGTCACTGTCAGCAAAACTCTGCACTGTACTCCTCCTATATAATATACTGGTGGTCCCCAGTCCCCACAATAAAGCAGTGTGAGCACAGATATATGCAGCACACTGAGCACAGATATGGAGTGTTTTTCAGGCAGACAACGTATACTGGTGGTCACTGGTCAGCAAAACTCTGCACTGTACTCCTCCTATATAATATACTGGTGGTCCCCAGTCCCCACAATAAAGCAGTGTGAGCACAGATATATGCAGCACACTGTGCACAGATATGGAGTGTTTTTCAGGCAGACAACGTATACTGGTGGTCACTGTCAGCAAAACTCTGCACTGTACTCCTCCTATATAATACTGCTGGTCCCCAGTCCCCACAATAAAGCAGTGTGAGCACAGATATATGCAGCACACTGAGCACAGATATGGAGTGTTTTTCAGGCAGACAACGTATACTGGTGGTCACTGTCAGCAAAACTCTGCACTGTACTCCTCCTATATAATATACTGGTGGTCCCCAGCCCCCACAATAAAGCAGTGTGAGCACAAATATATGCAGCACACTGAGCACAGATATGGAGTGTTTTTCAGGCAGACAACGTATACTGGTGGTCACTGTCAGCAAAACTCTGCACTGTACTCCTCCTATATAATACTGCTGGTCCCCAGTCCCCACAATAAAGCAGTGTGAGCACAGATATATGCAGCACACTGAGCACAGATATGGAGTGTTTTTCAGGCAGACAACGTATACTGGTGGTCACTGTCAGCAAAACTCTGCATTGTACTCCTCCTATATAATATACTGGTGGTCCCCAGTCCCAACAATAAAGCAGTGTGAGCACAGATATATGCAGCACACTGAGCACAGATATGGAGTGTTTTTCAGGCAGACAACGTATACTGGTGGTCACTGTCAGCATAACTCTGCACTGTACTCCTCCTATATAATACTGCTGGTCCCCAGTCCCCACAATAAAGCAGTGTGAGCACAGATATATGCAGCACACTGAGCACAGATATGGAGTGTTTTTAAGGCAGACAACGTATACTGGTGGTCACTGTCAGCAAAACTCTGCACTGTACTCCTCCTATATAATACTGCTGGTCCCCAGTCCCCACAATAAAGCAGTGTGAGCACAGATATATGCAGCACACTGAGCACAGATATAGAGTGTTTTTCAGGCAGACAACATATACTGGTGGTCACTGTCAGCAAAACTCTGCACTGTACTCCTCCTATATAATATACTGGTGGTCCCCAGTCCCCACAATAAAGCAGTGTGAGCACAGATATATGCAGCACACTGAGCACAGATATGGAGTGTTTTTCAGGCAGACAACGTATACTGGTGGTCACTGGTCAGCAAAACTCTGCACTGTACTCCTCCTATATAATATACTGGTGGTCCCCAGTCCCCACAATAAAGCAGTGTGAGCACAGATATATGCAGCACACTGAGCACAGATATGGAGCGTTTTTCAGGCAGACAACGTATACTGGTGGTCACTGTCAGCAAAACTCTGCACTGTACTCCTCCTATATAATACTGCTGGTCCCCAGTCCCCACAATAAAGCAGTGTGAGCACAGATATATGCAGCACACTGAGCACAGATATGGAGTGTTTTTCAGGCAGACAACGTATACTGGTGGTCACTGTCAGCAAAACTCTGCACTGTACTCCTCCTATATAATATACTGGTGGTCCCCAGCCCCCACAATAAAGCAGTGTGAGCACAGATATATGCAGCACACTGAGCACAGATATGGAGTGTTTTTCAGGCAGACAACGTATACTGGTGGTCACTGTCAGCAAAACTCTGCACTGTACTCCTCCTATATAATACTGCTGGTCCCCAGTCCCCACAATAAAGCAGTGTGAGCACAGATATATGCAGCACACTGAGCACAGATATGGAGTGTTTTTCAGGCAGACAACGTATACTGGTGGTCACTGTCAGCAAAACTCTGCATTGTACTCCTCCTATATAATATACTGGTGGTCCCCAGTCCCCACAATAAAGCAGTGTGAGCACAGATATATGCAGCACACTGAGCACAGATATGGAGTGTTTTTCAGGCAGACAACGTATACTGGTGGTCACTGTCAGCATAACTCTGCACTGTACTCCTCCTATATAATACTGCTGGTCCCCAGTCCCCACAATAAAGCAGTGTGAGCACAGATATATGCAGCACACTGAGCACAGATATGGAGTGTTTTTCAGGCAGACAACGTATACTGGTGGTGGCTGTCAGCAAAACTCTGCACTGTATTCCTCCTATATAATAAAGCTGCTCCCCAGTCCCCACAATTAAGCAGTGTGAGCACAGATATATGCAGCACACTGAGCACAGATATGGAGTGTTTTTCAGGCAGACAACGTATACTGGTGGTCACTGTCAGCAAACCTCTGCACTGTACTCCTCCTATATAATACAGCTGCTCCCCAGTCCCCACAATTAAGCAATAAGCACAAATATTTGCATCAAGATTAATAAACGGAGAGGACGCCAGCCACGTCCTCTCCCTAACATTTCCAATGCATGAGTGAAAATGGCGGCGACGCGTGGCTGCTTATATAGAATACGAATCTCGCGAGAATCCGACAGCGGGATGATGACGTTCGGGCGTGCTCGGATTAACCGAGCCATACGGGAGAATACGAGTATGCCTCGGACCCGTGTAAAATGGGTAAAGTTCGGGGGGGTTCGGTTTCCGAGGAACCGAACCCGCTCATCACTAGTGTGTACCCCCTACAGCGATAGCGATGCACAGCCCTGCGCATCGCTATCGCTGCTGCTAGATTGGCCTGCATGGGGTGAAGTGAGCGCCCCCCCCCGCCTCCCCTAGCACGCTCAGCACACATCGCTCTGTGCTGAGCAACGGTAGAGATCTCTCCTGCATCGGCCCGTCTATATGGGCCTTTAGATTTGTGTGGGTTATTTTGTTTCTGTGCAGGGTAAATACTGGTTGCTTTATTTTTACACTGCAATCTAGAATTCAGTTTGAACACACCCCACCCAAATCTAACTCTCTCTGCACATGTTATATCTGCACCCCCTGCAGTGCACATGGTTTTGCCCACTAGCTATCAAATTTGCTGCTGCGATCAGATCTGAATTAGGGCCCAAGTCCTATCTAGCCAAGTTTCTGTGGTGGACTAAACTCAGAGAGAAATATCCATTCAAAGCCATCCTTGGTGCAGTCTATCATATCAAGGTTCTGGATATACCGTACTAAGCACTACTTATGATTTGACTAAATGTAAATTAAAATGTTACCAAAATGTTACAGTTTTGTTAAGAAGGTGGTATTGAAACATAGTATATAGTGTGATCAGGGGCTTTTTATCAGAGTAGGGGGCCCCTATGCGGACTGCGGATGGGCCCTCTCTACCTGGCGCAGTAGGATCCAACATTGTGTCCCACACTCTACTGCGCATGCATAGGTCTCCAGAAACATGTCACCTGCTATGTTCCGGAGACTAATTTCACTACTGTGCATGCGTGGCATCCATTTTGGTTGAGATTTTTGCCGTGGCTGCAGTGTCTGACATGGGACTCCGGAAAGGTAAGTATTAAAACGTGGGTGCAGTGTAGACCCCCCTAGACCAAGGGGCCCGTGTGCACTGCACACATTGCACCCAATATAGAAAAGCAATGCGTGTGATGAATAAATAAAAATCATAAAAAAATAAATAGTCCCTTTAGCAGCCAAGTGCCAAAAGCATTAATAAATCTTTAGTGAGTGCTGACATAGGGGGTCATTCCGAGTTGTTCGCTCGCAAGCTGCTTTTAGCAGCTTTGCACACGCTAAGCCGCCGCCTACTGGGAGTAAATCTTAGCTTCTTAAAATTGCGAACGAAAGATTCGCAATGTTGCGATAAGACATCTCTGTGCAGTTTCTGAGTAACTCGAAACTTACTCGGCATCTGCGATCAGTTCAGTGCTTGTCGTTCCTGGTTTGACGTCACAAACACACCCAGCGTTCGGCCAGACACTCCTCCGTTTCTCCAGCCACTCCCGCGTTTTTCCCAGAAACGGTAGCATTTTTTCACACACACCCATAAAACGCCCAGTTTCCTCCCAGAAACACCCACTTCCTGTCAATCACAGTACGATCACCAGAACGAAGAAAAAACCGTGAGTAAAATTCCTAACTGCATAGCAAATTTACTTGGCGCAGTCGCAGTGCGAACATTGCGCATGCGCACTAAGCGGAAAATCGATGCGATGCGAAGAAATTTACCGAGCGAACAACTCGGAATGACCCCCATAGTGTTGGGTCTCAATTTATCAGCAGAGATTTATTTATTTTTGACTATTTTCTGATTTCTCTTTATGGGTGGCAGGTTTGTAGATTAAGGCCTTTTCACGAAAATGAATAAACATTGCTATAAAAATAAGGGATGAGGGGATCATTTATTTTTTTTGGAGACATAGATAAGAGTTCTCATTCATAATTTGTGACAGTTAGTAATTTATAATTAGGCAGGGAAATTAATGTTCAAGTGCTTTGAATGATAATGAATTTCATTATTCAAATGTCACCTAATAAAATGCCACTTATATTACATGACACATAAAGCTCTATGTGAGAGAGGGATGGTGGGGGCTGAAAACGCTTTTTCTCTTTTACAATGAGGATTTGGGGGTTTTCTGCCACTATAGCCACTGAAAAACACATTTCAATAACACTTGACATTACTATGAGGAGGAACAGATTTTCAAATCACATAGTGGGCCTCATTTAGAGTTGAGCAGGGCCACTGACATATTCGTCCAGCCCTGATACTGGAAGGTAGTGTAGCTAAGTGGGAAGCCTTTGTATAAACTATGTGCACTGATTATGGATTAGCCACTGGATTTTGGGAAGAGGCTATGTCCCACCCCACTCTACTCATGGATGCCACAACAGAGTAAAAAAAACTTTTTTTCATACTGTACATGCATACAAAGATTACTATGAACCGTGTTGTAAGTCCTGAGGCTTCTCCCAACACATCTACAAGTAAATGTCATGGTAATAAATAAATAATTGCATGTATTTTTAGATTTGGCATAACTGAACTTAGCATATACTGATAGCTTTAAACTTTATAGGTATACAGGCTATCCTATTACTACAAGCAATAGCATGCCCTTGGAATGCTAGTCACAAAAAATAATTGATGTAAAAAATAAACTGGGTACCATTCAAACTTAACTGATATGTTTGGGTGTGGTTCCTGTCTCTTTAAAAGAGTGAGACAGGGCCTAAACCCATGATAGAAGCATACTGTGTATTTAAAATCCAAAAGATACCTGAGAGCAATGCTCAGATTTTTGAAAGTCAGTGTTGGGACTGAACAAATGGGAATGGCCGTGAAGTGGCTGGTCAGCTTATCAAACTATTGCAATATTTTGGAACTAACATTCCCTGAATTCGGATGAATTACAGTTTGAAGTGTTAATATTAGGTGAGTGCTGAATTTGTATGATATATATATATATATATATATATATATTAGTGATGTGCACCGGACATTTTTCGGGTTTTGGTTTTGGATTCGGTTCCGCGGCCGTGTTTTGGATTTGGACGCGTTTTGGCAAAACCTCACCGAAAATTTTTTGTCGGATTCGGGTGTGTTTTGGATTCGGGTGTTTTTTTCAAAAAACCCTAAAAAACAGCTTAAATCATAGAATTTGGGGGTCATTTTGATCCCATAGTATTATTAACCTCAATAACCATAATTTCCACTCATTTCCAGTCTATTCTGAACACCTCACACCTCATAATATTATTTTTAGTCCTAAAATTTGCACCGAGGTCGCTGGATGGCTAAGCTAAGCGACACAAGTGGCCGACACAAACACCTGGCCCATCTAGGAGTGGCACTGCAGTGTCAGGCAGGATGGCACTTCAAAAAAATAGTCCCCAAACAGCACATGATTCAAAGAAAAAAAGAGGCGCACCAAGGTCGCTGTGTGACTAAGATAAGCGACACAAGTGGCCGACACAAACACCTGGCCCATCTAGGAGTGGCACTGCAGTGTCAGACAGGATGGCACTTCAAAAAAACTGTCCCCAAACAGCACAAGATGCAAAGAAAAAAAGAGGCGCACCAAGGTCGCTGTGTGACTAAGCTAAGCGACACAAGTGGCCGACACAAACACCTGGCCCATCTAACAGTGGCACTGCAGTGTCAGACAGGATGGCACTTCAAAAAAATAGTCCCCAAACAGCACATGATGCAAAGAAAAAAAGAGGCGCACCAAGGTCGCTGTTTGACTAAGCTAAGCGACACAAGTGGCCGACACAAACACCTGGCCCATCTAGGAGTGGCACTGCAGTGTCAGACAAGATGGCACTTCAAAAAAATTGTCCCCAAACAGCACATGATGCAAAGAAAAATGAAAGAAAAAAGAGGTGCAAGATGGAATTGTCCTTGGGCCCTCCCACCCACCCTTATGTTGTATAAACAGGACATGCACACTTTAACGAACCCATCATTTCAGCGACAGGGTCTGCCACACGACTGTGACTGAAATGACTGGTTGGTTTGGGCCCCCACCAAAAAAGAAAGCAATCAATCTCTCCTTGCACAAACTGGCTCTACAGAGGCAAGATGTCCTCCTCATCATCATCCTCCGATTCCTCACCCCTTTCACTGTGTACATCCCCCTCCTCACAGATTATTAATTCGTCCTCACTGGAATCCACCATCTCAGATCCCTGTGTACTTTCTGGAGGCAATTGCTGGTGAATGTCTCCACAGAGGAATTGATTATAATTCATTTTGATGAACATCATCTTCTCCATATTTTCTGGAAGTAACCTCGTACGCCGATTGCTGACAAGGTGAGCGGCTGCACTAAACACTCTTTCGGAGTACACACTGGAGGGAGGGCAACTTAGGTAGAATAAAGCCAGTTTGTGCAAGGGCCTCCAAATTGCCTCTTTTTCCTGCCAGTATACGTACTGACGTGCCTACTTGGATGCGGTCACTCATATAATCCTCCACCATTCTTTCAATGGTGAGAGAATCATATGCAGTGACAGTAGACGACATGTCCGTAATCGTTGGCAGGTCCTTCAGTCCGGACCAGATGTCAGCACTCGCTCCAGACTGCCCTGCATCACCGCCAGCGGGTGGGCTCGGAATTCTTAGCCTTTTCCTCGCACCCCCAGTTGCGGGAAAATATGAAGGAGGAGATGTTGACGGGTCACGTTCCACTTGACTTGATAATTTTCTCACCAGCAGGTCTTTGAACCTCTGCAGACTTGTGTCTGCCAGAAAGAGAGATACAACGTAGGTTTTAAATCTAGGATCGAGTACAGTGGCCAAAATGTAGTGCTCTGATTTCAACACATTGACCACCCGTGAATCCTGGTTAAGCGAATTAAGGGCTCCATCCACAAGTCCCACATGCCTAGCGGAATCGCTCTGTTTTAGCTCCTCCTTCAATGTCTTCAGCTTCTTCTGCAAAAGCCTGATGAGGGGAATGACCTGACTCAGGCTGGCAGTGTCTGAACTGACTTCACGTGTGGCAAGTTCAAAGGGTTGCAGAACCTTGCACAATGTTGAAATCATTCTCCACTGCGCTTGAGTCAGGTGCATTCCCCCTCCTTTGCCTATATCGTGGGCAGATGTATAGGCTTGAATGGCCTTTTGCTGCTCCTCCATCCTCTGAAGCATATAGAGGGTTGAATTCCACCTCGTTACCACCTCTTGCTTCAGATGATGGCAGGGCAGGTTCAGGATTGTTTGGTGGTGCTCCAGTCTTCTGTACGCAGTGGCTGAATGCCGAAAGTGGCCCGCAATTCTTCGGGCCACCGACAGCATCTCTTGCACGCCCCTGTCGTTTTTTAAATAATTCTGCACTACCAAATTCAATGTATGTGCAAAACATGGGACGTGTTGGAATTTGCCCAGATGTAATGCACGCACAATATTGCTGGCGTTGTCCGATGTCACAAATCCCCAGGAGAGTCCAATTGGGGTAAGCCATAACTTCCGGTCCGGTGTTCCGAACTTCCGGTCGGCGGACCGCGGACACCGGCGTCTCCACGCCTGGCTCACCTCTTCCCCACGGACTCCTTGAAGCCGTGATCAGCTATCAATGAGGGTAATTTACTCTCCTACGGAACAGTAGGTCCCCGGACTTGGTTTTTGAAACTGACTTCATTTACAAGTATCACGGACAATGTGTTATTTGTTTGCTGCAGAGCATTAAGATAATCAGAATATATTAGCATCCATTACAAGCATTCCACGGCTTGCTCTGACAATTAGGTTAACAAGCCAGGGAAATAAGAACTTCCTAGCAGCAGGAGGGTCCGGTCATCTATATTATTATTACCACATATAGATATTTTTTCTATATATATTTTTCTCTATATATATTTCTCATGTATCTTTTTTTCACACATAGGGGACTTATTTGAGACACATTATGCATCTGAAATGGGTTGCACCCATGATTTACCTGATTGTAATATTATAGTATTTTGCTAACATACTTATTCAGCATTTAATTAATTATATCCATTTGAAGTAAATACTATATATTTTACAAGGCTAACCCATTTCTGGAACACCCTCTCATTTTGTTAAACAATCTTGGCGACTCTGCAATGCAATCTGGCAACAGGGCACCATTTTAGTTATAAAACAGAACAGCAGAAGTGTTCCTCTAACTTTCTTCGGCTTCAGTGTTGTTCCACACCACCCTCTCATTTTCTCATTCGATGCCGAGGCAGATGATAAAACAGCAGAAGTGGTGGGTTACTGTATCTGATCCCCTTTGTTCTTTCATTTTTTTCTCCTACTCTCTTTCTATCACCTCTCAGTCTTTGCTCATTTCATATATAGCAGGGCCACACCTTTAAAAGCCTCAGTACTTCCACCAACCTGGGGGACCCCATCAAATTATTTTTGGGACATATATCATCTATTTTGACATCAGAATCCGTGACAGTTTTTGCTAAAAACAGGACTTGCAGCCATCATCATTGAGATTTAAGACTCCCCTCACAAAAAAGGTGGCACCGAAATATTTCATCCTCGAAACCTTGATTTGATCTGGCGGACTTCACGTTTTCCTTCAGGTGTGGGAGCATATTGGAGTACATTTGATACCACATATTGCTTTTCCAAGATTCAAGAGTGCTCATCACATCATCATCAAGACTATGGGCCTCTACAAGAAAACCCTGTGAAACTCTCACAGAATCGAGTACACAAAGTTCCTGGTGTCATCAGGTGTGGGATATATCTACCTGCGGTCAGACCATACTGAGTATGCCCAACCTCGTCTGATCTTGGAAGCCAAGCACTGTGGGCCAGGTCAGTACCTGGTTGGGAGACCACCAGGGAATACCGGGTACTGCAGGTATTTTTATCCAAACACAGGACACAGGACCAAGAAACCTTCTCCCCTTTTTTTTCCCTTCAAGATACATTCAGAAATCGGTGCAGAGCCAGGCACAATCCACCATTTGTTTATTTTTTATTTATTGATATTTTTCTCCCAGTGATACTTTCACTACCCATTCAATTATCATAATTATAGGGAGAAAAGCTCATACTTACATATATGGTTTCTACCATATTAATCATTTGGAGACACCCATATAATTTTGCTCACAGAACCATTATGCCAATTTGTTTTTGTTATTTTCTTAGTGATTTATTTAGATAACAACCAATTTTTTTTTATTTTTTTTTATTTGATTTGTTTAGACTATAGTCTTTCAACCATTATCTGTTATATATCAGTGCCTTTCCTCACTTCCCCCTCCCTCCCTTTGCCTATAGTCAATATTTTATGAAGGTTGACAATAAAAGTTATATTTTAATGCAACTCATCATTTCATCTCATTTACAAGTGTGCCCCAGAAAAGATATATAGTCTTTCTTTTTTCTTTTGGCTCCGGTACTATACGGGAACCATCCCCCTCTTTTTGTGTATCAGTTTACTGAACTATCTCTGGGAGCACCACCAACCTAGCGCCTAATAGTAATTTTTTGTTTGTATATTGGCCAGATGTTGGTTCATATATTAGAGCCTTTGCTCTAACAACATCACTTTATAACATCTATTACCCATATTGAGTGATCTTGTGCAGACTCTATCATATCCTTTTTCCGATGTCACAAATCCCCAGGAGAGTCCAATTGGGGTAAGCCATTCTGCGATGATCTTCCTCAGTCTCCGTCAGAGGTTGTCAGCTGTGTGCCTCTTCTGGAAAGCGGTGATACAAAGCGTAGCCTGCCTAGGAACGAGTTGGCATTTGCGAGATGCTGCTACTGGTGCCGCCGCTGCTGTTCTTGCTGCGGGAGGCAATACATCTACCCAATGGGCTGTCACAGTCATATAGTCCTGAGTCTGCCCTGCTCCACTTGACCACATGTCCGTGGTTAAGTGGACATTGGGTACAACTGCATTTTTTAGGACACTGGTGACTCTTTTTCTGAGGTCTGTGTACATTTTCGGTATCGCCTGCCTAGAGAAATGGAACCTAGATGGTATTTGGTACCGGGGACACAGTACCTCAATCAAGTCTCTAGTTGCCTCTGAATTAACGGTGGATACCGGAACCACGTTTCTCACTGCCCAGGCTGCCAAGGCCTGAGTTATCTGCTTTGCAGCAGGATGACTGCTGTGATATTTCATCTTCCTCGCAAAGGACTGTTGGACAGTCAATTGCTTACTGGAAGTAGTACAAGTGGTCTTCCGACTTCCCCTCTGGGATGACGATCGACTCCCAGCAGCAACAACAGCAGCGCCAGCAGCAGTAGGCGTTACACTCAAGGATGCATCGGAGGAATCCCATGCAGGAGAGGACTCATCAGACTTGCCAGTGACATGGCCTGCAGGACTATTGGCTTTCCTGGGTAAGGAGGAAATTGACACTGAGGGAGTTGGTGGTGTGGTTTGCAGGAGCTTGGTTACAAGAGGAAGGGATTTAGTGGTCAGTGGACTGCTTCCGCTGTCATCCAAAGTTTTTGAACTTGTCACTGACTTATGATGAATGCGCTGCAGGTGACGTATAAGGGAGGATGTTCCGAGGTGGTTAACGTCCTTACCCCTACTTATTACAGCTTGACAAAGGCAACACACGGCTTGACACCTGTTGTCCGCATTTGTGTTGAAATAATTCCACACCGAAGAGCTGATTTTTTTTTGTATTTTGACCAGGCATGTCAATGGCCATATTCGTCCCACGGACAACAGGTGTCTCCCCGGGTGCCTGACTTAAACAAACCACCTCACCATCAGAATCCTCCTTGTCAATCTCCTCCCCAGCGCCAACAACAACCATATCCTCATCCTGGTGTACTTCAACAGTGACATCTTCAATTTGACTATCAGGAACTGGACTGCGGGTGCTCCTTCCAGCACTTGCAGGGGGTGTGCAAATGGTGGAAGGCGCAAGCTCTTCCCGTCCAGTGTTGGGAAGGTCAGGCATCGCAACCGACACAATTGGACTCTCCTTTGGGATTTGTGATTTAGAAGAACGCACAGTTCTTTGCTGTGCTTTTGCCAGCTTAAGTCTTTTCATTTTTATAGCGAGAGGATGAGTGCTTCCATCCTCATGTGAATCTGAACCACTAGCCATGAACATAGGCCAGGGCCTCAGCCGTTCCTTGCCACTCCGTGTCGTAAATGGCATATTGGCAAGTTTACGCTTCTCATCAGACGCTTTCAATTTTGATTTTTGGGTCATTTTACAGAACTTTTGTTTTTTGGATTTTACATGCTTTCTACTATGACATTGGGCATCGGCCTTGGCAGACGACGTTGATGGCATTTCATCGTCTCGGCCATGACTAGTGGCAGCAGCTTCAGCACGAGGTGGAAGTGGATCTTGATCTTTCCCTTTAACCTCCACATTTTTGTTCTCCATTTTTTAATGTGTGGAATTATATGCCAGTATCAATAGCAATGGCCTACTACTATATTTACTGCGCACAACTAAAAGCCACCACAGGTATACAATGTAGATGGATGGATACTAGTATACTTAATGGATGACGAGTGACGACACAGAGGTAGGTACACAGCAGTGGCCTACCGTACTGCTATATACAGTATACTGGACCTGGTGGACACTGTCAGCAAACTGCTAAACTAGTCTAAAAAAAGGCACCACAGGTATACAATGTAGATGGATGGATACTAGTATACTTAATGGATGACGAGTGACGACACAGAGGTAGGTACACAGCAGTGGCATACCGTACTGCTATATACAGTATACTGGACCTGGTGGACACTGTCAGCAAACTGCTAAACTAGTCTAAAAAAAAGGCACCACAGGTATACAATGTAGATGGATGGATACTAGTATACTTTATGGATGACGAGTGACGACACAGAGGTAGGTACACAGCAGTGGCCTACCGTACTGCTATATACAGTATACTGGACCTGGTGGACACTGTCAGCAAACTGCTAAACTAGTCTAAAAAAAGGCACCACAGGTATACAATGAAGATGGATGGATACTAGTATACTTTATGGATGACGAGTGATGACACAGAGGTAGGTACACAGCAGTGGCCTACCGTACTGCTATATACAGTATACTGGACCTGGTGGACACTGTCAGCAAACTGCTAAACTAGTCTAAATAAAAGGCACCACAGGTATACAATGTAGATGGATGGATACTAGTATACTTTATGGATGACGAGTGACGACACAGAGGTAGGTACACAGCAGTGGCCTACCGTACTGCTATATACAGTATACTAGACCTGGTGGACACTGTCAGCAAACTGCTAAACTAGTCTAAAAAAAAGGCACCACAGGTATACAATGTAGATGGATGGATACTAGTATACTTTATGGATGACGAGTGACGACACAGAGGTAGGTACACAGCAGTGGCCTACCGTACTGCTATATACAGTATACTGGACCTGGTGGACACTGTCAGCAAACTGCTAAACTAGTCTAAAAAAAAGGCACCACAGGTATACAATGTAGATGGATGGATACTAGTATACTTTATGGATGACGAGTGATGACACAGAGGTAGGTACACAGCAGTGGCCTACCGTACTGCTATATACAGTATACTGGACCTGGTGGACACTGTCAGCAAACTGCTAAACTAGTCTAAAAAAAAGGCACCACAGGTATACAATGTAGATGGATGGATACTAGTATACTTTATGGATGACGAGTGACGACACAGAGGTAGGTACACAGCAGTGGCCTACCGTACTGCTATATACAGTATACTGGACCTGGTGGACACTGTCAGCAAACTGCTAAACTAGTCTAAAAAAAAGGCACCACAGGTATACAATGTAGATGGATGGATACTAGTATACTTTATGGATGATGAGTGACGACACAGAGGTAGGTACACAGCAGTGGCCTACCGTACTGCTATATACAGTATACTGGACCTGGTGGACACTGTCAGCAAACTGCTAAACTAGTCTAAAAAAAAGGCACCACAGGTATACAATGTAGATGGATGGATACTAGTATACTTTATAGATGACGAGTGATGACACAGAGGTAGGTACACAGCAGTTGCCTACCGTACTGCTATATACAGTATACTGGACCTGGTGGACACTGTCAGCAAACTGCTAAACTAGTCTAAAAAAAAGGCACCACAGGTATACAATGTAGATGGATGGATACTAGTATACTTTATGGATGACGAGTGACGACACAGAGGTAGGTACACAGCAGTGGCCTACCGTACTGCTATATACAGTATACTGGACCTTGTGGACACTGTCAGCAAACTGCTAAACTAGTCTAAAAAAAAGGCACCACAGGTATACAATGTATATGGATGGATACTAGTATACTTTATGGATGACGAGTGACGACACAGAGGTAGGTACACAGCAGTGGCCTACCGTACTGCTATATACAGTATACTGGACCTGGTGGACACTGTCAGCAAACTGCTAAACTAGTCTAAAAAAAAGGCACCACAGGTATACAATGTAGATGGATGGATACTAGTATACTTTATGGATGACGAGTGACGACACAGAGGTAGGTACACAGCAGTGGCCTACCGTACTGCTATATACAGTATACTGGACCTGGTGGACACTGTCAGCAAACTGCTAAACTAGTCTAAAAAAAAGGCACCACAGGTATACAATGTAGATGGATGGATACTAGTATACTTTATGGATGACGAGTGACGACACAGAGGTAGGTACACAGCAGTGGCCTACCGTACTGCTATATACAGTATACTGGACCTGGTGGACACTGTCAGCAAACTGCTAAACTAGTCTAAAAAAAAGGCACCACAGGTATACAATGTAGATGGATGGATGCTAGTATACTTTATGGATGACGAGTGACGACACAGAGGTAGGTACACAGCAGTGGCCTGCCATACTGCTATTTACAGTATACCGGACCTGGTGGACACTGTCAGCAAACTGCTAAACTAGTCTAAAAAAAAGGCACCACAGGTATACAATGTAGATGGATGGATACTAGTATACTTTATGGATGACGAGTGACGACACAGAGGTAGGTACACAGCAGTGGCATACCGTACTGCTATATACAGTATACTGGACCTGGTGGACACTGTCAGCAAACTGCTAAACTAGTCTAAAAAAAAGTCACCACAGGTATACAATGTAGATGGATGGATACTAGTATACTTTATGGATGACGAGTGACGACACAGAGGTAGGTACAGCAGTGGCCTACCGTACTGCTATATATAGTATACTGGACCTGGTGGACACTGTCAGCAAACTGCTAAACTAAAATGCACCACAGGTATAGGAATGTAGATGGATAGTATACTTAATGGATGACGACACAGAGGTAGGTACAGCAGTGCACTCTGCACTGTACTCCTCCTATATATAATATTAATTATACTGGTGGTCCCCAGTTTCCACAATAAAGCAGCACACTGTGAGCACAGATATGGAGTGTTTTTCAGGCAGACAAATGTATACTGGTGGTCACTGTCAGCAAAACTCTGCACTGTACTCCTGCTATAGCTGCTCCCCAGTCCCCACAATTAAGCAGTGTGAGCACTCAGCACAGATATATCATGCAGCACACTGAGCACAGATATGGTATGGAGCGTTTTTTTCAGGCAGAGAACGGATAAAAACTAAACTCTGCACTGTACTCCTCCTAACAGCTGCTCCCCAATCCTCCCCACAATTATAGTAATAAACAAGCACAAGCAATCAAATGAAATCAACTGTCTTCTGACTTCTACTAAACGGAGAGGATGCCAGCCACGTCCTCTCCCTATCATCTCCAATGCACGTGTGAAAATGGCGGCGACGCGCGGCTGCTTATAGAATCCGAATCTCGCGAGAATCCGACAGCGGGATGATGACGTTCGGGTGCGCTCGGGTTAACCGAGCAAGGTGGGAGGATCCGAGTCTGCTCGGACCCGTGTAAAAAAGGTAAAACTCGGGGGGGTTCGGTTTCTCGGAAACCGAACCCGCTCATCACTATTTGAAAGAGCCTTAAATTTGCAGAAGCTGTTATTCCATGTATAGCAACATATCTACAATTAACCAATTGAAACATTGAAAAAAAAAATGCAATCCAAATATGCTTTGAACATTAAATAAAGGTAAACTCTGATATATAGGCTAATGCTCAAGATTACAGGACTCTACAATTGTTGAAAAAGGTGCTCTGTGATATTCTGCAGGAAAATCAAAGTAAGGATTAAGAGCTCTCACATATTTAATCCACTTACAGGTACTGGGTAAAATCTTTGCCTTCAGAATTAATAGGTCAGAGGTTCAAAGCTACTATCAGTTTATGTATTAAAGGGCAGTTGTAAGGATAATGTTGATGATGATTAGTCCCTTAGGGAAATCACTTATTTGTTTTTCAAGGTCTCACTCCAGGTATTGAAGCTTTGTTCCTATTCACTGTTTCAGTTCACCAGACTATGCTTTGTCCCTGGCTGAATGACTTATGCAAACTAATCAGATGATAACTTTAAATTGACACCTACAGACAAATTAGAGTGCATCCTGCTACCTACGTATGATAATTATGGTCCCATGAGATGAAGAAACCTCAGACAAACTGTCATGTCATCGCACTAATATATGAATTGTTTTTATAAGGCAGCTATTGCCATTCAATGTGTTTAGTTGTAGATACAGTAGCAATCATTAAATATCCTTTTGCACACACATACGTAGTTTCAAACCTTATCTTGGTCTATGTGTAAAATCATAATATCTTAAATATTGGATATCTAAAGCTGGACATTATCTATTTGAAATTTGCATATTAAGCACAGATACCATTGCAAACAGATAAATAATATAAATATAAGATTGCTATGAGATTTACAAATATCCCCAGCTTTGCTTTTTAAAACAAAACTTTATGTCAGGTGCACACATGGATTCATACACAGAATATGGAATATGATTTAAGCTGCTCTTCTATGCAAAAAGATTGTAATACAGTATATACAGTTCTGAGTATTTTATGGAGTGGTTAATATACATTTGTACAGTTACTAGTGATGAGCGAATTCGGTTTTACTCGGTTTTACTCGGTTCTCAAAACGGCATCTTATTGGCTATCCAAAACACGTGACATCCGTGAGCCAATAAGATGCCGTTTTGAGAACCGAGTAAAACCGAATCCGCTCATCACTAACAGTTACTGTACAATAAAAAAGGAATGTAGAAAACTAGAAACCATTCCATAGCAAATCGCTGCAGAGTATCGCTTCTGTTGTACTGCATTATTATATAGATTACTTGGTAATTAACATTTGTACATCGCCATACAGGAGGTACAGTACCAGGCATCTGCTTCTGAACTACAGTGCTTTATAATATCTTATTTTAGATAAAGAGGAATAATTAAAGCGCATTAATTTTTGTCAAGTCCTAGATGGTTGGTATGTTTGTTTAAGCCAATTTATTGCGAGCCCTTTCATTGGTAGTGCACTGAAGGTTGTCTGCAATCATTGCAAACACATGTCTGGCATTGTTGAGGCTGTATGCCAATGAGGCTGTACAATGCACATTTATCTAAGTGCACATTTCTCAATGTGTAAACAGATTTTAAGCACAATTTCAGCATTACATTGGCGTTAAACTGAAGGCGCACAGAAGCAACAAATGTGAGCTAACAGACTTTGCTTACAACTGTATGGACTGGCTTTTTATTTTTCAAAAACATCTGACTGCACAATTGCATCAGTGTCAATTTGCCTTTATACCTCTGAATGTTCTGACCATTGCTTTTTTGCCTAACCTCATTTTCTCACTTCTTAGAAGGCCGACTTTAATAATTAATTTCTGCACCCATAAAATCACAAATCTACTGCATTGTCTCACGCATACAGCTACCATCCTAACTTGCTGTTTTCTTCCCCCAATTTACCTCATAAACACCATGAATATGTTTTCTGCAACTCCCCCCACACTCAGGGCTGGCTACACGGGGTGGTCAAAGGGGACACCTGTACCATGCCCTAAGGATCAGAGGGGCCCCAAAGATATGCCACTTAGTGCCCGGTATGGATGTAAACTGTCTTGTCCAAATAGGGCAGCGAGCTGTAGGCAGTGTGTGCGCAGCCTCAGAGTGACAGGAGTCTCTCACACACAGTGACTGTGATGAGAGTGTGCGCCCGCTCTTCTGGGTCCAGCTCTGTTGCAGGCAGTTAAGGGACATGGCAGCAGCTCCACTGGCCAGGATTCCCGAGACCTGCACCGGCCTCTTCTGGTTGGATGTGAGGGGCGCATGGTACCTGCTGCGCGGTGTTCGGGTCTGGATACTGGGGAATGCAGTGCAAATGAGTCTCTCCCTGGGAGAAGAGTGGATTGGTGAAGGGATACAGGGCTTTAGGATGGGGTAGGGGAGCTGGGAATGCAGCATGGAGTCACTGGGGAGAGACAGACTGTGGGGTGTGTAGGGGAGGAAGGAGAGATATACATATTTATATATGTATATACTGTAGATAGATAGCTAAATAAATAAATATATACATTTATGTATTAACAGTTTCTTATATAGAGCAGCAAATTCCATTGTGCTTTAAAATATATGTATAATCCTGGAGGCCCCAGAGATATCACTGTACCGGGCCCCAAGCTTTTTGTTGCCAGCCCAGTCAAGACTTAGTGTCTATTTTATCCTTTATTCTGCCATCTGTTTCCATCTCTAACTGTCACCCATTCTTCTCCTCCACCCCCTCCCCTGTCAACTTTTCACCCCTCTGCTTCCCTTCCCCACCTCTCCTATTTCTCCATTTTCATTTACTTCTTTCCAATCTTGGTCCTACTACCCCACCACTAAGTCCTGCTTCCTCCTTCCTCTCCATCACATCACCTCACCTCCCCTCTTTTCTCATCACACTAAATTCCTCCTGCAGATTTCATTCCTAGCTCAGGAGCTAGTCTCCATCACTACTCTCTCTTCATATCTGCCATTCAAATTAATCTCACCTCAACATCAACCATGATAATCTCATTCACATGTCTCATCCACTATGTTCCTCTCTCCAGTGCCCTCCGGAATGTAAGATATGTCTGTACTAAAATCTCTCTGCACGTGTTACTTCTGCCCCACCTGCAGTGCAACATGGTGTTGCCTAGTTGCTTGCTATTTTGCTTTACTTACAAACATGAATCAGGCCCATTTTTAGGTGCTGTGGAACTCTTGTGGCGCCATATATAAATAAATCATAATAATAATAGTTTATGTAAAAAGACTGTGTGCTAATAAGCTCTTAATTGGATATTTAATGCATAAATAAGTCTATTAAACTAGGTGACCCCCACAATTAAACATTCTGCCAGCTGCAGTGTCTTTATGTCTTGGGATGGTAGCAGCAAATGCTCACACAAACACATTGGTCGGGATGCACAAAGAAGGTGGAATACATTCTACCAGACTTCACACTAACATTGCAGTGGTACTAATCGCGTATGCACTAACACATAGGATTAGTACTGCAAAGGACAGTTCTTCTCTGTCCTTTGCGATGTGCTCCCATCACTGGACTTCCAGGTATCGGCCATGGGAGTCTATCTGTGCATGCACAGAGTGACGCAGCATCCACAGGGCATGCTAGGAGGGACCCGTTCAAATCCCTCTCAGAGCACAGTGCGGAAAGAAGTCCATAGGCTGGCGTTACTCTCTGCACCAAAGTCCCAGGATGTGGGGCTTAGTGCATATGGAACAGCGGTAAAACTCCTGAAAACAGAGTTTTTATTGCATTTTTCTTTTAGTGCATCCTATCCATAATCTGTACCGTAATAGCATGCTCATATTCAAAATAATCATGTTATCTCATATAATTTTCGTTGTTAATACATTTTATCTCTACATTGCATCAGTCAATATAAAAAAAAATATACAACTGTTTCTATAGCTTAAAAATATATTTATAAGGGACAACTGAACTGAGAGGAAATTTCAAGACTGAAAGTCACAGACAACTTGTATCATTTCAGAAAGCTGCCCTTCACTCCCTTAGAGACTTCATATGACTTGACTGAGGTTGTCTTAATCTGTTCTTTGCACACACAAAGAAATAGATATTAAACATAGCCCATAGTGAGACTTATTGCTTGAACTACAAAGCATGCCAAGCTTGCCTTCTTCCAATAATATTCCTAGCATAACGTTGCTGTAAATTAAAGTCAAATAATCTTACATGAATAAATAAGTTTAGAGATACAAATGAGATCAAACAAATTCATAATTGCTATAAATTAGAATTAATAAAAAATATCTGACATTTTTAACTCATATAATGGACAGACACATCTACAATGGTACACGTAGGACATTAATTGTGAATAGTCTATATCATTTGGGCACATCTATAAGCCAATGACTACAATATAATGACAGTGAGTAAATGTTTATTATACACAATATAAATATTACACAAAACACAATTCTTTTGTCCCATTTCTTGTAGGTAGGTATTTTCGACTCATGCTCTGGCAGAACTAAATAATTGCTCCACTCATTATTTGCTTACATCAACATTGGTGTTAGCATACTACAGTACACTATAAAAGAAAATAGCAGGGCCGTAACTACCTAGGGGCCAGCGGTGCGCCGCACACAGCGCAAATGTGCTGAGGGCGCAGCCGCTGCCATCTCACTTTACCAGCACTAACTGAAATGGATGTTACCAGAGGGGCTCCCAGCTTCAGTTAGCTGTTTGCAAGGCAGCATCAGGTGGCCGGCGATAGTGCTGCTGTCAGTGCTGTGTGTCCTGTGTGTTCCCGGGGAAAGTTATTGTTGTACCTCACTCCCTCTGCTGGCTGCAGTTCCTGGAGTCTCCCCTCTGATTGGTGCCCAGGGTAAGCTGATTTTTGTCCTGCTGGGCTCAGTCAGTCAGTGTCAGGCTGATGTTCTTGGGGCTCCGTGGGGAAGAGGCAGGGAGGAGAGAGGGGCCATGGTGCTATGTATGTATTTATTTATTTATGTATGTATGTACAGACGGGTGGTCTTCAGTATGCCGACTGTTGGGATCCCGGCGCACAGTATACTGGTGCCGGAATCCCGACAGCCGACATACCGACACTTTTTCCTCCTCGTGGGGGTCCAGGACTCCCCTGGAGGGAAAATAAAATAGCGTGGTGCGCGTAGCGCACCACCGTGCCCGAAGCGTGGTGAGCACAGCGAGCCCGCAAGGGGCTCATTTGCACTCGCCACGCTGTCGGTATGCCAGCGGTCTGGCTCCCGGCGCCGGTATGCTGGTCGCCGGGAGCCCGGCCGCCGGCATACCATACTACACCCGTACAGACTAGTACTGTATATGTGTGTATGTAAGTACATTGTCTATGTATATGTACAGACAGTGTATATGTAGGTGTGTACAGTGTGCATGTATGTATGTATGTGTGTACAGTGAATATGTATGTGTGTACAGTGTGTGTCTATGTATGTACAGTATGTATGTTTGTGTGTACAATGTATATGTATGTGTGTACAGTGTGTATGTATGTATGTATGTATTTATTTATGTGTGTGTACATGTATGTGTGTGCAGTGTATATGTATGTGTGTACAGTGTGTATGTATGTACAGACTGGTACTGTGTATGTACAGTGTATGCGTGTACAGTGTATGTATGTATGTATGTATGTGTGTGTTTATATACAGTGTATATGTATGTGTGTATGTACAGTGTATATGTATTTCTGTACAGTGTATATGTATGTATGTACAGAGTACATGTATGTGTGTACAGTGTGTGTGTACGTACATACGTACGTACGTACGTACGTACGTACGTACGTACGTACGTACGTACGTGTGTATAATGTATATGTATTGTATGTATGTACAGAGTACTGTATGTGTGTGTATGTGTATGTAAGTACATTGTCTATGTATGTACATTGTATATGTATGTGTGTTCAGTGTGTGTGTGTGTGTGTGTGTGTGTGTGTGTACAGTGTATATGTATGTGTGTACAATGTATTTGTATGTCTGTATAATATGTATGTGTATGTACAGTGTATATGAATGTGTGTATAGTGTTTATGTATGTACAGTGTATATGTATGTATGTATGTACATACAGTGTATATGTATATATGTGCAGTGTATATGTATGTGTGTATAGTGTATATGTGTATATACATGGTGTATGTGTGTACAGTGTTTGTATGTATGTGTGTACAGTCTGTGTTTATAGTGTATATGTATACAGTGTATATGTATGTGTGTATAGTGTATAGGTACAGTGTATATGTATGTATGTATAGTGTATATGTATATATGTACGTACGTACGTACGTACGTACGTACGTACAGTGTGTATATATGTGTGTACAGCTGGGCCATAGTTGCCTACCCTCCCACCTTCTGCGGGAGACTCAGGTGGAGTTTCCCGCTGCCCCATATTTTACATGAATACTTTACATGAATTCCCCCAAATTAAATTGCAACATCCTTAATCAGGATTGCACAAGTGTAAGTCCATATACGACAGGGTGGATCCTGGATGAGAGGACTGGGTCATAAGCTTTGACACAAGAAGCAAACCCTATCCACGAGCCTGCTGGTTCCCCCACCCACCTCCTGACCAAAAAACATCTGACAAGAGCCGTCAAGAAAGGACCCCTCTGCCCCCATCTAGATCACTGCTGCACTGGTAAGTACTGCTTATCTCCTGCACTTCCCCAACTCTGTGGGTACACGCCTGCTTTACCGACCCTCCAGACTTTAATGTGTAAAAGGAGGCTCTCCCTGTCATAATGTGAAAAAGGGGACCCTGCCTGCCGTAATGTGTAGAAGGGGACTCTGCCTGCCGTAATGTGTAAAATGGAGCTCTGCCTGCCGTTATGTGTAAAAGGGAGCTCTGTCTGCCGTTATGTGTGACATGGGCTCTACCTAGAGCAATGTGTGTAAGTGGCGCTACTGTGCGGCGTAATTTGAATAATGGAAACTACTGTGCAGTGTACTATGAATTGGTATTATTTGTGGCCACACCCCTAAATTTATTGCGCGCACCTGCGGCGCGCACTGGCCCTGCATTAATTGCAATGGGGGGGGCGCGCCAATGCTGTTTCTTGCACACAGCGCTAAAATGTCTAGTTACGGCACTGTAAAATAGGATAATCTTTCTTATACTTAGATTTTCCAACTAGGAAGAAACTACTAATTGAGACCTAAGTAGCAATTATATTTTTTTGTAGACCCCAAGATCTGAATATTTTATATGTACAAGTAGATAACAAATATTGTATTGGCTAAACTAGTGTCACGAGTCATTTGGGTGCCATGTTTATTACAGTCAGGAACTCACAGTAAAGGGGCCCATACATCAGCAATCGATTGGGGCAATTTGCAGACGATTGTGCAAAAAAATCTGTAACGTATGGGGTTTACAGATCGCACAAATCGATTAGGATTGTTAAATCAGGTTTTTCAACATGTTTAATTTCACAGATAAATTGGGACTGTAAATTGCTAGTATATTGGTAACAATCTGCAGATCTGCAGACCGTTTCCAGTAAATTGATGAGTCTTTCAGGATCGGCAGATGTTTAACAAAAAACGATCTGCAAATCATTGAAACATATCTGTAATGTATGGGCAAAGTCAGATGGATTGTAAAAACAAGAAATCTCAGGATGTGAAACAATAAATTGTGATTGCTGATATACTGGTGGGTTCAGTATGATTTGCTGATGGACGGGATGCCGGCTGTCAGTATACCGACAGCGGCATCCTGTCCATCAGAATTCCAACAAACCCCCAGTAATCCCCGTAACCCTCATCTTTTTCCAACCCTATCCCTCCCATGTGGGTGCCTAACCCTTACCCTCCCCGGTGGTGCCTAGCCCTAACTATCCCCGCATGGTGCCTAGCCCTCCCTTCCCCACTGCCTAAAGCTAACCCTTCCCACTTGATGCATAACTTTAACCCTTAACCCCCCTTCTCCTGACTAAACCTAAACCTCACCCCCCGCCCGGCAGGACGCCAGCGCGTCCCGCTGTGAAGACAATCGGGATGGTGGCTGTCGGTAATGTGATGCCAGCATCCTGAGCGGCGTTGGTATGTAAACGCTGGCATTGCATCCTCCCTCGGGATCCCGGCATCGGTATATTGACTGCCGGGATCCCATGAGTTGGGAAGCTAACTGCTTCCCATATGGGCCCCTTTAGAATTCTGAACAAATTCCACAAAGAAATATTTTATGTTTCCTGCCTATAGCTTGTCAGGCCAACAGATCATGTAAACACTGAGTTCAATACTCTCAAGCCTCGCAGAGCACTCCTCTGACACTAGTTTAGGACACTATAAAGACAGATTATCAGCCATAGTTAAGATAATTTACTTTAGGTGAAGTTTTATAAAGGTAACTGTAGAAATAAGATGTATAAGCATGACCTGACATATATGATTCAACTTGACCATTTACCCTAATGTTCTGTATTAACAAGATACAGTGGCACACACAGCAGTTGGTAGTGCAATTTCAGTAGAGCCTCTGCAACTGTTATCAATTCTGTCAAAGCTTGGTCCTATTAAGTACTAAAGCTGTGGGTCCGAAACTCTATCCTCAAGCCACCCTAACAGTACAGTTTTTAAGAATATCCATGACTGAGCACAGATGATTCAATCAAATTGACTGAGGTGCTAATTAAGTTGTCTGTGCTCAAACAAGGATATCCTTAAAACCTGGACTGTTGGGGTGCCTCGGGGACTGAGTTTGGGAATCTCTGCACTAAACAATGCATGCAATGTTCTTAAAAAATGAACATTACCCATCAGTGATGTATATTTTATCTATAAAATAGTGTGAAAATGAACAGGATTTGCTTAGAAATGTTATTCCCTCTGAGATATTTAGTTCAAGCAATGCAATTAGTGTATTGCAGTTTGTTGTCTCTTACATTAAAGTATTAATAATAAGCAAGTACTGTACATGTTGGGGGAGTGAAAAAAAATTGACTGACCCACACACCTGACCTCAAAGAATCACATAGCAAAGACAATCTTATTACTTTGAAAAACAGGCAAACAGTAAAGTGTTTATTCTAAATTTAATTACTTTGATTTAGCCAGTCAACACACTTAAATAGTACTAATGATGTGGGTCCCAGCTTGAACTCATTTCACATCTCACTGAGGAAAAAGTCTCTTGTTTTTTTCCTCTTCTTACCTAGAATTTTCTTTCTTGTGTATTCTATTTAACTCATTCAGTGCTAGAACTCATCCTGCTCAAACTCTTAAAGACAGTTAAAGATGAGGCCTCGTGTTTGTCCCAATGGTGGTATATGATTGTCAAGAATACCGGAACTGTAGACAAGGTTGCTTTCATAGTTACTTTTCATCAGAAACAGCTTCAGTTTAACCCTTTCCCTAGTACAATGAGTTCTTTCAGTTTATATTAGAGAAGTGCAATAAGTGCATTCTCCCCACTGAGGGGGATATCCAATTATCCCCGGGAATACATCGGGTCCGAAATACGTCCGTTTTTATGAATTTTTTCCATTGTTTCACCGATTTGTTTTTACAGGCTATCCAGATGGATCGCCTGTAAAAAAAAAAAAAAAAAACATTCTCCCGAAAAACACACAGGTTCAGTGAAACCTGTGTGTTTTCGTGTGAAACAGCCCCGTTTTCAAATGAAAATGGGGCTGTTTCCGGGGATTCTGCTTCATCTGCCGGAGGCAGGTGAAACAAAATCCCAGATAAGCCGGTGTGTGTTGCGGCTTATTGGGGCTAATTAGTTAGCCCCCTAGCGGGACAATTAGCCTTGGCAAATTACCGTATATACTCGAGTATAAGTCGACCCGAATATAAGCCGAGGCACCTAATTTTACCACAAAAACCTGGGAAAACGTATTGACTTGAGTATAAGCCTAGGGTGGGAAATGCAGCTCTAGCCGTACACAGCCCTCATAGTGCCAGATATGCCCTCATACTGCCAGATATGCCCCTATAGTGCCAGATATGCACTCATAGTGCCAGATATGCCCTCATAGTGCCAGATATGCCCCCACAGTGCCAGATATGCCCTCATACTGCCAGATATGCCCCCACAGTGCCAGATGTGCCAGATATGCCCCACAGTGCCAGATGTGCCAGATATGCCCTCATGCTGCCAGATATGACCCACAGTGCCAGATGTGCCAGATATGCCCCACAGTGCCAGATGTGCCAGATATGCACTCATAGTGCCAGATATGCCCCGTCAGTGCCACATATGTCGTCCCCCCCAAGTGCCAAATATGCTCCCCCAGTGCCAGTTACTTACCCTCCGTCGCTCCCGCACTGTCTTCTGAAGGAGGGACACGGAGGGCACAGCGCACGCCTCTCCTGTGTCCCTCCTGCGTCTCCGGCGGCAGCGACGTGTGTGTGTTAAATGAAGTGCCGGTTCATGAGCCAATCAGAGCTCACGAACGGACACTTCATTTAATAGATCCGCCGCTGCCGCCGGAGATGCAGGAGGGACAAAGGAGAGCTGCGTGCTGTGCCCTCCGTGTCCCTCCTTCCCACTGACTCGAGTATAAGCGAGGGTGCTTTTTCAGCACAAAAAAAAGTGCTGAAAAAGTCGTCTGATACTCGAGTATATACGGTACTGTGGCTAATTGGATATCCCCCTGAAACTGCAATAATTTCAACCCCTGTAAATATTTTATAAAGAGATATTAATAAAAATTTGCTAAGGCACATCACTTTATTTTTTGCTGAATGAGGTATATTATAAAACAAAGAATTGCAGTAAAAAAAGCAATTTTTGGAAATCTTAAAAAATATCAAACACGATTGTGTTATCGGATGCTTTTTTCTGCAGTTGCACCTTCAGCTTTACTTATGTTTATGAGTTATTATACTGTAGCTAGTTTATGTTGATGGGACAGATTAGGGCATTCTATGATGAACGTGGATGAGCTACAGTGACAGTAACCCACCTATTTCTGCACCCAAGTCCAAAAATGAGACTATTTTACAGGACAATATATTCTAATATACCTCAAGGAATAGAAGTGTGTATTTTTGTTAAAAAAGGACAGTATAATTGATATAACCTTACAATTACTGTGCATACAAATTCCCACTCAGACGTCCAATGTTAACCAATTGCACAAATCCGCATACAGTATATCTGCATTGCAATAACCCCTGTCTCCACATTCACTAGTAAAATAGTAATAATACATATATAGGAAGGAGCATCAGGAAGGTAAAGATTCCAAAACAGATTATGGAAAAGATAAATCAAACCTTCTAATAAGGTCTAATTGAAGTTTTTTTCAGATTCTACCTATCATTTATCTTGTACATTCTATTCCAGATGGAAGTATGGAAGTCAGTCATCATTTTCACATTTTGGGTCTGATTTATCAATGAGTTTTATCATATGCAGCTAGTTTTAAAACTTGGTGCGTATGATATATGGTGCTCCAGCCAATCCGCACCTATCTGTTATGTGTTAGAAAAATGACAGTTGGGAGATAATTGGCTGGAGCACCATTTATCATATGCAATGAGTTTTAAAATCCCCGCTCCTTTTAGGTGCCCCACAAAATAAAACAAAAGAAAATTACAATCAAGCTTTCTTAAATTGTTTCCTAAAGATAGAAAAAAAATAATCAACTCCCTTTTTTTTAAGTTCTCCTTTCTTTTTTTTGAAGTGGCAATCATTTACATGGAAAAACCAGGCTGCTTTTGCTATGTAAATGATTGTCACTTAAAAAAACAGAACTCTCGCATAATCTCTCACTTCCTGATTATCACACCCTATTACAGTGTGTCGCCCCCATATGCCTTTTAGTGGAGTGGAGTGGGATTTGCCAAAAGATTTTCATGTCATTACAAAAATATCTTTATTTGGAATACAGTCATAAAATCTAAAGATGCATGATGTCATGATGTCTGTAAAACATAGCATATGAATTAGAATGGTTTGAAGTATTGAGAATAAATATTTACTCAACACAAGCAGTAGTTTTATGGGTCAAACCAATATTTATGAGAATGCAGTATTTGTACTTCATGCCATACTGTTATCCCACATATATCAATAATTCCTAAAGAATCAATAGGTTGAATATTGGTTCAGCATGCAAATGAATGCCTCCACTGTGGCACAGTATGTGACAGTTAAAAAATAAAAATTATAAAAACTCTAATAGAATACAGTATAAGTTAAATGACTGGATACATTAAATGGAAAACCATATGTTAGTTTTAGATTATAAATGTAATATATTTGCTTTTCATATGTTCCCATGTAATGTGATGAGAATGGAACCATATTTAGTAATAGAAATATATCAAATCCATATTTAAGAAATACAATAAAAATTGTCATTTGCTGAATAAATTTCAAACCGTAATTTGCATGTATGTTTAAATTTAGCTGTTAGTGAATTGAATCCGTATATATATTTGAATCCAAATCTTGCTAAAACAATTACTGCCTTTAGCCAGAAGAATCCATTTTGTACCTTGGCAAAACCATGTTGTGCTTAAGTGCAACACATTTAAAACATGCAGGAGCAGTGGCATAACTAGATATTTGTAGGCCCCATAGCAAAGGTTTGTAAGGGCCCCTATGTACCACCTAAAGGTGAAAATGTATATGCAGTTGCTCATGTTGCTTTGACAGGAAAGGTGGGCTCCTCTCAGCTCTGGACCCTATAGCTGATGCAGCCCTGCACCTATGGTAGTTACATCCTGGTGCAGGAGGCATATCACGTCCAACATCATGTCTAAATCCCAGTGCATAAACCTGCCCAATATTTTTGTGCTACATGCAAAAGCAGCCAGTATTTTCTATGCATGCAAAATAAACTAGTTGGTTTGTCCAGGAACAAATGTGAATGTGCTCTATTTGTGGCTCTTATAATTAAGCCCATCCCAAACCAAATAACCAATTAGGAGCCACTCTAATATTAATTTACAATTCATCAGCCCAGTGCCAGTACTTTTGCCAAGATATACTGAAACATCAATTAATTACTTATATACATGTTGTAAAACACAGTGTAAGAAAATCAACCCCAGGCATTGTAACACAGTGATCAGATGCATCAATGTCTTAAATGTTCTCCTTCTTCCCTGCTGTGACATGTATAGCCACCTTATGTACTAGTCTCTAATTCTCAAAGAGCCAGGCAGCTTCTCCAACACCCTGCATCTCTTTCAGAGAAGGAGTAAGCCTGAGGTTACATGTGTGCCACTTGGCTCCTATTCAACCAGCTGTGCACAGCTGCCTGTGCTTGTTAATAACACACCAATGCCATCTTCCAGATTATTTTACTAGTTTGCTTTCAAAATTAATTTAAGACATGTTATAAGTGCATAAGACCAAATTCTATAAGTGCATAAGACCAGGGGATCATTCAGGTGCGGTGGCACCTGTGCCCACCGTTGCAATGTACTGATTTTTGGTACTCTGTGCATGCATGAACGGGACCTGCATCATAGGACGCAAAGTGACAGCAGACTGACAGTGATTGACAGTCTGCTGCTGTCTGGGGGGTGGTGACGGCCTCCATTTGTGAGAACAGAGGCATGTTGTCATCGTTTAGAGGGTGGGAAGATGTAAGGAATCTCAGTCGTAGGATGGAGATTTTCTGGCCTCTGCAACAGGTGGCTTATACAGCACCATGAGTGCCATATGCCACCCGATGATGGGAGAGAGATCTGATATTGCGTCCTAGGATGCAGGTCAGATCACTACTGCAGCAGGAGGTGCCTGCTTATAATAGACACCTAGTGCTGCATCACCATACAGGGCTATCATTGCTGCTTTCAAGGAAGCGGCAGTGATAGCAACTCCAACCACATCTGAATGACCCACCAAATTAGCCGGCATTCGTAACAACCAGATCTTTGCATTCATAGCCTAACTTTCAGTAGATCGATTATAGATTGGTTGCTATGGATTTCTCTATATTTAAGCATTTTTATTGTATGTGAGCATGCAATTACAGAACGAAAATTGGATGCTATTCAACTAGCCAACAGCACTTCTGTTAATGACTGATTTAAAGACCATCTTCTTCTAAAAATTGTAAAATAGTCTAGTAGACAAAAGTAAAACACGTCTATTAAAATGTGTCCTACGGTATGTAGAACATTTTGGAAACAATCTGTTCGTAGAAAAATATGTGTTTGTACTATAACTTGTTTGTAAGATGTGCTGTTCAAATTCTTGCTGAGAAAATCTCTTGTAATATTTGAGCAAGATAACCTTTGATAGCTTCCCAATTCAATATTGTTTCAAATAGATTTTTATGTTTTTGCCTTCCCTGTGCACTTATGAAACACTGAACATTTGACTGTTCCTCGTTGATGCGGTGCAAATTTGTACTTTTTGCTAGTTTACATTATTTGAGAATGTTCCTTCGGAGATTCAGGTCTGTGGATGTATACACTTGGGGAAAGCTACTTTTAGAAATTCAATACAAAACAAATCAGTCTTTTGAAACAAGGTTGTAATGTATTGGCCAGTCTGTATTCTGCTCTGAAATTCCCCTGGCTATTTGATCCAGTTATGACATTGATAAATTGCTAGCACTCCTTGAGGGTACAGAAGCATTATTATGATAGCAAGGCCTAATACCTGGTGTGTTCTAATATTATCATGATCTTTACCGAGCTGTCATTTTTCACTTACAGAATGGATCAGATTTTTACAAAATTAAAATTATACAGTAGATGTGAGTAATAAATTAACATTTACAAATCACAGATATTTTTGAGTGAAGCTTAGAGACAAGTTACCATTAGAAATACAGAGGATTATTCTTGTATAATAAATGAAATAGAAATATATAAATGTGGTACTGTATAAGGACTGAGACTATTCTAACTGACATGATCTACATAAATAATCTATTGATGGGAACAGATTGATGAACGGTGCCTCGTAAATATTTTTAGGTCAGGGTTGTTGTCTGGACTAGTAAGTCAACTAATTCATACATGAGCTTTTCTACACACAAGTTTTAAAGGGCATTTAACATTGAAGAACAACTTGTATTTAATTTTACAGATCAGCACATGCTTTACAGACAAATGCGTCTGCATTGTGAAACATCTGACCATATACTTTACTGTTGGTGTATCTCCCCTGGTGCGTTGCATCCCCTCTGAAGAGGTAGGCTAACATTAAGATCTTCCTGTTATGTTTGGCCACCTGTAAGGGAAGTCCTCTCTATCATCTCAAATCTATTAAGATGGGTAAATGTATGAAGCAGTGATAAGAGTGGAGAAGTGAGCCAGTGGAGAAGTTGTCCATGGTGACCAATCAGCATTGAAGTAACATTTATAATTAGCATACTATAAAATTATACAGAGCAGCTGATTGGTTGCCATGGGCAACTTCTCCGCTGGCTCACTTCTCTACTCTTATCACTGCTTCATACATTTACCATATTATTTGTTAATATCTCTATTATTCATAGTCATATATTACAAACAAACAAAAGCAAAGTTTCACCAGCTATGCGTAATCAAGTCAGAAATATCTCCAGGACTTCCATTTGGGTGTGTGAATATTCAACTATATACACCTGCTCGAGGTAAGAACAAGTGCACCAGCAGCCAAAAGCCAGTTGAAAAAAAGTAAATGAATCTTCTTTATTTAATTTATACAGGTTGAGTATCCCATATCCAAATATTCCAAAATACAGACTTTTTTGAGTGAGAGTGAGATAGCGAAACCTTTGTTTTTTGATGGCTCAATGTACACAAACTTTGTTTAATACACAAAGTTATTAAAAATATTGTATTAAATGACCTTCAGGCTGTGTGTATAAGGTGTATATGAAACATAAATGAATTGTGTGAATGTACACACACTTTGTTTAATGCACAAAGTTATAAAAAATATTGGCTAAAATTACCTTCAGGCTGTGTGTATAAGGTGTATATGGAACATAAATGCATTCTGTGTTTAGATTTAGGTCCCATCACCATGATATCTCATTATGGTATGCAATTATTCCAAAATACGGAAAAATCCCATACCCAAAATACCTCTGGTCCCAAGCATTTTGGATAAGGGATACTCAACCTGTATCTTTTAAATAGGACAGTGGAAGTACATAGTAGAAACATTTAGTTATCCCTTTGCTTCTTGTTCTAGCCAATCGTGTTAAATAATGAAATCTACTATCTCTTCCTTATCCCTTGTAGGTGTTGTTTTCCCTATTGTAAAATGTACTTATAGCACTTCAAAATATCCATGGCCTACAGAAGTCAAAACCATGACATTTTAGAACAATGCTCCTGGCTGTTAGGCTATAAGATGTAGCAACTAACATTGCTGAGTGTATAACTCTTTTTCCAGTCACAACAATATTTGCTTGCATGCTGTGGACTAAAAATAACACACCCCAAAGGTATGCAGTAACATTTGGTACTTTTTTCATCATGTCAAAAGAAAATATCTGGAATTTCCACTGTAAACATGTGTAAATATTTAAGCTCCAAAAGGACTTAGGAGTACCCTCAGGAGACAGCACTGGCAATTAATTCAACCTATACTAGATTCTTCTAAAGTTTATGTATTTATAATACCAGTGTGCTAATTATTCCTATTCTATCAGCAATTAATATTAGAAGTGTTCAATGTTAACCTTAATTCAGGATTTATGTACAGTAAGTCAGAAAACCCAATGGGCAAGGTTGGATGATCAAACAGGTGCACTTAGGATGCCATCTTGGAAACGGTAAATGTACAGCCACGTGTCCACACTATATATGGTTCTCACAGTAGAGTTCAGGGATAACACAACTCTTGCACTACCACTTTCTTGTTTAAGATATACAGATTGGTCTTATTAGTCTTATCTTGACCATGTGTATGTAGTTGCACAGTCACACACCGACATGGAAGCCAAGGATATAATCCTGACTTGATTACTCTATGGTGTACATCGAGCCACACATCGCATCGATACTAATCGCATATGTACTAACATATGCGATCACTATTGCAAAGGACAGCTCTACCGATAAGAGCTGTCCTTTACAATGGTCCGTGGACTTCCGGTTTTATGACCTGGGAGTTCATCCGCACATGCGAAGAAGGCCACGGTGGCTGCGGGGCATGCTGGGAGGAATCCGCTTGGATCCCTCACACAGCGCAATGCGGTAAGAAGCCCATGGCTTCTATAGGGCAATACCAGCTATAGCATCCGAATCGGAGCCCCGGTGTTGGGACTTTAGTACATTTAGAAATGCGATAAAAAACCTGAAAACTGTGTTTTTACCGCATTTCTGTTTTAGTACATCGCGTCCATAGAGATCATTAATAATAGTGTTGACTTCCACAATTTAGTGCAAACACCATTCACTATACAAAGAGTTGGTATGGACAGCTACTGTATGTTATTCAACCCAACTATGGGTTGAATAATGAAAGTGAGCAATATATTCTGATAAACTATGTATAAAAAAGCATTTGTTCAAGATGAAGGAAGCCAAAACACAACAGCCATGATAGGATACAAGAGATGTTTAGTCTGAATATATTTTCAGTTACGTTGTTTAATGCAATTTCTTCCCATTTCAATTAAAATTGCCCTTGAGTATAAATAGTGTGACTATACTATGCAAGCATACGCCAAAAATTTGAGAGATTGCTCACATCTTACTTTTAGCTACTGTAGTTATATATTTAGACTGAACTTCATTTTCGGTCTCAAAGACACTGTAAAAAAAAAAGTAAACCTCATTTCATACTGTTAAAGTGAATTCTAGTTTGTCTTGTAGTTGGAAGTTCACAGTTTTTGCCACCTATACTGTGAAAAATCTGCTAATTCAAACTAAATTAGGTTTAGCTCCTTGCAGGTTTGATAAAAAAAAAAAAATGCCACCTGCAGGCAACTTTTTCCATAATTAGACGAATGGGTTTCTCACTCTAACTGCACGATACTGCAACATAAAGACCTTGTGAATGCTAAAAGTGTGATGTTATATAAGGTACGTATGAGTCAGTTAGGGAAAAATAGTTCTTTGTGCACATTTCCCAGAGCTTATACAATGCAGACACTTCTAATAATGAAATAATATGCATATTAAGGATGGAAAAGGAGATACACATTTTAGTAATGACCCAGGCTGTGCAACATCAGCAGGCCATATTCATTTGTTCTACACTTTAACATCCCCACTGCATGAACATCATTGTTTATTGTAGCTTAAAGGCAGTAATCATTTTACATAATACACAGCTTTTTTACACTCAATTACTTCCATGCTCTAGGCTGATGAGAATAATAATTTTGCCACAATTACTTACACCTCTACAGTAACTTATTTTCTCTCTTTAGTTTTTCACTTATCATCACTTTATTTCTGTCTCTCGTGGACAAGGAGCATGCAGTCACAGTTACAATTCTTTTTTTTTTTTTTTTTTTACTACAGTATGTAACGTCAATACAAACTGGGGCCCTAAACATATGTAACCCTTTCTACTTTTTGTCTGCTTAATGGCTAGACATTAAGAGATGCTGGAAAACTGTAGGGCTTGGAGGCAGGTAAAGTCCAATCTGCAAAACTGTAATTTCAAGAGTGTATATTAATGCTGATAAACTGACTTTAGGTACTATACAGTATATGGTTCGTAGTATATAAGACCCTTGGCAGCACAGATGGTGTAATGGTTAGCATTACTGCCTTACGGCACTGAGGTCATGGGTTTGATTCCCACCATGGCCCTAACTGTGTGGAGTTTGTATATTCTCCCTGTGCTTGCGTGGGTTTCCTCCCACAATCCAAAAATATACTGGTAGGTTAATTGGCTCCCTACAAATTAACCCTAGTGTGAATGTGTGTTTGTGTACATGTCTTAGGGAATATAGATTGTAAACTCCACTGGGGCATGGACTGATGTAATGGCCAAATATTCTCTGTAAAAGCTGTGGAATATGTGTGCGCTATACAAATAATAAATAAATAATTTGGTCCCTTAATAGTTTAATTTGTTAAGGGTGAAGAGAAAGGTAATAGGTTTCACTATCACTGGGTGGGTCCAGACCTGGCCCCTGAAGATGGCGTTAGCTCTGAAAAGCTGTGCTGTCCGGAGATTGGTAAATTACTGCTGTTTGTATTTCCTATTGAAAATTAGGGGGGGTGGCAGTACTGAGATAGTAATGGTGGATTAAAGTAGGAGATCTGCAAAATCTGCCTTAATCAAGTGTAAATATTTGTTTTAACACAATTTAAGGCAAATATATAGTTCATAAATAGGCAATTTATTTTAAAAGAGACTATTGTCATCATGTCTCCATGAATTTTTCAATAAAGAAATCCAGGAATTAGAGGATATATATATATATATATATATATTACTCTCGATATGTCTTTATTATGCAGAACATATACATGGTGTTTGTTTGTTTGTTTTTTCATTTATCAATTTCTACTCAGAAATGACATGCACATTTTTATTTTAGCTTGTGTACACTTACTGTAATGTAGGGTACTTAGGACCAATGATATTGAAAAAAGAGATGTCTTATAAATAAAAAAAGGTGTCAGCATCCATCGATATCTGTTGTCAAAATGAAGAATTTAAGGTTGGCTATCTGTATTGTAATATGTAAATGAGGGAATGATTATCAATTGGCAAGGTATTCTAGCATACTGTGTGCATAATCCTTGCTAAATCTTCCTATTATTATGACGTCTATTCCTTTTATTTCAGCTAAGCATTATAGAGGACAAACAAACAACACACTCAGTATGATGTGGGTGTAGAATTGAGTCCTTCAGCAATCCTTCACATTCGTGTATATGCCAACACAGAGATCTGCTCCAAATCCTTCCATGCTCACAAGACAATGCAATAAAACCACTTTGATCTCAACAAATCTGTTTTTATTCACCCAGATACTCTGACTTGCTTGCTCTCGTATACCCTGTCTTTGTATTGTTGCTGCACTACAATTCTATTGATCCACCCTTAGCCATTGATCAGCTAATGATGAAAGAGTTGGTCTTCAATGACAGAAGAGACACAGGCTACCCATGATCTAGCCTGAAACTAAAACTGCTTGGTGCTTCTGAAATGCCCATCTAACTTACTATTACAGCTCAGATGTATATACAACAAACTGCCTAAGGGATTCTGTTTTCAATGGTATGATCAAGGCCAACTGGTGGCCACATACAAAGTACAGCTAAGCAAACCAACTGTTGTAGTGAGGAATAACTATCCAAAGTAGAGAGTAAGACTAAATTCTCATGCCAAATCAGGTATTATAATTATTTTAAATGAAATAAAGTAGCACACCTATTACATAAGGACAAAAGGTCATTGTTTGAATTTACTAAAAAAAACAAAAAAACTATCTACGGAAAAAAGTTCTGTATACAATCAATGACTGCAAAATCTGAAAACTGTAAGCCTAGGAAGACCTCCTAATGCAACCTGCTCTGGTTACATTGTAAACTCAATACTTAAGACTTTTCTACCCCATAAAGAGTTATTTTGGCATCCAGCGGCACTGAAGACAAGAGTTCCTATATAAAGTTGATTGGGTACCATGGCACAAAAAGCAGCTGACTGTGGTACTTTTGTCACTGTGCGGCTGTTGAGCACAAATGAGATGACTCCTGGGGTAACACAGCAGAATAAGAAACTGCAGGGAAGTGGAATCGGTTACACAATTTTAGAAACCAATTCATTTTACAAGCTGGAACAGACAGATAACTTGCAATATTTTGTTTAGTAAAAGCAAAGAGCTGAAGTTTATTAATTGCTATGTGATTTAGACTAGCATTTGGCAAGGGTGAAGATGGAATGAAATATTTTGTGTGGAAATTATTGAGAGGTATTTTATAAATTGATGCCAGTTCTGTGAGACTGAAAATACAGTATAGTAGGTGTAATCATTAAGCTCTGATCTTGAAATTTGCAGTTTCATACACGTATTTCACTATAGCACTAACTGTGATCCTTCATATACAAATGTATATCTAAATATATATTAATCTAATAAATATATATTTATATTAATTTAATAAATAAATAAATAAATATTTTAAAGTAAATGAGTGCTTTAGTCTCAGGGTAGCATAGATGGTGTAATGGTTAGCATTACTAGCTCACAGCGCTAAGGTCATAGGTTTGATTCACACCATGTCCCTAACTGTGTGGAGTTTGTATATTCTCCCCGTACTTGCATGGGTTTCCCCCGGGTACTCCAGTTTCTTCCCACAATCCAAAAATATATTGGTAATTTAATTGGCACCCAAAAAAAAAATTAACCATAGCATAAAAGTGTGTGCCTGTACACTTGGTAGGGAATATAGGCGCAGATTTATCATGCCATTTTTCAAACACAGCCTGTAACATGGCAGTAAGGAGCTGATTTATTTGGTACTTTATCACCGTACAATTTACCACTCTCCAAGGCTTGAATAAACATGGGCCGTAGATTCTAAGCTCCACTGTGGCATGGACGGATATGAATAGCCTGCGTAATATGTGTGCACTATAGTATATACTGTAAATAACTGGTAATAAATTATGTAGTTAGCATAAAGCGGGGTTTCCAGTCCATCAAGATATGGGAGTGATGTTTATACCCTATGCTGTCTCTTGAGCTAGCATTCAGGGGGTTTTCTATGTGTGGTCGATGAGCCAAATGAGGCAACGTGGGGTCGAATCCAGTATGCTGGCACTGTAATCGTGCCAGCTTTACAACTGTAAACATAATAGTAAAGCATTATGTTTAATGTTGTAAAGCCGACACGGTTACAGTGCTTTACATCACATTAGTACCATATCGGCATGCTGAGTTCAAGATCACACTGCCCCCTTCTGGTTGCCGACATAATGATAATTAAGAATATGTCTACAGGAACTGTGTAGTATAGTGGATGTAATGGTTTTTTACAAAGCGTGTCAAAGTTTTTTACTGACATAGACAATCATAAGATAATTTGAGGCTCTGTACAGGGACCTTAATTTACATGTAGTCAAACAGCAGTTTCCTTCCCAAAAAAGGCTGAAATGCCAGAAAACAGACATAAGAAAAGACGTACTGGGTTCCTAAAAGAGCAAGATATGCTCCTGCAGGAGTGTTTACTAGCTAGCGTTATGATGATGAGGATGATGATGATGCAATAAATGGCATTGCATACCTTGGTATGACTAACACCTCTTTATACTTTCTCCCCACACTTGCCATTGATTAGGTATTAGTTGGGCAGCTATGGCTCTAGCACTTTCTTGCTGTATAAAGGTTTTCAGAACTCTCAAACTTGTGCTTCTGGATTTGTAAATTGCTTTGTTATGTGCCATAACAATATTATTAAATAAAACAGAGCAGTGAAACAGAGCCGTGTTTGCTAGCAAAGTGCAGCAATCTTCAAAGTAGCATTTTTTACAGTGCTGCAAAAATATAACTAGCAAATTGTGATACAGCGTGCTATTATTTCCATGGCCTTGTCCATTGTGGTTTATAAGCTGAGGAATATGCTAAGTTTTTACAAGGATACAAGCCACCTGTGAATAGGCAAATAAAAAGCAGTGGTCCTAGCAATGGCCCCCTTCTCATAACTCTGATGATTGGCTAACTTGCTATATCTGTTAAAATACCATCAGGGCTGCAACTGGGAGGGGGCTAAGGAGGGGCGCAAGATTTAAGGGTGCGCCGATACCTCCATCCGGCTCCCTCCGCCAGCTGATTCATTGGGGGGCAATCACCTCACACAGCACAGAGTGCCTGTGAGAACTTTGTCCTCTCACAGCACTGCACTCCATTCATCCAGACTGTGGCAGACTTTACAATCAATCTAGAATCCTCACGGCAAAGCACTGATTGACAATTAGGACTTTAGATTGATTGTAAAATCTGCAAATTTCTGAATGAATTAAGAGATTAACAAAGCACAAGAGCCTGTAGGGGCAGAGGCTTGCTGTGTGCTGGGAGCTACACCTGAATCCAGGATCCTGTCAGCTACTGTCAGCGTCAGCAGGATGCTGTGTGCCGTGACTGGTGGCAGCCTGCATCTTCATCAGTCTTTTTAGCTTACAGTATATTTTTAGCTTACTTGCCATTCTAAGAACATGCTCTCTCTCTGTCTCCCCTCCCACCATCTCTCCCTTCCCTCTTTCTACCCCCCCCCCCACTTCCTCCCTTCTATCGTGATACTATGTTCTGAATTTGAGTTAAAGGGCATTACTACTGTATAGCATTATGTATATAAGGTGCATTACTACTAGGTAGCATATGATGTATAAGGGATACTATTGTTTGGAATAAAGTGCTATAATGGACATTACTACTATGTGGCATGGGTGTGGATCATTAGATCGACAGTGTCTAGGTCAACAATGTTTAGGTTGACCACTATAGGTTGACAGTCAGTAGGTCGACAGGGTCTCTAGGTCGACATGTTGTAGGTTGACAGGTCAAACGGTCGACATGAGTTTTTCATGTTTTTTGGTGTCGTTTTCTCCGTACAGTGACTGGGAAGCCCAATTAGTGCACCATGTCCCCTCGCATGGCTCGCTTCGCTCGCCATGCTTCGGGTTACCATTCCAATTGTAGTCCGCGTGGATCGTTAAGTATGAAAACGTTCAAAAAAAGATTTAAAAAAAAAACTCATGTCGACCTTTTGACCTGTTGACCTAGAACATGTCGACCTAGAAACACTGGTCGACCTGAACATTGTCGACCCAGACACTGTCGATCTTCAGACCGGATCCCAGGTGGCATAGGTTTGGAGCTGTGAGACCGGCGGTGGGGATCTCGGTGGCCCATGCGTGGTCACCCACGAGTGGGAATAGCCCCTATTAGTTGGCATGCCGACTATTGGGCATTTGATCGCTCGGGATCCCAGCATCGGCATGGTGACCACCAGGATCCCGAGTGTCTGTCACATGACCACATCCCTATTTTGAATAAGGGGCTCTATTGTGTGACATAACATGTGGCCCTGATATCATGCAACCAACTGTATATGCACTGACTGCACCTAAGCGTTTTTGCATGCTGTATCTACTGTATCCTATAAGTATGTAAATAATCAATATTTACCTAAAATCTTCCTTGATCTACCATAATCAGTGAGAAGGTAGTAATCCACAAAGGGGGAAAAAACAACAACACATAGAATTGATGGGCCTCTACCATGAAGAACATGGCACAAAATGACTGAAGCTACAGTAAGCTCAACTAGTAAATACAGATGAAGCCTCCTTTATCTTTGCCCCGTCTGTGACTAGGCGCGCCCACCTGGGCGCACCTAGTCACTTTGAACATCTCCATCTGGACGGGCACGCATGCCCGAATGGAGACGCTCCCCATTCACTTGAATGGAGAGCATCTCCGTTCAGGCGTGCCCAGACAGAGACGCTTACAATGGGAAGCGGCTCTGTGCACTCCCAGCATGACTAGGCGGACAGATCACCTAGTCACTCCGGGAGTGTACGCCTACACCTCAGCCAGCAACGATAACGGAGGCTCCATCTGTAGTTGAATTTAATGCAACTAAGCCTGGCAGAGTGGCTCATTCAACATCCTGTGGGGCCAAGTACTATATACCATGCCAGGTATTCCACATAGGGAAACCATCAAATAAATGCAGCAGTATAGTGCTAAGAGCGTGTGCTGATACCACTTCTCCCCCATACCGACAAATTATACATCTACCCACCAGGCACATTTCTCTCTATTACAGGACAAGAAGAGACTGTCACACTTCTCCCCAAGGGGCTGCTTTATCACCATCCGCATCTAATGATGCGGACGACAGGTGATAATATCGGTCAAACTCACAATGTGATAATTGAGTATATCACATGGATGTATCAATTATTGCATGCAGGGACAGAGCTAAAATACCCCAATGTCCTGCCCCATCACGGCTACCCCCGCACCACAAACAGCCCCCCCCCCCACGGAAATTTATACTCACCAGTCCCAGGAACCAGGGGTCAGATCCTGCTTCTGTGCTGTGACCCCCGATGCTGTAAAGTGAGCTGCTAAATTTAGCACAGCTACGATCATTCACACTGACATGAGGGGGGACACCCAGCACAGGGCTATCCCGCCCGCATATTAGTGCCGCCCCTCGCAGAAGTGCAAAGGCATCGCACATCAGCGATGCCTTTGCACTTCAAGAGTAGCTCCCGACCAGCGCAGCTTTAGCGTGCTGGCCGGGAGCTACTCATCGTTCCTCGGCCAGCAGCGGCTGCGTGTGACGTCACGCAGCCGCTGCGGCCTGCAACCCATTCGGTCCGACCACGCCTGCTTTGGCCGCACCGCGCCCACTAAATGGTGGCCAAACACCGCTGTATCATCCCCCCTGCCCAGTGACCGCCTCTGCCTGTCAATCAGGCAGAGGCGATCGTACAGCAGCGACGGCCTTTGGCCGTCTGGCATGTGCCGGCGCACTGTGGCGCCAGCGCATGCACAATTCTGACCCGATCGCTGCGCTGCAATAAACTGCAGCGAGCGATCGGGTCGGACTGACCCCCATGGTTTTGCCCAACTGCTAACAAATTTGCTGCTGCGATCAACACATATGAACAGACACAAATGAATCCTGCAACATAAATCTGAATTGTTATTGCCACAAATCAGATGAAGGATTACTGTCTCTGATTGCACCTGTTTATAATGTGAAAGTAACTTAATTACCTGGTAGAGCACTGGACAAAGTGTTTTTGATTACATAATTTTATTCCCCTTACTGTAATTTTAACTTTATGCAACAAAACAAAATATAGAGGAAAATAGAATTAGCTTTTTTCAGCTTAGGAATGTATATATTAAGGTGTACTAGATCTGTAATACTTAAAAGACAATGCTACACTAGATACATTTTTTTTAAATAAACATACAGTAGGGCCTTGTTCTGATTGGGAAGTAATGCAAACAAACAGCAAGTAACTTTGTATCTGGAACAAACCATGGGGGTAATTCAGACCTAATTGCTGCTGTGCGTTTTCGCACAGCAGGTGATCAGATCTGAACTGCGCATGTGTATGCACCACAATGTGCCGGCGCATCGGACGACTGCACCGGGCATCAGTGCCTAGCGATGGAATGGTGCGAAAATAACGATCGCACAGGTGATCACAAGGGGATTGACAGGAAGAGGCCGTTTGTGGGTGGCAAGTGACCGTTTTACTGGAGTGTCCGAAAAAATGCAGCCGGGCTCAGGCGTTTGAAGGGAGGGTGTCTGACGTCAGCTCCGGCCCAGGAAACCATTGCAGTGGCTAAGTAAGTCCTGGGCTGAGAAGAGACTGCACAAACTGATGTTTGTGCAGCTCTGCTACAAATACAATCGCACACCTGCACACAGCTAATACTCTCCCCCTGTAGGCAGCGACTACCTGATTTTGCAGGGATGCAAAAAACGCACCCTAGCGATCAGATCTGCATTACTCCACATGGGCCTAATTCAGATCTGATTGCAGCAGCAAATTTGTTAGCTAATGTGCAAAACCATGGGGGTCATTCTGACCTGATCGCTAGGCTGCATTTTCACAGAGCGAGCGATCAGGCACAAACTGCGCATGCGTATGCACCGCAATGCGCAGGTGCATCGCACGGGTACAAAGCGGATTGCTGCTAGTTTGTGTGATGGATCCGTTCGCACAGGCGATTGCAAGGAGATTGACAGCAAGAAGGCGTTTGTAGGTGTCAAGTGACCGTTTTCATGGAGTGTCTGGAAAAACACAGGCATGTCCATGCCTTAGCAGGGAGGGTTCCTGACGTCAATTCCTGTCCTGGACAGGCTGAAGTGATCGCAGCAGCTGAGTAAGTCCTGGGCTGCGCAGAGATTGCACAAAATCTGTTTGTACAGCTCTGCTACACATGCGTTCGCACACTTGCACAGCTAAAATACACTTCCCTGTAGGCGGCGATCTAATCGCAGGGCTGCAAAAATCGCCTGCTAGTGATCAGGTCTGAATAAGGCCCCATGTGCACTGCAGGGGAGGCAGATATAATGTGCAGAGAGAGTTAGATTTGGGTGGGGTGTGTTCAAACTGAAATCTAAGTTGCAGTGTAAAAATAAAGCAGCCAGTAATTATCTTGCACAGAAACAAAATAACCCACTCAAATCTAACTCTCTCTGCAAATGTTATATCTGCCCCACCTGCAGTGCACATGGGGGTCATTCTGACCTGATCACACACTGCAGTTTTTCGCAGCGTAGCGATCAGGTCAGAACTGCGCATGCGCCGGCGCATGGTCACCCGTCGCTGCGCAACGATCGCCTCTGCCTGATTGACAGGTAGGAGGGACGCCTAGCCCTGTGCTGGGCGTCCCCCCGCATGTCTGAGTTCATGATCGTAGCTGTGCTAAATTTAGCACAGCTACGATCAACTCAGAATGACCCCCATGGTTTTGCCCATTGGCTAACAAATTTGCTGCTGTGATCAGATCTGAATTCTCCCCCATGTTGCCAGCAAGGGGAGCAAATGCATTTATATTTTTTCTGTGCAAGGTAAATACTGGCTGCTTTTGCATGTAGCCAACAAATGTTAGACAGCTTTATTTTTACACTGCAGTTTAGATTTTAGTTTAGAGACCCCTTCCTAAATCTCACTGCACATTTTAAAATTTCCCTACCTGCAGTGAAACATGCTTTACTTTCAAATCATAATCATGCCCATTGGGCCCAATTCAGCATGGAACGCTGCAACAGTGTTTGCATGCTGGGGCATTTTAAAGAGTGCGCACGTGCAGAAGCCGCACTGCGTGTGCGCACACTGTGAGATGCGATGGCATCTCACATTTGAGAACGCCTCTGCCTGATTGAAAGGCAGAGGCATTTGCAGTGTGGGAGGGGGCGTCGCGTCGGCATTTTGGGGGCAGCATTGTGGCATTGGGGGAGCGCAATCCGTTGTGCGATGCGCTCGCGTGTTTGGGGGGGTTAGGACCCAGCATGTGGGGCGGACTTGCCCCACATGTCAGTGTAATGAGTTGTAGATGTGTGATTTTTTGCACATCTACGACCCATGCTGAATTGAGCCCACAGTCAGGGCCATCTTTTCGTATGGGGTCAATGGGAGTATAAGCCAGATATCTCAGGTTCTGTCTGACAGAGTTTTTCTGAGGGTATGCTCCAAAAGCTGGGCCTCTCCCCTTCCGAAGACACTGGCAGCTTGTCTCTACAATGACCAGAACCAGAGGTATCAGCCATCCAGCAGCTGGTCCCTGCTCCACCTCTGCATGCCTGGCATGCAGTTTTATATCTTCATCAGTGGATTGCTATCAAACTCTATAGTTTTGTTATCCAATTGTAAGATAAGAAATATATTTCCAGGAACTGGAGACATCTGCAGTCAAGCAAGCTGCCCTCCCACCATAAAATAAGGACTATTAAGCCCACTCCACTATTCACCCCTCCCCTTCGTATTAAACACCCAATACCACCCTGAAAATCATATACCAGGGCCCCTTCCTTCTGTCAAATGTCCCCTCCTATAGTTTAGCGTTCTCCCTCCCACCCTATCTCCCACCATCTGTGCAGTAAAGGAGTAATTAGCAGAAATTACTGTTCCAGGTCCTACATGCTGAGCAGAAGATATAACACCCCCTATCACCCCTACCAATGGAAGATGGGTATGGGACCCAGTGCATTGCTTTGCCCAGGGACGTACACTGCTATTAAGATGACACTGCCAATAGTTCAATAACTAGTAGAAATGGCAGGATCCTCTGAGTGGGACCTACACCGTTCCAGCATAACTTGTAATGATGATGTCTGTTTGGATAGTTGTACCACTCAAATGCAGATGCCAGATAGTTTCGTCCTAGGTGACGGGATGGCAGTGAGCTTATGGATTCACACCCACAAAACTCTTTGTAGAGTACTGTAGCGGCTGGTGTATGTGCCCACTGTAGAGACGTACTGTACCTCTCAGAATCAGAATCAGCTTTATCGGCCGAATATACACAAATATAAAAGGAATTGCATTCCGAAATGCAACATTTCCCCAAAAGACAAATAAAAAAAGGGAAAAAACACATTAAACATAAACATATATCTGGCAATATGGTTTCCTGTTGGCCCGGTCACTGCAGTGCAGAACAGTGATGCTACTTGTACAATGCTGTGTACACAAAAGTGATTGGACACTGACAGCAACTAGATCAATGAGATTTTATTGATGTCAGTACTTTGTAGGTCCAGTGATTACTGCAGACACCCTTCTTGGCAAACTGTCCACAAGTACAAGAAATATATATGTCTGTGATCCTGCGCTGCAATTTTAAAGCTGCCTTTTAAAATCGATGGGATTTACCCTCCAAAATCCCCACACACATATACAACGAATACAAAGATGATTAAAAAACAGGCGCTCTTTAAAGTATTAAAACTTTAAAACATTGGAAGTCCACTTCAAACTTTTATAGCTTCCTCCAGATCGGTGCCCAAGTGTTAACATGGGGTTGAAAAGACACTTACATAGCAGTTCAACCTCGCGTTCCTATAAAGGTATCTTTAAACAGGTCTGGATGAAGTTGATCCTATCACACACAGCGGTCGTATAGAATAACACTTACATTTGGTTTCAGTCCCGAGTGCACTGAAAGGTATCTTTCAAACGATCCCCATATGCAGTGGGTAGGAAGCAGGCAAACCAACGTGCATAAAACCATACACAGGTTTTATTCATAAAATAACACAAAAAAGAAAGCTGCAGCAAGAATGTCCCATGGAAGATAAATGTTCGTCACAGCATGGATAACTTTAAGTTAAAGTTATCCATGCTGTGACGAACATTTATCTTCCATGGGACATTCTTGCTGCAGCTTTCTTTTTTGTGTTATTTTATGAATAAAACCTGTGTATGTTTTTATGCACGTTGGTTTGCCTGCTTCCTACCCACTGCATATGGGGATCGTTTGAAAGATACCTTTCAGTGCACTCAGGACTGAAACCAAATGTAAGTGTTATTCTATACGACCGCTGTGTGTGATAGGATCAACTTCATCCAGACCTGTTTAAAGAAACCTTTATAGGAACGCGAGGTTGAACTGCTATGTAAGTGTCTTTTCAGCCCCACGTTAACACTTGGGCACCGATCTGGAGGAAGCTATAAAAGTTTGAAGTGGACTTCCAATGTTTTAAAGTTTTAATACTTTAAAGAGCGCCTGTTTTTTAATCATCTTTGTATTCGTTGTAAACTGTCCACAAGTACCTGGACAACAGCAGGCAGTATACTTTGCCACTCTGCCTTAAGTACAGTGACCAACTGTGAAACTGAAGAAAGTTGAGTCCCAGAGGTTCTCAGTGGGGTTAAGATCTGACATTGTGCAGCCTACGATGATACCCTTTTCAAACTCTGTTAGCTCCTTCCGGCAAGTCATTTCATTAGCAAATGATCTAATCAGTGCCCCTCTACCCATTTTATACCTACAGGAGAACACCATTTTATTTGTGCGCGTAGGGGGAGGTGTATCCAATCACTTTTGTCTACATAGTGTGCTCCTTCTTCATAGTAGTACCTGTCCAGAGTGGTGCCTCTGCAGTGCAGAGTGGAGCCTCTGCACCTGGATAAGCTGCTATGGCGTTCTACAAGCAGTTAGTGTGGGCGGGAATCCATAAGTTCCATTCGCTGCCATCCCGTCACCCAGGATCGAACTATAAGGCATCTGCAGTTGCCTTGAGCAGTACAACTGGCAACTGGTACTCGCACCTGCTCCGCCAATATGGGATTTCTACATCCTTACCATACTGGAGCCAGATATTGACATTACTGCTTAAACAGGGAAATTCAGATATTCTGTCTGTGGTTGTTTTAATTAAAGCATGGGACATTCATGGTGACAGCCACCAGCGGACCCATTAGTGCTTTATAGGATACTCACCTGCTGCTCTGTAGTACATATCCATTCGGGTACTGTATTTATCAGTTACTGAACTATTTAATACATGTTGATGGGGATTTGTATTGACTTGTAGTTATTGTGGAACAGACACATGGCTTATTAGGGTTGCAATTTCGTATTTAGTTGTTTATACTTATTATATTTATGCATTAAATTGGTTTTATTTTCTAAAACTGAGTTGGATGCTGGTTTGGATTGGATAAGGCGTTTACCACATTTCTTTCTTGACACTATTTCCGAGACATTTGCCTTAAAGTGGAATTGATTAAACCCTTGGTGAGCTGACTTTCATACCCATATTATAACTAGGAACACACATGAAGTACTCACTATTACTGACACAAAAACACACAGAAAACCAATTACCGGTACATGAAATAGAATGTAATGAGAGATAGCAAATATATAACAAAATATTTTTCAATCACAGTATCACATGAACGTTTTAGCATGATATAGATAAAAGATAAAAAATAAACCATAAAATAAATAAGAACCTTTAAAGAATGCTTCAAGGGAGAAGACAGGCCTTAACAACACATTAAGCTCATAGGTTGACCATACTCAAGGGCGTAGATACCATAGGAGCAGGCAGTGCAGCTGCTATGGGGCCCACCTTCTCTGTCACAGTTACACGTGTTATATCCATTTTTCGCCATTGGGTGGTACGTAGGGGTACTTTCAAACTTTTTCCTTGGGTCCTGCAATATATCTAGGTATGCACCAGGACCTGCTCATTGTAGTGTGGTATAAAATTAACTGGAGGGCATTTCAATGTTATATAATATGAACCAGGGCACTGTAATGAGGTGCAATATGAACGGGGAGCACTACAGATCATAATGTGAATAGGGTGAACTTAAGCACTACTACGATTCATAAAAAAAACTAGGGCACTACTATGGGGCATAACATTAAATTAGGCTCTACTATGGTTCAGAAAATGAACTAGCCAACTATTATAGGGCATAAAATTAACAACTGCTCAGAGAAGTGTCTCTCTAGAAGCATTGGGACGGGGGCCCCTTCAAAATGTTGCTATGGGGCCCACAAACTTTTGGCTACGCCCCTGACCATACTCTCCCTTTAAACCGGGACACTCATGGATTACACAGGGTCTGTGGCTGATTAAAGCCAGGTGAAATGCTGTCTTGAATTAAGACAGCCACAGAACCTATGTAATGCATGAGTACCATGGTTTAAAAGGATAGTAAGTTAAGCCTACTCATAGGGTCTATTCACCATCACATAATTTACACAAAAGTAGGTGAAAATTAACATTTTCACCTAATTTTATATAAATTAAGTCAGTGCGCCATCCATCAAAAAGGTTAAGCAAAGGATATCATATATATATATATCTCCTGCTTAGTTTTCACTGGCTCCGGTACAAATGGTCGACAATGTTAAGGTCAACACCCATTAGGTCGACCACTAATGGTCAACATTGACATGGTTGACATGGACAAATGGACGACGCATGAAAATGGTTGACACATGAAAAGGTCGACATGAGTTTTTTTTTTTACTTTTTTTGGTGTCGTTATCTGCGTAAAGTGACGGGGAACCCCAATTATTGCACCGCGTACCCTTGCTGTTTAACATTCCCAATCGTAGTCCACGTGGATCGTAAAGTATGAAAAAGTTCCAAAAAAGATTTTTTTAAAAAAACTCATGTCGACCTTTCCATGTGTCGACCAGTTCCACGTGTCGACCATGTGTCCATGTCGACCAATAGTGGTCGACCTAATGAGTGTCGACCTTAACATTGTCGACCACCTGAACGGATACCGTTTTCAGTCCCGATCTGGCCCACAGTCCCCATATACTAATGCGGATCTAAATTCATCAAGCTCCAAAAATACAATCTTTTCAGAGTTCGACTGTGGGAACATTTCTCATCTCCAGACGGTGTATGTTTCTGCACCTCCTTTGCTCACCTATTGGAAGCAGCCCAGTTGCGGAGAGGGATCAATGCGGTTCCCTCCACCACTGCTCGGCTCCTTCCGCCAGTCAGAGATAATTCGAATAATGAATATACCCCAAAGGTATTATTATTTTCCCACTGTTGGAAGAGGGGACATAGCTGGAAATGGATGGTGGAAGCAGACCATTAGGTGAGATCACTGTAATTGTTAATTTTATTTTCATCTTGTGCTTACAATTACAAAATTTTGTGTGATAATAAATCAGATTGCAATGCAAAAATATAATTTATACTATAGTAAAATCATTTCTAAATTAGAAAAATCAGATGTTTATATTTTGTCCTCCATATGCAATTTTTTCTCTGTCGTAGCTACAGACATAAGTAACATTCATTGCCGGAAACATACTGTATTCCGCAAATGTCTATTTTTTTTATATGCTGGCAAAGTGATGGAATATTAGGTAATTGATGGGCTTCCTTGCATTATAATAAGCGTCTTGATACACAGTCCCTAAAGAATTCAACACACACAGACAAAACCCCAAATCACTATTGCATAAATAAAACCACTAATGGTATGACAACATAAATTACTTACTTTCAACTATTATTGATGACCCATCATTGGACATTTTTCTCAATTCGGCTACTCGTTAGTCTAAAGAGATTAATATACCACTAGGTGCCTGTCCAATGATAGATCATTTGTTTATCAGCATTTGATAGCCTGTAGCTAAATGAAATAAAGTTGAGCGTGATGTCAATATTTTTAGAAATGAATAATGCATCTCTTCATTGTGTTTATGCAAAATATAAGTGTCCCTTTTCTTCGCAGCTGGCAGCAAGTCAACTATTCAATCAGCAAATCGGTTTTCCAATTGCAGAGGTCTGACTAATTTTCTGGCTGAGACCCCAAATCGTAAGTTTGATAGTCTCACCATAAGAGTAGTTTATGTACACGAACGAGCATAATCAAAACCGGCTAAGAAGGGTCAGGGGCCGCAACAGACACAACATAGAAAAGGATTAGGATTCCTTACTGAATCTGTAATGGATGCTTGTATGATTTATTGTAAAGCAGGAAGGAGAACAATCCTATACCTTTATCAGTGTTCAAGTTCAGCATGTTAAGCAGATTTAAGGCAAAAGAAAAATCATTGCATTTCAAAGACGGCTTAATTCCCTTCTTTAAAATGTCTTTTGAGATACTGATTATTATCTGTTAACAGCAGCCTGTGCTTACATGTGCGATTACAGTACGTAGTTAATATAATAGCTGTGAATTCCTTGCACATAGGGGGTCATTCCGAGTTGTTCGCTCGCAAGTGAATTTTAGCAGATTTGCTCATGCTAAGCCGCCGCCTACTGGGAGTCAATCTTAGCATCTTAAAATTGCGAACGATGTATTCGCAATATTGCGATTACACACCTCGTAGCAGTTTCTGAGTTGCTTCAGACTTACTCGGCATCTGCGATCATTTCACTGCTTGTCGTTCCTGGTTTGACGTCACAAACACACCCAGCGTTCGCCCAGACACTCCCCCGTTTCTCCAGCCACTCCTGCGTTTTTTCCGGAAACGGTAGCGTTTTTTCCCACACGCCCATAAAACGGCCTGTTTCCGCCCAGTAACACCCATTTCCTGTCAATCACATTACGATCGCCAGAACGATGAAAATGCCGTGAGTAAAATTCCTAAGTGCATAGCAAATTTACTTGGCGCAGTCGCAGTGCGGACATTGCGCATGCGCATTAAGCGGAAAATCGCTGCGATGCGAAGATTTTTACCGAGCGAACAACTCGGAATGACCCCCATAGATCACACCAAAAGAATTGGCCAGCAGAAGTTATGTTCCCTTATACTGGAATGAATTTAAACAATACAAAATTACAATAGCAAAAAACAAATAAATAAAACAAAACAAAACCCTAACAATTTATAACTTCCTCCATCTATTCTAAACATGACTGATAAGAAATGACTATATTCTTGTTTTACATATACAGTAGGAGTATGTCAGGTAGCATATATTTTTAAAAAAATGTTTCTTTTATTTTTGCAGTAATTGAGGAAAGTACTTTATGTTAATTTTATATGACACAAATTTATTATTATTAACCTTTATTTATATGGTGCCACAAGGGATCCATGTCGCCCATTTACAGATTACATAAACAACTAAGAAAAACAAGAAAACAGTGACTTATAGTTTAAGACAATATAGAACAAGTCCAGGGTATAATAACATAGCTGCATTTGACTTTGTGGTTTCCAGGTACAGTAACTATTAATTTCCACTTATCACCCCGTAGGGCAGATTTAAGAAGCAGCGAGATACCATCAAAAACCTGCCCGTCAATATTATGTGCACTGGCATGTGCACGTGGTATGCCCCTGCACACTCCTTAGGTACCATCCGTCCATTACAACCTGCCAGATTGTTCTTCAGTGACCCTGGGAGAACAGTACTGGTTTAACAGTAGGAGGGGGAAGGGGTGACCGGGAGACCAGCCCCAGGAGCAGTCACAATATCTACCATTTGTGATAATACCTGTTCCCTGATGCCGAGTAACTGCAATGAACAGCTCCAGCACCCGGCTCCCAAGACATTTAAATTTGACATCACTTAAGGGATGAATGAGCTGTGTGCATGTGCTCTGCAACTGCAGCATACACTGCAGCAATATGTCAGGTGACTGGAGTCTGCCACAAAATATGTGCATCTCATGGGGCCCTGTGTGGTATATTAGGGGCACTGTGGTATAATGGGTCAGTATTGCAGAAATGGGCACTCTGTAGCATAATGGGGCAATGTGGCATTATGGGGCACTATGTGGCACAATGGGGTACTGTTTGGCATAATGTGACACTGTGTAGCTGACTTGGGGCACTGGGGCATACTGGTATAATGGGATATTACGTGGCATAATGGAATGCTACTTTGCATATAGAGGGCACAGTGTGGAATATTGCAGCATGGTGACATACTTTGGGTGCTCTGTGGAATACTGAACGTACGGAGACAAAGGTATTGTGTGGCATTCCAAGGGCACTGTGTGCTATAAAGAGGCACTGTGTCGCATACTGGGGACACTGTGGTATATTGAGTTGTGGCATAATGAGAAGACTGTTACATAATGGGTTACTGTGTGCCATACTGCGGCACTTTGTGGCACCCTGGGGGATCTGTGTGACAATGTTTATATTTGGGGTACAGTGTGGAATAATGATTATACTGGGGCACTGTGTGGTATAATGTTTATCCTGGGGACATTGGGTATAGGTTAATATTTATACTGGGCACTCTGTAGTATAATGTGTGGCATACTGGGGGCACTGATTGTGTAATAGGTTCAGTGTGCGGTATATCTTGTTTATAGATTTATCCTATGGAATAGATCCCCAAGTGTCATTACCCCTCCACCTCCAAGTTGGTAGGGCTCCAATGAAGAATACCCCACTCCCACCAGTGGCCAGCACACACCTTATCAAGATCATATGCACGCCTAAGTCTGTGGGTTAGTTGGGCAGCTGAACAGAACTTGTTTATGCTCGTGAGGTGTGAGCAAGTAACATGCAATATTTTCTTGCTGTACTAATAACGCAATATCTGTGCAACTGCACATGTCAGAATCTGCCCCATGTTTTACACAAGACAAAGGATTAATAGGTAAATCTGGTACATTATCCAGTTTTCTTTTCTCTAAGCATTGTTACTGTGAGGTCTGTTGTACAGTATGGACTCTCATCTACTTTGTAGAATAGACACTGTTGAGTCTGGATGGCTGGATGGCTAAAGCTGGCCACACAGGCTTATTCTGCAATGTGCAAATAGAGTCAGTGTTCAATTAGCCACACTTGTATCAAGGGCCACCATCAGTAGGGCCTAGGGCCACTGGCAGAAGAAACTGGATTCAGGTTTTCCAGCGGGGCCACCTGTATGGCTGTACTCAGGGTACTGGGGAGCAGGGGTGTATCTACCCATTGGCCAGGAGCGCCAGGCAAGGAGGGGGCGCCGCCTGGCTGTGCCACCTGCGGCCAAAGGGTAGAAAAGCAGTACCGTCAGACTGTACCTGGTGAGAGTCTGTTACTGCTGGAGCGGTGCTGGTGTCCGTCAGCACCGCACTGCAGTAGTGATCAGACTAGTGTCCGTCAGCACCGCACTGCAGTAGTGATCAGACTAGTGTCCGGCAGCACCGCACTGCAGTAGTGATCAGACTAGTGTCCGGCAGCACCGCATTGCACTAGTGATCAGACTAGTGTCCAGCAGCACTGCACTGCACTAGTGATCAGACTAGTGTCCGGCAGCACTGCACTTGTAATCAGACTCAAAATAAACTACAGCTCCCAGCAGCCCTTGTTGCTGGGAGCTCCCGGCAGCAAGGGCTGCTAAGAACTGTAGTTCATTTTGAGTTCATTTCATTCAGGATGCAGTCAAGATGCCGGCGTTTGGCATCCCGGCGGTCGGAAAGCTGACGCCAGCATCCCGAAACTGCTCTGAATGCTGATGCTGGCATCCCAACACAGATAGCGATGCAGAATGCCAAAATCCGGATCGAGTTGGTGCCAAAGTCTACACTGGCAAGCCGCGTGGAAGGGTTAGGGTTAGGCTGCGAGGGTGGGAGGGTTAGGGATAGGCTGCAGGGAGGGAGATTAGGAAGGGTGGGTTAGGGTTAGGCACCACTGAAGAGGCTTGGGGGGGGGTGGGTTAGAGTCAGGCTGTGGGAAAGGTGGGTCAGGGTTAGGGGGGACGGATGGTATAACGTGAATACGAGACACCACTGTGCGGTGTAATGTGAATGAGGGACACTACTGTGTTACATCATTTGAATTGGAAGTACTATTGTGTCAACGCCCTTCCCCCACAAGACCATGCCCCATTTCTAATACTCACACTTTATTCCAAATGTGTGTATGGGGGGGAGGTGAGCCCCTTACTTTGCCAGAGGCACTCGGACCCCTAGATTCACCCCTCCTGGGGAGATCCCCTGTTTATCTCAATGGCTGATAATCCTGTTACCTACCCTATGGGGGTGATGCCTATATGCTGCATTGCAGAGCAGAGGAACCCAGAACACTAAGGGACCATCACAATACAGTGGAGTGGAGCCGGGGAGAGACAGCCATAAAAGGAAGAGTGCAGTGTTGAATGCAAAAAGAAGCATGAAAGTAAGGTAATGTAAACTAATGTATTAGTTTTAGGGGCTGTGTGCATGCAGAGTAAATGGTGGTAGGGATTGTGGTGGTACAAATAACTGAAGGGGTTTGTGCAATTCCAGATTATGGTCCACATGGGCCTGGAGCTGAGATCTATGAAGGGCCTATTTTGCGTGCGCAGTGGGTGTGATTAGCACCACAGAGAATCTCTCCCTGTGTGGGCATGGGGTTGTAGTGTCATAATGCGTCACTGAACTTCCCACAATACATCTCTCTACTACATTATGTTACTGTACACTACATATCTACACTATGAGGCAAATGCATAACAATCCGCATCCTGAATGTGGATGGCATGTGATAAATTTGACCAAAATCACATTGCGATAATTGAATACATTGCAAAGATGTATCAATTATTGCTTGGAAAAAAAAAATTCCTGTCAGCACTGGCTGCATTGCCATGAATCCTGTGGTCCTATTTTCAATGGGGGCCTGGAGCTGCAGCTCCGTTCGCCCCATTGTTAATCCAGCCCTGGGTTTGTGGAACTGCAGGAAGACAAGTTCCCAGGGGGGACAGGTTTTGCTGCTGTTGGATAACTTGTGGAGACAAGTGCTGTAGGGTGCATTTAGAACAGAAAACACTCATGAAAGCCAGCATTTTACTTTTTTTAATGGTTTTAAATGAATTAGACTTCACAATACTCTTTTATACAATGGTATTATTACAGTATGCATGATACTGAAGGCTGCTTTTCACACCACCAAGAGATCAAAACTGTGTATTACTGTATGCGGTTTGTACTGTAATCATTTTTAATAGACAACTTACAGTATTTCTCCCTATTGGTTAATTCAGAACAAGACAAATACCTAATGTATTTATACCCAAGTTGTAGGGATAAATTTCATAGGTATGCATGATCGTGTCCCATTCCCTTGCCGAAACCTTCAGGTAAAAAGGCACCATATGCAGCAGTCACCTGTCATGGCACTAGGATGATTGAGATCTGGGTTGGGACCTCTTGGGCTAGCTGTATGTGCTGGAGTGTGAGTGAAGCTGAATGACCTAATAATGCTACTCTTCATGCAGGCTACTGGTAGCGGTAGCTGGAGAAGAATGTTGGTGCATCCTCTGCCAGTATGCTGGGGGTAGTCCGAGGGACAGACAATGTGGCTAGTTGTGGGCATACAGGATAGCCCATTGCTGTAATATGTTAGCAGGATATGCCAATAGCTGGAGGATAGGATAGTGTAGGTTTGTAAGATTTTCCTCTTACAGAGAAGTTGGAATGGAATGCCGGGCAGCACAGCTGATACAGTCTGCATGCATATACTGGGGCAGAATGCTGATATAGCTGGACGATTGACAAGTGCAGGTTTTCTGGATTTGCATTTGACAGGGTAGCTGGAATGCAATGCTGGAAAGCAAACTGGAGCAAGCTGCAGAAATATACTGAAACAGAATGATGTGAAGCAGTGCAGAAATATACTAGAACATAATATTGTGAAGCAATGCAGAAATATACTGGAACATAATGTTGTGAAGCAGTGCAGAAATATACTGGAACAGAATGTTGTGAAGCAGTGCAGAAATATACTGGAACTGAATGATTTGAAGCAAATGCAGAAATATACTGGAACTGAATGATGTGAAGCAATGCAGAAATATACTGGAACTGAATGATGTGACGCGGTGCAGAAATATACTGGAAAAGATTGATGTAAACAAGTGCATAACCAGTGTACTACAGTAGGTCCTCTAGGTGAGAAGTACTACCAGTACTTCCTAGTTGAAATAGGGCTCACTAGGCACTGATAGGCTGAATGGAACATATGTGGGTATATTTACTAAGCTCCCGATTTTGGCCGATTTTGTGTTTTTTGTTCAAAGTGTCATCTCGGCAATTTACTAAACACAAAACTCGGCAGTGATGAGGGCATTCATATATTTTTTTTAGGGCAGAGTAAAAAAATCCGAATGAATACACCATCGGTCAAACATGCCTGTTATTTTATATAACTCAGTAATTTACTAACAATTCGTATTTTCAATCACTGCCGGCAATAGCCAAACACTGCCGTTAAATGTTACAATTCGTAAAAAAAAGCAGTTTTCAACTAGACCTGCTTTTTTTATCCGTATTCTGATAGACATGCACGGATCAGTGAGATCCGTGCATGCTTATCAGTGGGAAGGGGTATGAATGGGTTAAAAATCCCCCCAAAAAATGCGTGGGGTCCCCCCTCCTAAGCATAACCAGCCTCGGGCTCTTTGAGCTGGTCCTGGTGCAAAAAATACGGGGGACAAAAGATGTAGGGATCCCCCATATTTTTAACACCAGCACCGGGCTCCACTAGCCAGAGAGATAATGCCACAGCCGGGGGACACTTTTATATAGGTTTATATAGGTTCCTGTGGGGGAGGCTTGCTGGGACTTGTAGTTCTTCTACAAAAAAAAAACAATATTCATTCTTTTTACACTATGGCTATCAGCCTCCCATCCACTGCCCACGGATGGGGGGGACAGCCTCGGGCTTCACCCCTGGCCCTTCGGTGGCTGGAGGGGGGACCCCTTGATTTAAAGGGTCCCCACTCCTCCAGGGTACCCCGGCCAGGGGTGACTAGTTGGGGGGGTAATGCCACGGCCGCATGGACCTATATAATAGTGTCCTCCGGCTGTGGCATTATCTCTCTGGCAAGTGGAGCCCGGTGCTGGTGTTAAAAATATGGGGGACCACTACGTCTTTTGTCCCCCGTATTTTTTGCACCAGGACCAGGCTCAGAGCCCGGTGCTGGTTGTTTAAATATGGGGGGACCCTATTCATTTTCCCCCCTGTATTTTTTCAACCAGGACCGGCTCAAAGAGCCTGAGGCTGGTTATGCTTAGGAGGGGGGACCCCACACAATTTTTTTGTGTGATTTTTAACACTTTCCGCAATGTACACAATGAAGCCCTGCATGGATCACAGTGATCCAACCGGGATTCATTGTGTTAAGTCCGGCAGTGTTTTAATAATCACTCGCGTAAAACACTGACCGACAATATGAATCACATCGACATCGGAAAATACGAAAATGCAGAATACGACAGCTTAGTAAATGACAGGTAAAAAAAACCCAAAAGTTGCAAATTCACACAACCGATGTCATTTGTGTTTAATCTCCCACCAAATCCCTACAAATACGAATGTCAGCAAATATACCCCATGATCGGGGAACGGTGGGTCCTAGTAGGGAAACTTGGTCACGTGTCACTGTTCAAGATGGATGCGCCCATAGTCTGTAATAGGGTCATTGGCTCCGGCATGAGACATCACCAAGTTTCAGACTAGGAGGAGAGACAGTCTTATATATGAAAATACCTTCCTCTTATAGGGGGTCATTCCGAGTTGTTCGCTTGTTGCCGATTTTCGCTATACTGCGATTAGTCGCTTACTGCGCATGCGCAAGGTTCGCAGAGCGCATGCGCTTAGTTATTTTAGACAAAAGTTAGGTATTTTACTCACTGCATAACAAAGCTTTTTCATCGCTGTGCTGATCGTAGTGTGATTGACAGGAAGTGGGTGTTTCTGGGCGGAAACTGGCCGTTTTATGGAAGTGTGCGAAAAAACGCAGGCGTTCGAGTTGCAAAACGCAGGAGTGGCTGGAGAAACGGGGGAGTGGTTGGGCAAACGCTGGGTGTGTTTGTGACGTCAAACCAGGAACGAAAAGGACTAAGCTGATCGCAATGGCTGAGTAAGTCTGGAGCTACTCAGAAACTGCCAAGAAATTTCTATTCGCAATTCTGCGAATCTTTCGTTCGCACTTCTGCTAGGCTAAGATACACTCCCAGAGGGCGGCGGCTTAGCGTGTGCAATGCTGCTAAAAGCAGCTAGCGAGCGAACAACTCGGAATCACCCCCATAGACCCAAGCCAAAGTCACAGATAAAGGGTGATCATGAGGACCATACACAAGGTGCCTGAGATTAAAATTCATAAATAACGGGTACCCTTGTTTTAATCTGCTTAAATTGTCTAAAACTCTCCATAACTATGCTGGTTTCCACTAGCCTTGCTTCTATGGACTTTGGGTTATAGAATCTGGAGAAGTACTATTTATTACACTATTCTCAAAGGATTTTACTAATAGTAAAATCTAACCTCTCTGTATCTGGGCTACTTGCACAAAACTACATCTGGCAACCCCTAAATAAATCAAGCAGATTAACATCCTTTCAAAGCAATGTTTGGTTCTTGGTGACAGCAGCATTTAATGTCACTACTGCTGCTGTGCCTATGTACTGTATATTACCATCTCTCAGTAATGTATTAGCATAACTGATTTTAATTACTACAAATGCTGTATGAAATCGTTATTTAGAATTTCTCCAACTGGCAAGGTTTATCTTTTTTTAATTTTTATAACCAGGGGGAAATTAAATCAATACATTTGAATACACATGGATTATGATGACTTGGCGCATATGCTGATTATGCGGACAACGTTGAGAATTCTGTGCGGCTCTACATGTACCCGGAAATATCCTTTTTTTTATTTTTGCTTGCATATTTTTCAGTGATTTGCTCCCATTTTCCTAACAACGCTACTACATCAGTCCCATTTCATCCAATATGTTACCAAATTATGGGCCTAATTCAGACCTGATCACAGCAGCAAAATCTTTCTCTAATAAGCAAAACCATGTGCACTGCAGGTAGGGCAAGTGTAACATGTGCAGAGAGAGTTAGATTTGGGTAGGTTATAATGTTTCTGTGCAGGGTAAATACTGGCTGCTTTATTTTTACACTGCAATTTAGAGTTCAGTTTGAACACACCCCACCCAAATCTAAAGGGGGTACACAAGGAGCGATGTTTCTGACTAGATTGCTTAGAAATCAGCTGAACATCGCTCCGTGTGTAGGGGTGCCGACGACAGCGATGCGTGGTCCCGCACGCAGGCACAATCTTGCAGGTCGCTCATTTCACGCTGGGTGAAATGAGCGGCCCCCCGTGTCTGTCCCCCCCATCGCTCAGCACATCGCGCTGTGCTGAGCGGGGGGAGATATGCGTGCTGAGCGGTCTGTGCTAGACCGCTCAGCACACATCTCTGGGGAAATCTCCCCGTCAGTACGGCCCTTTACTCTCTTTGTACATGTTATATCTGCCCCCCCTGCAGTTCACATGGTTTTGCCCATTAGAGACAAAAATTTGCTGCTGCGATCAGGTCTGAATTAGGCCCAATATCCTTATAACGTCTGAAATAATATGAATTCTGCTTAGTGTGTCTATGAATTATAAATGTATCATTGGAAGTTCTGCCCATACCACTGTGAAATGGCACTTATTTGTACTGTTGACATCTTACTCTTCTGATACATATATGAATTTGTAAACAAAACTAAAATATTTGAATTAGTTTATTTTGCTTTTTTGAGTTGAAATAATAGGATTTTGGTACCTACCGGTAAATCCTTTTCTCTTAGCCCGTAGAGGATGCTGGGGATTCCAAAAGGACCATGGGGTATAGACGGATCTGCAGGAGCTTGGGCACACTACAAAGACTTAAACTGGGTGTGAACTGGCTCCTCCCTCTATGCCCCTCCTCCAGACCTCAGTTAGAAAACTGTGCCCAGGAGAGATGGACAATTTCGAGGAAAGAATGTATTGTTATAAACACAGTGAGTGTCATACCAGCTCACACCACAAACACACCGTAGAACGTGGCATTCAGTAGAATACCAGCCAACGGTATGAACAAAACACATCCACATGCTGAGAGAATATGTAACACAACCCGTGTGTCCACAGAAGCAAAAATACGACCCCGCATGCTATGACATGAACAACGGTAGCAACCGCCAGACAGAGAAGACACACCACCAGGGTGTAACCAAAAGCAATAACTGCAGACACCGTACGCACTGGGACGGGCGCCCAGCATCCTCTACGGACTAAGAGAAAAGGATTTACCGGTAGGTACCAAAATCCTATTTTCTCATACGTCCTAGAGGATGCTGGGGATTCCAAAAGGACCATGGGGTTTATACCAAAGCTCCAAAACGGGTGGGAGAGTGCGGACGACTCTGCAGCACCGAATGAGCAAACATAAGGTCCCCAAAAATCAGGGTATCAAACTTGTAGAGCATCGCAAAAGCGTTTGACCACGACCAAGAATCTGCTCGGCAAAGTTGAACTGCCGAGACTCCTCGGGCATTTGCCCCAGAAAAGCCCATCTTCCCAAAAGAAGGAACCTCCACCGACTTCGGTGACAGCAAAGCAGCCTTAGAACGAACATGCCAAACCGCATCACAGATCCAGCATGCAACAAACTGCATAGCGCAGTCTCCCAAAGTAAGCTGGGAACATAGCAGACAAACAGGGCCTCTGATTCTCCCAACTGAGCCAAATTGATGACCTACATACTCAAATCCCTGGCTAGATCAAGGGAATTTGAACCAGCTAATGCCTAAGTAACCCCCGGCATCAAAATAGGCCGATTTCTGCGAAACCCAGAAACCACTCTTGGTAGAACTACCAACCGAGTACCCAATTCCTCTCTATCCACCTGAAAGAACAAACAAGGCTCTTGTGAGACAAAAACACCACTTCCGACACCCGCCTTGCGGACGTCAAAGCCAATAGCCTGACCACTTTCCCAAAGAGAAATTTTGTAAAGAAAATGATTAGGCTTGCCTCCACATCGGCTTGTAAAGTATGGATAAGCACGACCTAGCTGAAAGTTCTCCATAGGAGCCTTCCTGGATACACACCGAGACACATAATTACTCCAACAACGGTGGTAACGCTGTGCCTTCAGTTCTTTCCTAGCCTGAAGAATTGAAGAAACGACCTCATTGGGAACACCCATTCGGCTTAGGATACGACATTCAACCGCCCTGCAGTTAGACGCAGCCGCGGTAAGTCCTGATACACGCCCCGATCTTGTTGTAATATTACCTCACGTAAAGGAAGAGGGCAGTAATTTTCTATGAGTAAACCATGAAAAACTGGATAGCCAACCCTCGCTGGTTAGACCGGATTTCAGAGGATCATCGGAACCTTCAATCATCTTACTCTTACCACTGTCAGAAAGGTGAAAGCGGAGAAGCCACCTAGACTGACTAAAAACACCCACGGTGTCACGAGGATGTCCGCTGCTCTATCCTGAGTGTCCCTTAACCGGGAACAATCTCCTCGAGTCCTCTCGTTGAGGCGAGACGCCAACATATCCAATTGCGACACTCCACAAAGACTTGTCACGTCTGGGAAAGCTTCTCGATGATGACAGTATTTTTCCCGGCTGGATATAGTGTCCGCAAAGGAAATCTATTTCTCTGCCGTTTACCTCCGGAACGAAGACTGCTAACATAGCGTTTACCAGACTTCCCACTGAACTGCAAACTGTGCATCTTCTGCAATTTCCGCTTTTTCCTTGTTGCGCCCTAGCAGCTTACTTACGCCATTGCTGACAAGTCTTCTGGCAGAATTAACACGGGCAGAACACGAAGAATACGTTCGTCTAAAATAGCTCTTAATTCAAGAAAGCTTACAGCAGACAAGTTTCCCAACTTGACCTCATCCTCTGGAAATACGTCCCTTGCAAAGGACTGCTCCCCAGCTTCGGAGATCTATATGCACGGACAACAGGATCTAAACCTGGATCCCTAAACCTCATTCCTCTAGAAGGAAAGAACCGAGTAGACACCACAGGAGCGATGTCCTGGCCGTTTTGATTATATTCCGGTGCATGCGCAGGTGAGACCCGGACCACATTTCCAACTGGTCCCATGAAAACCACTCTGGTATTAGACCTGCCCACCGAAAAAGGCCTCTTATGCCGCATCCATCTGTCTTATCAATGGAACCTATTGATGAGGTGTCACCTCAAAGCCGATCCAACTCTGGATCCTCAGACCTTTTTCCACAGGAAAAACACCGAACCTTAACCGGTCAGTATCTACTCTGAAACCCACTTCTGACATCTGCGTCGTTGGGAACAACAGGCCAATTCCTGCGCCGAAGAACAGTCAGAGATAAACCACGATATGCACCTTTTTACAGGGACAACCAGACAATGACCTGAACGTGACGCACCCTTGTATGGCGTCGCGTGTTGCCTCCCCTTCCATAGGGGAGAGGCAAGATCTATTAGAAAAAACAGTAAGGGGAAACACACCCGTAACTCAGAGTGTTCCCCTTCTGCATCTATAAATAACTCACAGGTCCTAGACTATTCTCGGACTAACTGAAAATTAGTAGACCAGTGGTCACCGGAGTGGAGACCAGCCAGATAGACTCAGCTACAGTGATGGATATAGTGGAAACCGAAAACGACATCCACTTCTGCTAACCTAACAAGGCTGCAGAACTCTTACCTTTTCACCTTCCATTGTCTACGCAGAAAAGGAAAAAAGAGCGGCATCGAACCGGTGAAAAACGACTGCATCCCACAAAAGAATGCATCACCAACCGTTTCGAAGGAGGCTAACTCACGAAGTTAGACTTACCATTGGTATCCGCCGAGATTGACTGACCATAGGCCACACCAAACAGCTGTATACCTGCCACCGGCCTCTCCTGGAGACATCCTAAGCATTTTTCCGGTCACACCTCCTGCTGTCACATGGCAGCCTGCTGTAATGTTATACAGTAGAATAAACATAGGCAAGCCTACCCAGTCTGGGTAGGGCAATTCTATCGGATGTCTACCCGAACACTACACTCCCTCAAGTGTAAACAATGCCAAAAAAGGTCAAAGTATAGAAATAAAATTTCACTTAGCTGCCTGTGTATGATCCCTTGAGACCGGGCTCTGCGTCGACCAGGAGTTGACTGTCATGATTTTCTCTCCGCATTGTGAAGAGAATAATATTCGGACTCCTTGAGAGGGTCCAACGCAACTCGTCATGGCCAATCTAGAGCTTAATCAACAGAGCGACCAGCACATGATAAAAAACACATGATAAAAATATCATTATTTCAGCATTCCTGGATATACATCATATAATACAAAATAAAACACATGTATCCTAACCCTGCATATATAAACCTATATCTACATATATATATATATATAGATGTAACGTATACGCAAGTGGATTGTCCCGACCTATCAGGTATCTATAGACAGTAATGTGTTGTGAATGTGTACGACCATGTACTGACATGCCCCCTAAGTGGATCTACCAGGAACGGTATAGTCGACAGAAACTAAGTAAATGTCGACAGCCAGGAACTGTAAATGGGTAAAAATAATAGTAACCTTGGAAACCCCGAAGGGTCTGAGGGAAGCAACGAATACAATTTCAATAACACTCACCCACATATATCTAGAATTATAAGGGCATAACCGCCTATTAACGTTTTTACCCCTGAGGTTACTGTAGATGCCGGCCGGGCATCCACCAACAACTGTGTCTCCCTTAGCGTGTTAACTGTTTTAAGTACACAAACGCCGATTTACTAATACTTAATTACCCGAATCAAGTACCATGCGCCGGCGAAGCGACTGTTATTCCCAAAGCAGCTTGTGACAAAGCCCTCACACCTGTCGACATATCGACTAACCAATAGTGGGAAACAAACCGGGAAACAGTGCATTTATGCATTACAAGGATTCTGCGTCCATTATCAGTCCTAATGCTATATGACACCCATATAGCATTAAAACACTGTGCCCCCCTTCCTTCTTAGTACACAGCAAGTTCCGGTGGGTGACTTAGGAAAATAGCGCTGGCCTCTCCGTGAGGGCTAAGCTCTGCCCCTTCCCGGCGCGCTTAAGCCTGCTCGAATATAAATATATATATATATATATATAACCCTATATTGAGCCGGGGACCCTAAACACAGGGATTTTTTACATCTGAGAGGGGCAACATATCATCCAAACACTATGTCCCCCACTTTGTTTGCTTGGCGGGGACAGCAGGGAAAATGGCGCTGACTCCGTGTGTGAGGCTAAGCTCCGCCCCTCTCGGCGCGCTATAGCCCCCCTGCAATTTTAAAACACAATCAGGTCGAGCCTCAATATATGTTAAAACACTATATTTACCCAGATCCATGCTGCTCAGGATGCCTCCCTGCGCGCCTTGCACCCCAGGCAACCGATCGGCATGTGGGAGCCCCGGCGCGTCGCGCACCCGCCGCTCTCATGGTGGGTTATCGTGTGCGGCGCCCGGGAGCTCTAAGCTCCACATATCTATGCTGCCCAGGGTGCCACCCACTCCCCGGCGCCCTGCACCCCTGGCGGCCGACGGGGATGAATGGCGCGTGGTGCGCTATAACACGCCTGCGGGGGTCTGTAGACGGAGCCCCCGGCAGCGCGAGTAGTAAAACTGAACATAAACTGAATCGCTGCCCAGGGCGCTCCCCCCCCCCCCGCTCGCCCTGCACCCGTATAAGCGGTGGCGGGGAAATCGTTAAAATATGCTGGCGGGGTAACGATTTTTCACATTAAGAAGACTAGTAACCTGCTGCCCAGGGCGCTCCCCCCCCCCAGCGCCCTGCACCCTGTGAGTGCGTTGGTGTGTGGGAGCATGGAGCGCAGCACTACCACTGTACCTCCGTTACTGAAGTCTTCTGCCGTCTGAAGTCTTCTTTTCTTCCAAATCTCACCCGACTTCCTTCTTCTGGCTTCTGTGAGGGGGTGACGGCGTGGCTCCGGGAACAAGCAGCTAGGCGCACCAAGTGATCGAACCCTCTGGAGCTAATGGTGTCCAGTAGCCGAGAAGCAGAGCCTTGAAACTCACAGAAGTAGGTCTGCTTCTCTCCCCTCACTCCCACGCTGCAGGGAGCCTGTTGCCAGCATGTCTACCTGAAAATAAAAAACCTAACATAAAGTCTTTCAGAGAAACTCAGGAGAGCTCCCTTCGTGTGTGACCCATCACTCCTGGGCACAAAGTCTAACTGAGGTCTGGAGGAGGGGCATAGAGGGAGGAGCCAGTTCACACCCAGTTTAAGTCTTTGTAGTGTGCCCAAGCTCCTGTGGATCCGTCTATACCCCATGGTCCTTTTGGAATCCCCAGCATCCTCTAGGACGTATGAGAAATATACGTGCAATTAAGTTTTCAATTTTAATTTTATTTATTGGATGATTTACGGTTCCCATTTTCTTAAGTCACTAAAATAATATCGATATTGCGTTCTCCTAACCTGCTCATTAGATGTTACCACACAACCTCAACGCCTTAATGCCCTGCTTTTATTGTGGTAAGGAAGTACTATTACAAGGATAATTCCCAAAGGCACTGAGCTGCTCTGCTGCACAGAAACTCATTTCCATATTGTAATTAGAATGTTATGTGTGCAGGCTCCGCTGCCTGCCATGCCTTGTAGCAACGCTCTAGTGAACAGTAAAGTGGCCTGTGGAGAATTACATCTACACAATAGGGAATATGAGCCCCATCTATCCTGGCATCACCTGAAAGGCAGGTGTATCAGTGTAAGGAACATAATATAAGGCGCTGGGGAAGCTAGGTTTTAGTATTGTTATTATCTCACTGACATGTTGCCCAAATACAGTTGCAGTTCTCATCAATTTCTAAATTAAGCACTGTTGCACTACCACGTGCTAGCAATGAAAGTCTAAGGTTTTACAAACAACAGAAACATAGAAACGTAGAAACATAGAATTTGACGGCAGATAAGAACCACTTGGCCCATCTAGTCTGCCCCTTTTTTTTTACATTATTTTTTTATCTCTGACCTTATTTGATCCTTATTTCTTTGTAAGGATAGCCTTATGTCTATCCCATGCATGTTTAAAATGCTCTACTGTCTTAGCCTCTACCACCTCTGATGGGAGGCTATTCCACTTGTCCACTACCCTTTCTGTGAAGTAATTTTCCCTAAAAATTTCCCATGAACCTTCCCCCCCTCCAGTCTCAGTGCATGTCCTCGTGTCCTATTGATTCTCTTCATTTGGAGAATGTTTCCCTCCTGGACTTTGTTAAAACCCTTGATATATTTGAAAGTTTCTATCATGTCCCCCATTTCCCTCCTCTGCTTTAAACTATACATATTGAGATTTCTTAGTCTTTCTGGGTATGTTTTGTGATGTAGGCCATGCACCATTTTAGTTGCCCTTCTTTGTACAGTTTCTAATGTATTAATATCCTTTTGAAGATATGGCCTCCAGAACTGAATACAGTAATCTAGATGAGGCCGTACCAATGACCTATACAGTGGCATTATTACTTCTTTCTTTCTGCTGCTGATTCCTCTCCCAATGCAGCCAAGCATCTGACTAGCCTTCCTCGTTGCTTTGTTACATTGCTTACCTGCCTTTAAGTCATCTGAAATAGTGACTCCTAGATCCCTTTCCTCCTCAGTAGTTTCAAGTATATTGCCATTAATACTATATATAGCCATTGGATTTTTGAGACCCAAGTGCATGATTTTGCATTTTTTGCCATTAAACTGTAATTGCCACACTCTTGACCATTCCTCTAGTCTACCTAGATCTTCATTCATTTGTTTTACCCCACCTGGTGTGTCTACCCTGTTGCATACCTTTGTGTCATCTGCAAAAAGGCATACTTTCCATTTAATGCCATTTGCAATGTCACCAATAAAGATATTAAAAAGCACTGGTCCAAGTACAGATCCCTGGGGTACTCCACTGGTTACATTTCCCTCCTGTGAATGCACTCCATTTACCACAACTCTCTGTTTTCTATCCTTCAACCAAGATCTTATCCATTCAATAATCCTAATATCCAATCCCAGACGTTCAAGTTTATTTAGCAGTCTGCGATGTGGAACAGTGTCAAAAGCCTTACTAAAGTCTAGATAAGCTATGTTCATGGCTCCACCTTTTTCCATCACTTTAGTCACACAGTCAAAAAAGTCAATAAGATTTTTTTGACATGATCTCCCCCCAGTAAATCCATGCTGTTTGGGATCCTGTAAATTGACGGATTTGAGATAATCTACAACTCTTTCTTTTAAGAGTGTTTCCATCAATTTTCCTACTACTGATGTAAGACTCACTGGTCTGTAGTTGTTTGCCTCTTCCTTGCTTCCACTTTTGTGCAGTGGGACTACGTTTGCTCTTTTCCAGTCCTCTGGAATTACTCCTGTAGCTAATGACTGGTTGAATAGTTCTGTCAATGGTGCTACCAGCACCTCTTTAAGTTCTTTTAGTATCCTTGGATGTATCCCATCTGGCCCCATAGATTTGTCCACTTTCAGCTTTGAGAGTTCTGTTAGGACCTTCTCCTCTGTAAATGTACTTGTGTTATTTTCCTGAATATCCCTGCAACTTAACTGTGGCCCCTTCCCCTCTTTCAGTAGTACATACTGAGCAAAAATAATTAACAGAGGCGTAACTAGGGTTTTCGGAACCCAGGGCAAGATGAAAAGTGGCGTCCCCCTCCCCAAAAAAAGTATAAACTGAAGTATGTGCACGCGCCGGAAAAATGGGCATGGCCACACTCCAGAAGGGGCGTGGTCACATACCAGAAGGGGCATGGCCACTGAAAATGGGGCGTGCCAACATGACTATCACCTACCCGCAGTGTCGTCTTTCAGCACACTATCACCTCCCCCTTGTGTCATCTCTCAGCACACTATCACCTACCCCTTGTATCATCTCTCAGCACACCTTCATTCAATTTTTGCACTTTACGGCAGTAGAGTCCACTATTTACACAGTACGCAGGCAGAGTCCCCTATTTACACAGTACGCAGGCAGTGTCCCCTTTTTACACAGTACGCAAGCAGAGTCCCCTTTTTACACAGTATACACAGTGCCAGACACACATTACCCCACAGTGCCAGATACATATATGTCCCCACAGTGCCAGATACATATTACCCCACAGTGCCAGATACACATTGCTCCACAGAGATACATATTACCCCACAGTGATACACATTGCCCCACAGTGCCAGATACACATTGCCCCACAGATACACATTGCCCCACACTGCCAGATACATATTACCCCACAGTGCAAGATACACATTGCCCCACAGAGATACATATTAGCCCACAGTGCCAGATACACATTGCCTCACAGTGTCAGATACACATTGCCAGATACACATTGCCCCACAGAGATACACATTACCCCACAGTGCCACTGCCATATACACATTGCCCCACAGAGATACACATTGCCCCACAGTGCAAATGGCAGCTATACATTGCCCCACAGTGCCACTGCCAGATACACATTGCCCCACAGTGCCACTGCCAGATACACATTGCCCCACAGAGATACACATTGCCCCACAGTGCCACTGCCAGATACACATTGACCCACAGAGATGCACATTGCCCCACAGTGCCACTGCCAGATACACATTGCCCCACAGTGCCACTGCCAGTTACACATTGTGGCCCCCCCTGCTCACCCTCCTCCCCGCTCACTGCTGGCCGCTGCTGTGTGATGATGTGAGGGGAGGAGAGTGCAGCGCCTCTCCTGCCCGGCCTCAACACACCATGAAGTCCGGTCTCCGGCTGCCAGCCGTGGGTATCTTCTTGGCGCTGGTTCATTAGCCAACCAGAGCTCGCGGACCGGCAGCCAATCAGAAGCCAGTCCACGAGCTCTGATTGGCTACCAAACCAAGGAGACTTGCCCCGCCGCCTCCGGAGAGTGGAGACCGTCACCAGACACTGAGCACACTGAGGGGTAGGAGAGGCGCTGCGCTCTCCTCCCATCACATTATCACATAGCAGCGGGATGGGGGATGGCCCAGGGGCAGAAGAACAGTAGCGGGGGTGAGTGGGCATGATGCCCTGGCCACCAGCAGCGCCCTCCTCTTCTGGGCCTGCCAAGGCACCCAGGGCACGTGCCCTGCTCGACCCCTCTTAGTTACGCCTCTGACAAACAAACACAGCATACAGGAGGTATATACATGACTATAATCCAAGATAACTCACAAATCAGTATAACTTCCATCTAGCAAGTAAAGAATAGCGAGCCCTCTATTGTTAATTTTATAACATTGCTTCAAAGCCTCAAAAACTTAGGTCCTCTAACTTTCTAAGGACCACTGAAGCCAAAGAGAACAGCTCTACTCAAAAGTCAATAATTAAATCCAAATTACCTGAATGGATGATCTTGTGGAACTTGCTCTATTATGTGGCAAATGGACTTAATTACTCTGCTCACAGCTTTCAAACAGTGTTATGTATTTTCTATGGCTCTAACCATACTCAAAATTTTGAGGATAGACATTTGTGTGGACTATAAAGCCACTGTATAGCAAGGAAGAAGGCATACCCTGTGCATACTCAGACCCCATCCACTTATCCTGACATCACAGAAAAGGAATTTGGAAGCAGGCAAATGGGTGCCGGGCACACTGCTTTTGTAGGCAGCTGGTCTAGAAAATGGTGCTGCACTCAGGAAGTCCCTGGGAACACCTGATTTCAGTTCTCTTTTAACTGAAAAACCTACCAATAGTTGTACCAAAACACCTAATTTTAACCATTAACATTTCAACAATATTTGAAGTGGCGGTCATCATTGCATATCTCAATTTATTATAACAAAAACTTTGCACATACAGTATGTCTAACATTGGCCCTCATTCCGAGTTGATCGCTCGCTAGCTACATTTTGCAGCCATGCAAACGCATAGTCGCCGCCCACAGGGGAGTGTATTTTCGCTTTGCAAATGTACGATCGCATGTGCAGCCGAGTGGTACAAAAACATTTTGTGCAAAACAAGACCAGCCCTGAACTTACTTATCCTGTGCGATGATCCTAGCGACGGAGGTCCCGGAATTGACGTCAGAAACCCGCCCTGCAAATGCCTGGACACGCCTGCGTTTTTCCTACCATTCCCAGAAAACGTCAGTTGACACCCATAAACGACCCCTTCCTGTCAATCTCCTTGCAATCGGCAGTGCAAACGGAATCGTCGCTAGAAGCATTGCACAGCAACGATGCTGTTTGTACCCATACGCAGTTTTGCAATTTTTTTACCTGATCGCTGCGCTGTGAAAATCGGCAGCGAGCGATCAACTCGGAATGACCCCCATTATCCAATTCATTATGTATGACTGTTGCTTTATATTTTCATACCTTGGCTCTCAATCAGATTGTACCGACATTGCACAAAATTGTGAAGCTTTTATCTTTCTTTTTTTTAATGAAAGTAGTCTACATAGGGAGTTTCTAATCCCAGTGTCACCTTCTTTTTGAGGGAATGCATTATTGTTGTTTTTTTGTGATGCAGGACAACGATATTGGAAACATTAGTGATAACTGACTTCCAAACTTAAGAATCTCATTTCCTTAACCATAAAACATTATACTTAATAATCATTGCTTAAAATAAACATGCTTGCATGTTGATCCCAAACACAGTCAAATAATGATAGGTATGTGTTCCTGATTATTGTATTCCAAAAAATTGATAGCCCTATATAAACTAGGATGTATATGAGCACTATTGATATGGGATACTGGGACACCACCAGTGTAAAAAATGATGTCATTAAAGTGGTGAACAATCGAAGCAGAGAAAAATTATTCCAAACCATAAAGGATGTTCTGAGGCATATTATGTGACTGTACAGGGAAATAAACTGATTGTAACAGTGCTACAGAGAATCTATGTGATTGAGGAGAGTCCCTTTTTTTACTAATTAACATTTAATCGCCATACCAAATCAGCTTGATTAGTTTCAAGTAAAATATTCAGCCATCTCAACAGACACTAAAAAACCTCGATGTATAAAAAAGAACAATATCTAAAACCTTAAAAATTAAGTAACACTTTTTCTTATTTTCCTTTTTGTTTTGTTTTTACTTCTACCTTTAATTGTTTTGACCTTAACTGTTTCCAAAATCCGAACATCCAAATTTTTAATTATCCAGGAATAGCTGATAGGAGTTTTAGATCACAAGGAGTATAAAATGACGAAAAAAGAAAAAGAAATACAGAGAGAAAACCTTGCTTTAATTTAAGCTTTGAGTTACTGTACATTCAATGAGATAATATAAAACAAAAGAAATGTGTTTTATTTGCTGCAACTTTCAAGTTCGGGTTGATAGGAGTTCTCGATGTTTGCTATAACTACAGTATGTGTCTGTTGTTGATATTGCAACAGTTTTCAAATTCAAATATTTTCGCAAAAAGGGTAACACGTGTTATAATGAAATCCTATAATGGTTTCAAGTACATCAGTTTGCCCATAAGCTACTAGTTAGACAAAGCAACTTGGGCTCTATTCATGAAGCAGAGAAAAGAGTGGAAAAGTGAGCCTATGGAGAAGTTGCCCACGGAAACCAATCAGCTTCTCCTTATAATTGTATAGTATGCAAATTATAAATGTTTCTTTAATGCTGATTGGTTGCCATTGGCCACTTCTCCACTGGCTCAATTATCCACACTTTTCACTGCTTCATGAATAGACCCCTAAAAGGCATACAATATAACTGACTTAGGGGTCTATTTACTAAGCCTTGTGTAGAGATAAAGTCAACGGAGATAAAGTACCTATCAGCCAAACAGCTCCTAACTGTCATTTTTCAAACCCAGCCTGTGACATGTCAGTTAGATGCTGATTGGCTGGTACTTTATCTCTGTTGACTTTATATCCACCCAAGGCTTAGTAAATAGACCCCTTAGAAGCAGTTGTGCTATATAAATAAAATGGCACATTTCTACCTCCTAGTTAATTTTCAGGAAAGCTAGTAGTTCCCAGATTGTCAGTAGTTGCCACCAATGTTAGACCCCTATATGTGTTTATGCACTTTTACAATATCATGTTTATACAGATTGCAATAAACATCACAATATTGAACAGTCTTAAGTAATGGCAGAACTGTCAATCACAAAGTGTTTATCTGTACAGAACGTGATGCTTTTAAAATGTCATCCTCAAATTATCAATCAAAATAAATCTTTGAAACACGTGTTTTATGCAGAATTAGTTGGAGTGTGCAAGAAGGCAATCTGAAGGCACATCTGTTTACTTTAGAGTGGGAAAAAGCCTCGGCACATACTTAAGAATCAGAGGAAAGAGGCGAGACGTTATAAAATGTGAATTCAACATGATTTTCCAGGATCAGAAAATACAATCTGTGGAACTAGGTTCTAGCAGACAGGTATTAGACGTTGGTGAGCCAGCAGTGTTGCTGATTTTATGCATGATACAGAGTGTTTACAACTTGTTTATGCAATGTGAAAGTTGCAAATACATTATGTGATAATCTTATAGATAAGAGGGGTTACTTTGATGGATATAGTTGACAGAATATAAATAAGGTAGAAAAAGACATACTGGTTTAAAGGCAGAGCTTGCTCTTAATGCCTGTGCCAGATAACCATCAATAGCAAGTTGATCGTCAAGGGAGATGCAGTTTAGCAAGAGCTAGAGTGCTTGCTGTTCCTTTGTCTGAGGGATAAGGAAACACATTTTAAATGACAACTAAAATTATTGTTGTTCAATGCTTTAGCTGTGCATATATTTTATTTGTGTTTAGCAAACAACCACATTTCAGAGAGGGAGAATATTTTCATAGTCATATATTTCACATTATGTATATTTTCATACTTCAATATTTCATATTCATATTCCAAATCTTGGCATGCTTCTGTTCTTGATCCAGGGGGCTGCCAGACTGGTTAAAGGTAGTGCAGCTGCTATGGGGCCTGGCCCAACTCACTGTGAAATCATGTATTCTTGTGAGGGTGTGCAGAGAGGTCCGCCTGTGACTTTAATTGTGAAGCTGGAGCTGCTCCCTGTTTGCTCTTCAGGTCCATGATTAGCCTACATTGGGCTTTATCCTATTAGAAGCAGTACTTTACCACTGTTAATAGGATCACCAGGGCGGATGATATTAGCCCCGATACCATCATCATTTTCTCCCGATGCCGGCACTTATCTGGGATAATGCTTTGGGTGTCTAAGGCAGCTAAAGCATAATCTGCAATAAAGGGCAACCAGAATCGCAATAGCACATGGGATCGGGGACTTATCCCCAATACCATGTCGACACAAATGGTCAACACAATTTTTAGTTTTATAGGTGTCATTTTGTGGTTTCATTATATGGAACCAGAATCAGTGGAAACATGTAGCCTCGCTGGTTTGCTTCACTCACCACACTTCTGGCAAGGTGGCTCGCTTTGCTACCACTGCACTAGCCACAGGTTATTATTCCCAATCATAGTCCACGTGATAGTAAATCATGCAAAAGTTGGGAAAACATATAAAAACCCCAAAAAAGTAACTTGTGTCAACCATTTGTATGTCAACCATTTTCTTGTCAACCTTTCGAATCTGTTGACCTTTTGTACCTGTCAAACTTAATGCATGTCGACTATATAGTGTCAATTTATTGACTGTCTACCTATCATTTGGATACCTATTAGACCTTGGTGAGCGAACAGTGTTGCTGATTTTATGCATGATACTGATTACAACTTGTTTATGCAATGTGAAAGTTGCAAATACATGATGTGATAATCTTAAGGGGGGTACACACGGAGCGATAATCTAAGCAATCTGACTAGATTGCTTAGATTTTCAGCAAGATCGCTCCGTGTGTAGCCCTAACAGCGATAGCGATGCGCAGCCCCGCGCATCGCTATCGCTGCTGCTAGATTGGCCTGCATGCAGGCCAATCTAGCGGGTCGCTCACTTCACCCGCTGGGTGAAGTGAGCGGCCCCCCCATCTCCTCCCGCACGCTCAGCACAGATCGCGCTGTGCTGAGCGCCGGAAGAGATGTGTGCTGAGCGGTTCGCTCAGCACACATCTCTCCAGCATCGGGCCGTGAGTACTGGCCTTTACAGGTAAGATAGATAAGAGTGGTTTCTTTGATGGATATAGTTGACAGATTATAAATAAGGAAGAAAAGACATACTGGTTTAAAGGCAGAGCTTGCTCTGCACCAGATAAGCATCAATAGCAAGTTGATCGTCAAAGGAGATGTTTAGCAAGAGCTAGAGTGCTTGCTGTTCCTTTGTCTGAGGGATAAGGAAACACATTTTAGATGACAACTAATGTTATTGTTTAGCAAACAAGCACATTTCAGAGGGGCAGAATATGTTCATGGTATATATTTCACATTATGTATACTTACATACTCCTATATTAATAATAATAATAATAATAATAATAATAATAATCATTTTATTTATATAGCAATCTTTCTCCAGCTGGACTCATATTCATATTCCAAATCTTGGTGCTTCAAACCTGACATGCTTCTGTTCTTGATCCAGATGGCTGGCTAGACTGGTTCCAGGTAGTGCAGCTACTATGGGGTCTGGCCCAACTCACTGTGAAATCCTGTATTCTTGTTAACTTTGTCCATGTGTCCTACTGTAAGTGTGCTTTTGTCCTGAGAGTGTGCAGGGAAGGCCCTCAGTAGTTATGCCCCCAGTAGTTGTGACCCCAGTAGTTGTGACCCCTGTAGCTGTGCCTCCAGTACATTTACCCCCAGTACTTGCTGTATATTTTACAACTAACAAATGGTTATACCATCACATTTACACATAATATTATAAGTCACTACAGTTAAAATACTAGCGCTCTGTGACTGTAATGCAAAGGCACAAAGCATTCTGCATTCAACTCTTATTTATTGTTTTCTATGTAATATACAGTAGTTGTAAGATTATTTTTTTTTTTCATTGTATGTAATAATAATAATCACTAACCCTTAGCAACAACTATAGCCCCAGCAATCTATGTGGCCAGTGGGTAACTACAGTGCCAGCAGTCCATGCCACCAGCAGGGCGCCCTGGTAAAAGGAGGGGGGTTGGCCAACAGGGGAGGCGTGGCCAGACCTTCTCCTTTAAAAATGTAAAAACTATGTAGTTTGCTCGGCGACTTCATGTCGGTGTCAAATCCAGCGGGTGGTGGGGAGCGGGTGTGATCACACCACCAAGCAGAGAGAGAAAGGACATGTTGCCATTGCAGCTGCCACTCTCCACAGCTCAGCACACAGCACTGAGCAGTGTACCGGATTAGGGAGAGAGGCTGCTGCCTGCCTGGCTCTCTGCAATGAGGAAGGTGGGGGGGAGGGTGGGCAGTGGGCCTCTCCAACGGGCCCGGACCCAGGTGAAATCTGCCCACTCTCCCCTCTCTCTGCACCACTGGCCACCAGTGCATACCTATAGCCAGACCAGTCTATGTGACCAGTGGGTACCTATAGCCCCTGAAGTCTATGTGACCAGAAGTCTATGTTACCAGGGAATAAGAAACAATAGTAAGAGTAGTCCATATGACCAGAGGGGTAATTATAGCCATAGCAGTCCAAAATTTTGCAACAGGCACCAGACATTTCTATTTATGACCTGTTCACCTTTATTCATCCAATCAGGATTTTAGTTGTTGAAAATTGGGCATATTGTATTTAATCAGACTTCAAAGAAACTCAAGTAATTCAATAATGCCCAAATCCACAAGTGTAAGGTCACTGATAGGCCTATTGGTACATGGGAAGTGTACAGTGAGAACTGGTCATTCAGCCCAACAGGTTAATGGCTTGGTCTCTGCAATCAGGTTGCACTGACTAATCCCATGTCTGGTGCATGACAATCATACTGAATGTCTATTTTATGTAGTGTGCAGGGGCTAGACAGTACTTTTAGTATACTGACAGAATGAAGTATTTGACAATCTAAAAAGTAAGACATTCAGCTAGTTAATAATGCAATCAAACTGTTCATTGCCCTAAAATATCTGCAAAATAAACGTTACTATGAGTTAATTGCATCTTCTCAGTGTCATTTAATTGTAAAGTTGATAATGTTTTCTGTAACATAAGAAAGTGCAACAGGTGGCCAATTAATAATTTGTACCACCTGTGCTCTTTGTGAGTTACTAAAATAAACAAAAACCTAATTTGGCTTTTATTTTTCAAAATTAGAAGCACATTTGGCAATGGAAAAATATGTTGAAAATCTAATGGTGTTGATGAATAATACAGTAACTGTGAGGCTGAGAGAGAAAGGTTTGCAGCCACTAACGGGATTAGCTCAGTGCAAACCACAAATTGTGGGAGCATGTTCACTCACATCTCATTATGGCTTATATTTATAAAAAAAAAAGCCTAAATATAATGAAGAACAGAGGAAACCATTAGCGTTTCATAAGAGAGCAATAACTTAGGTAATAAAACACTCACTAAATATTTATGTGTGTGAATGTCTTTCACATTAATGATGTTTCCTGTTGTATCTGGTGTAACAGCACATTCAGAAGAGTGCAGTTAGCTGATACAGGTAAGAGACAGATATAGGGCCACGACTGTCCTGATTGTCTGCTCTCAGAGCTACTGTAAAGAATGGGATGTAGGGTCTGCGTGTTTTAGTGGGCGGCTCCAGGAGGTAAGAGGGGGTGTGGTGAAGCTGATGCAGGCAGATTCTTAGGTGCCATTAGCATAAGACACAGACACCACAGCAGCAAAAGAGGCTGTCATCAGGGCTGCCATCAGAAATTGTGGGGCCCAGAACTGTCAAAATAGGCAGGCCCCCCCACCCCACTGTAAAACAGCACCAGTTAACCAGTGACGTGCGGTGGGGTGAGGCAGGTGAGGCAGAGCCTTTCCTGTCATACTAACGGTTGTGCCAGAGGCTTGACTGTATAAAGTATATGAAAAATACAAAGAATATGTTTTAAATATCTTCTTTGCATTATTCTAATCATTTTTATAGCCAAAACCTTTGAGTAAAAAGTCTATGGCAGGTGAGGCAGTGCTTCACCTGTGTATCCTTTCCACACATCTCTAATCAAAACTCACTACATTTCCAGGAGTTTTTACTGCTGCACCTGTGTATAATGCCTAGATGTACGCTTTGGGTCATATATTGCATGTAAATCTGGCTCTGATGCCAGCCAGTGCCTCCTGAGCCATTTAGCTCACCGCACGTCCCTGCAGTTAACATGTGTGTGTGTGTGTGCATACATACATGTGCTGCTCTCCGTCCTCCTGCAGCTGTTTTGAAAACATCCCTCCCAAAATGTCCGCCGAGAAGACAGTTATTCAAGATACTAGAGGGCTCCCATAGTATCTTGAATAACTGTCTCCTCTGTGGCGGCAGCCATTTTGGGAGAGAAGTTTTCAATACAGAGCTGCTGGAGGATTGGAGGACAGCGGCAGAACAGAAGGGACGACCGCGGAACGGCGGGGACGGTGGCGGGCGGGCTGGTGGCTGCATGAGCATCCTGGGCCCTCCTCTCTCTGTCAGAGATGCTGGGCCCGTGACAGCTGTGCCCCCAGCACCCCCCTGATGGCGGCCCTGGCTGTCATATTTGCGTAACACTAAAAATCAGGGCCATTACTTCTAATCTCACATACTGTAGGCGAAAACTTCAACACTTTTTATTAAGAAAGTACTAATGGCGAAAATGTGTCCAAGACTCAGAAAATGCCATTCCTATTTGTACCAAGCTCTGGAATGTGGTAACTGCCTGTAAACAGCTAAATAAAACAGTCTGCATGGTTTGGTGTGGTTTTCAAACTTCCCCGAACCACCCTACTCAGCCAATTTTAGGATTTGAATTACCATGCAGGGCTGGACTGGCCCTGGTGGGCCCCACTGCCCGGGGGCCCACCTCCTCCTCTAGGGACCAGTTTTCATACTGTGCATTTGAATTATACATTATACATATTTACATTATACTGCACAGGACTGTGGTGTATTCTCTACAGTGCATTGCTGTCATTAATCTGGTACATCCTCATGCATGCACTAGCAGTGTTTACTGTATATATTTATTAAGGGTCCCAAAACATGCACTCTCTAATGGTTAGTCAAGCCTCTATGGTGGCTGGCCACACCCATAAACATGGTCCCCTACCATTAGATCCCCCTGTGGGCCCTTCATGCCCCAGTCCAACACTGTTATCAAGTATAATGTACAGTTGGAGATGCTCCAACTTATTGGCAGTCGCCTCCTTTTCTATTGGGCTTTATATGACCCAATATAAAACCAAATTTATGTCTTTAACATGTCAAAAAGTTATATACTTGGTTTTAAAAACAAAATAAAAATATAGATTTTATAATTACTTTATCAAAGCTTAATGCAATAGACTCATCTAGTTTTTTAAGATACATGAATCAACGCTGACTCCTTCCTAACAACTGCATAATATACCTGAGGCTGAGGCATTACGGTAAAAAAAAAGTTAGATCCATGAACTGTTTTATTTCTACTTGCCAGTGCCGTTTCTAGCGGCGAGCGAGCCGTGCAACCACACGGGGCGCCCGCCGCGGCACTTTGTGACTCCTTATCTCCTCTCCTCCCTCTTCCTGAGCGCTCCTGCTCGGGGGGCGGAGTTTCGTGGAATGACGCGCTTGCATCGTGACGTCACGACGCAAACGCGTCATTCTGCAAAGCCCCGCCCCCCAAGCAGGAGCGCTCAGGGAGAGGGAGGAGAGGAGATAAGCCTGGAAGGAGGAGGCAGCCGGCGCAAGGGACGTGAGTCGGCAGGACTCGAAGAGCGGGAAGATGTAAGTATTATCTCTATCTCTCTCTCTCTCTCTCCCCCTTCCTTCCCCCCCACTTGACACCTGCCTGCCGCACTGTGTAAAATGGGGATACCTGCCTGCCGCACTGTGTAAAATGGGGATACCTGCCTTCCGCACTGTGTAAAATGGGAATACCTGCCTGCCGCACTGTGTAAAATGGGGATACCTGCCTGCCGCACTGTGTAAAATGGGGATACCTGCCTTCCGCACTGTGTAAAATGGGAATACCTGCCTGCCGCACTGTGTAAAATGGGGATACCTGCCTGCCGCACTGTGTAAAATGGGGATACCTGCCGCACTGTGTAAAATGGGGATACCTGCCTGCCGCACTGTGTAAAATGGGGATACCTGCCTGCCGCACTGTGTAAAATGGGGACACCTGCCTGCCGCACTGTGTAAAATGGGGACACCTGCCTGCGTACTGTGTAAAATGGGGATATCTGCCTGCCGTACTGTGTAAAATGGGGATACCTGCCTGCCGCACTGTGTAAAATGGGGATACCTGCCTGCCGCACTGTGTAAAATGGGGATACCTGCCTGCCGCACTGTGTAAAATGGGGATACCTGCCTGCCGCACTGTGTAAAATGTGGACACCTGCCTGCCACACTGTGTAAAATGGGGACACCTGCCTGCTGTACTGTGTAAAATGGGGATACCTGCCTGCCGCACTGTGTAAAATGGGGACACCTGCCTGCCGTACTGTGTAAAATGGGGACACCTGCCAGCCGCACTGTGTAAAATGGGGATACCTGCCTGCCGCACTTTGTAAAATGGGGGCACCTGCCTGCCGCACTGTGTAAAATGGGGGCACCTGCCTGCGTACTGTGTAAAATGGGGATATCTGCCTGCTGTACTGTGTAAAATGGGGATACCTGCCTGCCGCACTGTGTAAAATGGGGATATCTGCCTTCCGCACTGTGTAAAATGGGGATACCTGCCTGCAGCACTTTGTAAAATGGGGGCACCTGCCTGCGTACTGTGTAAAATGGGGATATCTGCCTGCCGTACTGTGTAAAATGGGGATACCTGCCTGCCGCACTGTGTAAAATGGGGACACCTGCCTGCGTACTGTGTAAAATGGGGATATCTGCCTACCGTACTGTGTAAAATGGGGATACCTGCCTGCCGCACTGTGTAAAATGGGGACACCTGCCTGCGTACTGTGTAAAATGGGGATATCTGCCTACCGTACTGTGTAAAATGGGGACACCTGCATGCCGCACTTTGTAAAATGGGGACACCTGCCTGCCGCGCTGTGTAAAATGGGGACACCTGCCTGCCGCACTTTGTAAAATGGGGACACCTGCCTGCCGCGCTGTGTAAAATGGGGACACCTGCCTGCCGCGCTGTGTAAAATGGGGACACCTGCCTGCCGCGCTGAGTAATATGGGGACACTTGCCTGCTGTAATGTGTAAAAAAGGGGACTTTTTTATTTTTTATTTTTTTTCCCTGTGGTGGGTGTGATGATATCAGACAAGGCCACGCCCACTTTAATGAGACCACGCACATTTTAATCAGGCCACACACCCTTGTCGGGAGCGCGCATGGCGAAGGCACGCGCATGCTTTTTCTTTTTATGGCTATATGGGGGGGGGCACGCAATTTTTTTTTATAGCAATGGGGGGGGCGCATTTTGAAATCTCGCGCTGGGAGCCAAATTGTCTAGAAACGGCCCTGCTACTTGCCTATAGAAGAAACATGCTACAATTTACCTTCTTGACTATTAATACTTTACAGCAGCTATGGAAGATTACTGTATGAAGACTTACTCCTAAGAAGCCTCTATTCCCTATGCAATGCAGTGACAGCATTAATGTTGTAATGATTAACAGGAGAAGACCTTTTGTCAGCCTTCATTGGGTATGTGAGCGACATTCCATTCAATATTGCCTCACTGATTATTTGCCACACTGTACTGTGAACATAATTAATTGCACAAGAAACACTAGGTCCTGCCACATATAGGGAATTCACAGTCTCATCAAATAGGGATTAATGAAAACAATCAATGGCTCAAAGTTAATGCGAAGAGTTAAAAGAGAGGAATGAAACTGCACTCTATCACTGACAATAAAACAAACTCATCAATCGAATCAAGGAGGACACACAAACTGTTTCCTGATTATATTACTACTTTCTGGGCTCTTGGGAATAAAGCCTCACAAATGTATGAATGAGATCCTAAGATCTTACAGTGACATGTGTTTTCTACAGCCTAGTGCCAATCTATCACAATGAAATAGCGTCTCACAGGTTGACTGATACAATAAGGCAACACAATGCCAACCAATTTCATCTGCCAGCATTAGATAATTGTTATTGAAAAAATAAAGCAAATATGACAGATACAGTAGGTACAGTAGATAGACAGGCAGATAGATAGATAGATAGATAGATAGATAGATAGATAGATAGATAGATAGACTTTTTATATATCTTGTCAGTTTTTCCCAAACACTAATAATAATAATAATAATGATAATATTGTTATTTATAGCATTTAAAAAACACAAGATACAAAATAATCTGAACAGAAAAGAGAACTACAGTAAGCATTTGGGTTTTATTTTTTTAGGAACTAAAGTGACGTTAGTGAAATGCTTGAGTGAACAGGTAAGTCTTGAGTCTGTTTTTGAAGACTTCTAGAGTGGAGGCATCTCAAACTATGCAGGGAAGCAAGTTCCATAGAGTCATGCCCGCAAAACTAAAAGCTCTACCCCCAAATTAATTCAGCTACAGTATGTTCTAGGTACTGCTAACAGTCTCCCACCTACAGATCACAGTAAATGAGCGGGGTAGTACTAGTAAGTCATCAGAAGCAAATTGAATACAGGCAGGAAATTAACTAATACATTCCTCTGCTTTACTAATACATTCATCTGACCCACGATGCTGATCCGATCCACTGTTCAGTGATCAAAACCACTGATAGGTGGCTGCTGGTGATTAGCGGATCGGGGAAAAACAGCTTGCTAAAAATTACCAACTTGTAGATATCATTTTTTGGTCAGGATCAATGAATCAAGGATTTCCAATCTGTTGGTTTTCCCCAATGCAGGACACCCGCATTGGCAGAACGGGAATTTGGTGCAATCCATCTCAGATGTATGGCCCCATAACAGGGAAGAGGCAGCACAAATGAAAAACAATGGTTACCAAAACAACACATACTATCTTACAAAAAAAAGAAAAAAGGTTAGGACTATTACATCTCTATCTTTTCTAATAAATTATATCCCTCTCATACCTGCACCCACATGCACATAAATCTATATCTGTCTCCCTTTTCAGTTTCCTAGACTGCTGTATTGTACTGTAAATATCATGAAACCAACAAGACCACTATTGCTACATACACCTTTTTAATTATTAAAAATGTTCTAGTCAATGTAATATTTTATTGTTAATTTAAACATAAGTTTGCAAAAGAGCATCAGCCAAATTGTCAGCAATTTAGCTATGAAACACAAATACAGCCTAAAGTACACTATACAAAATAAACACAATAACAAAAGATACAAAGGAAAATTGATAATCTTGCATTTATAATCTAGCCAGTTTATGTTAATGTTATGTTTATTTTGTATACATAAACTGAATTAACAAAAAAGTAATGTTAAGCGAATCTCAACTCTTTGAAATATCGCTATAGTCCTACAAGTAATTCAGCATAACAGAGGCAACACAGAGGCCATTCTAGCCACATACAGAGTGTTGTTATAGAATGTGACATTTATAGGGGCAGCACAGATGGTGTAATGGTTAGCATTACTGCCTCACAGCACTGAGGTCATGGGTTCGATTCCCACCATGGCACTAGTTGTGTGGAGTGTGTATATTCACGCCGTACTTGCATGGGTTTCATCCGGGTACTCCGCTTTCCTCCCAAAAATATACAGGTAGGTTAATTGACTCTCAAAATTAACCTTAGCTTTAGTGTGTGTGTGTGTGTGTGTGTGTGTGTGTGTGTGTGTGTGTGTGTGTGTGTAAATAGAGAATATAGATTGTAAGCTCCATTGGGGCAGGGACAACGGTGAATGGCCACACTGTGGCATGCCCTCAGTCCCTCTAGAAAGGGAGCTGCTGTCCCTCTATTCAATGAATATATATTCCATGCAAGCTAAGAGAGTGAGAGGGGCCTCACAACTCTCCCACCACCACCACCACCACGGGACACTGCGGCCCTCTGGTGGGACAGTGCCCAAACAACGGGACTATCCTACAAAATCAGGACAGTTGGGAGGTACTGTATGCTCAACTGAAGGTTAGCCCTGTATTTCTCTACATGAATGCCACCCAGAGTAAAAATAGCGGAATTGTTCTTTAACATTCCAACACAGAAATGCATGTTAGAGGGCAATTATTGTGTCCTTACGGTTTAGCAGATTTCACATAGCTGCATTTAACTAGCACTTCAGTTGTTATTTGTTTTAGCAATTCAAATAGAGTTCCTAATGTCATTGTTTACAGTTGCATGAAAATGTTGTATATAATTTGTGAAATTAAATCTATTTATCTGTATTAAATAGCATGCTCAATGTCAATGCAAATTTTGCTCGGAACTTCAAAGACTGCTGCTGCCATGACACGCATAAAGTGTAATGATCGGAAGTATGTAGGCTAGATCCCACAGATAGCTTGTGAGCATAAGTAATATGATTTATTAAAATTATTTAGAATAAATTCTGTTATCATAAATAATTAAAAAGAAACCTTTTGATGTTGCAGCAGAATAATTTACCATGTTTTCTTATACATTTATGCACTTATGAGCCCTAATTCCTTGATTAAATATATAGTTACTATGTGTTTATGTTGTTGCAACATCTACACCTCATATGCTTATTGCTTACAGTATATTATTCCCATTTATAACAATTTCCTATGTCATTTATGCTGAGTTGCATTCATGGTATAATTGTCTGCATTTATCAAGTAGTGGGGACATTTTAGAGACAGTCAGTGTTCTCTAATACTATGTTTTTCTTTGAAGTATTCTATTTCAAGCTATTATATAGCATATTTTTTGATTCTGTTAATGGCACCAGCAGTTAAGATGTTGCTCAAGACATCAAAGGAGACAAGAATATTTCCATAAAAGAGAAAAGGGTTATATTCAATTTGCATAAATAAGGTAATGCATCTATATGTTTTTCTGATTAAAGCACATGCAGGGGCGGACATGTAAAGTGGTAACTGCTACAGACAATGGTGATTTGGGTACTAAAGTGCTGTAAATCAACTCTGACTATATTTAATTGCTGTAATGGGTTGGGGTTTTGGAATCCGCACTGGTTCAGATTGTAATTAAGTGATAGCAGTTTGTAAGCAAATTTTTATCTGCCGTAGGAGGCAGAGATCATACTAGTAACCAACATAAAACTACCAGTTCGCCTGACTGGCTTTTGTGGGTAGTATAGGGTTGGCGGTGCTCCCGGACATAAGTTCAGAACAAACTTTGTAGGGTTTTTTTTGCAAAGAAGCAAAAAAGGGGACTGTTTAGATGTCTTTCTGGGGCACACTTTTGATAAATTAGTTTGTAATGAAGATGGAATGATGTGAAATGTAATTATAAAGATAAAACATAACTTTTATTTCATATCAGACGATAAAAAAGGGGGGAGAGACAAACAAATTAGATAAATGATGCTGTATATATCAGCAAGGTGAATAAAAAAAGTATTAAATCACAATGTGACGATATGTGACTCTCTTAATGTAAAGTAGGTGGCAGAAGGTTTGTCCGCACACCCACTGGAAATAAGCGAGTATTGATGTTTGAATTGAATCAGAGCGAAAATTTTAGGTAAATCCTGTATTCTCTATGGATTTATGAATTTTTATACTTGAGTATATTCATATGAGAGAAACAGGAAGAACCGGCTTTAACGACTCCGGACTCCTTCTAGTAGGTAACACAGATATTAGTGCTGCAAAGACCAATAGCAGTAGGAATACTGGTGAATGAAAAATATATACACGGAATGTGTGTTCCTTGATACTACAGTACCCAGTATTCTTAGAGGGTCACCCTTTCTGGTACTGACCAGGCCCAATGCTGCTTAGCTTCCAAGATCAGACGAGATCGGGCATATCCAGCATGGTATGACTGTAGATAGTCAAGTATATACCTATCTGCGTATGGAGGTTTGGGCTGGTCTGGAAAGGTATAAAGAAAATTGAACCCAGTTACTAAAAAGTATCTAGGCACTGTGTCCCAATAATTTGGGTGAAAGAAGATGTGACCGAGTGCAAGGGGAATATTCACATATGTATAGTATCAAAATGAAGCATAGGGCAGCCGGTATCCTGATGTTGACACTGGTGCCGAGTGTATTAATGTTGTCAGATATCAAATTATTTGCCCAAAATGTAGCATTCAAAATACAACCATATTGGTAGTGGGATTTTGTAAGAAACCATGAAAAAAAAAAACACACATGAAGCAAGAGTCCTCAAGGAGGGCAAAACAAATTCTGCATGCTCACTGTTTCCCACAATTAAGTTGTGGTGATATCTGTTGAATATGTGAAAGTTTCCCTACTAATAGAGCAAAAAGGTATACATATAAATATATGCACATCCAAATATATCAGTCTGAAAATAACAAGGTAGATATAAATATCTGCATAATCCAAATAGAAATGCTAGGTAAACTGTTGTTCTAGTAATTGAGAAGATCCATCAGTCTGAATTTAGACAGATTCAAAATAAATCAATTGCTAAATGCTTCGCAGAAATACTATGTGTTACCACATGAAAAGCATAATGATACCCATAAAGTCCAGCACACAATCACAAAACCACAGTATAATCATTAATCAATTTGCAAGGAAAAATTATTTTACATACATAAGACCATATTTGTCATAATTTATACAGTGCAGATTATGTGTATAGACCTTCTGTGGATTTGTTCAGATTCTCCAAAGCACTGTCCTGACTTAGCTATTTGAAGAGAGGGTTAAAAGGATGATACACGCATTGCCATCTGATTGATGGTCTCTCTAAATGGTTAAATACCTGGTCTAAATGGTTAAACACCGATCAGGTGAACAAGCTCCTCCCAGCGAAACGCGCGTCACTTCCGGTCTGGCGCTCGACTTCCGGGATCTCCGTCACGGAGCTCCGGCGGGCGGACTCCTCCACAGCACACCGCAAGTACCACACACCACCCCCATTAGTTTGTGGCAGGCTCTCCTACTCCTATTCCCCTTGCACTCGGTCACATCTTCTTTCACCCAAATTATTGGGACACAGTGCCTAGATACTTTTTAGTAACTGGGTTCAATTTTCTTTATACCTTTCCAGACCAGCCCAAACCTCCATACGCAGATAGGTATATACTTGACTATCTACAGTCATACCATGCTGGATATGCCCGATCTCGTCTGATCTTGGAAGCTAAGCAGCATTGGGCCTGGTCAGTACCAGAAAGGGTGACCCTCTGGGAATACTGGGTACTGTAGTATCAAGGAACACACCTTCCGTGTATATATTTTTCATTCACCAGTATTCCTACTGCTATTGGTCTTTGCAGGACTAATATCTGTGTTACCTACTAGAAGTAGTCCAGAGTCGTTAAAGCCGGTTCTTCCTGTTTCTCTCATATGAATATACTCAAGTATAAAAATTCATAAATCCATAGAGAATACAGGATTTACCTAAAATTTTCGCTCTGATTCAATTCAAACATCAATACTCGCTTATTTCCAGTGGGTGTGCGGACAAACCTTCTGCCACCTACTTTACATTAAGAGTCACATATCGTCACATTGTGATTTAATACTTTTTTTATTCACCTTGCTGATATATACAGCATCATTTATCTAATTTGTTTGTCTCTCCCCCCTTTTTTATCGTCTGATATGAAATAAAAGTTATGTTTTATCTTTATAATTACATTTCACATCATTCCATCTTCATTACAAACTAATTTATCAAAAGTGTGCCCCAGAAAGACATCTAAACAGTCCCCTTTTTTGCTTCTTTGCAAAAAAAACCCTACATATATTTAATTGCTGCATTGCATAGATTAACACAGACAATGGGATCTATTTACTAAGCCTTGGACAGAGATAAAGTGAAGAGAGATAAAGTACCAGCCAATCAGCTCCTTACTGTCATTTTTCAAACACATCCTATTTCATGACAGTTGGGAGCTGATTGGCTGGTACTTTATCTCCATTGACTTTATCTCCATCCAAGGCTTAGTAAATAGAACCCTATATTTGCTATCGGGTTGCATTACAGATTAATGGTTTTGTTGTCCTTAAAAAAATAACATTGTATGAAACATAACAAAGCATCAGTGCAGTACAACGTTTAATATTTTGTTTTTGCATAACATAGGTTGATAAGGATGTTTATTTTAATATAGAGGTGTATACTGTATGATGACACAAGCTTTTCGAAGAAGCCTGACATCATTATTTTGGGGATAAATCACTTTCTGTATTAGACTGTGGCTTCTTGCATAACGTCATTAATTTTCTACATCATAAAACTGTCCTTGTGACTAGTCTTTTTCTCCATAGGCAAATGCAGGGGTGGGGAGGGGTTTCCAGTTGCCTGGCCAGTGGCCACTACATGCAGTATATGAGGGGGAATGGAGCTGCTTAGCATGCCCAGTGGCAGCAGATTATCCTACCAAGTCTGCTGTGTATGTCTGTGGATCTGAGTGCTCAAACATCGCAGCAGAGAGAGAATCTGGTAAGTGGCATACCGTAATCATTGGGCCTGCATATGTCTGAAGTACTGTATGACATAAACTGCACTTAGTTTGGGGCAGACTATAGTTTGTTACATGCTGATTATGCATCCTTCATGGGCTGGCAACAATCGCTCTGAAATCAAACATTTGGAAACCCCCCTCCAGAAAGCCCTTACATAACCAAACATCTGAACAGGTTACTGACTCCCCTAAGACAATACTTATCTCTGTGCTGGTTGGATAGTTGGCTAGAGTTTCATACCTCCCATCTTTAATGTTCTACCTATTTGGATATTGTACATGAAACTGCGGAACATGCAAAATAAACGTACTTAATCAAATGACGCTTGCGAGCAGGGCCTTCCTACCTCTGTCTGTCTGTTTTTACCCAGTTTTGTTCTATTACTGTTGTTCTAATTGTAAAGCGCAACGGAATATGCAGCGCTATATAAGAAACTGTTAATAAATAAATAAATAAATAAATGACACAAGGACATGGTCATGTTGAGTTGTGCCATGTCTCGTTCCCACTGGACGAGGACTAGCACTTCTGAAGCACTGGTCTGCCCTCAATCCCCTTTCATTCTCTTAAAACACCCCTTCAATGCGATGCAAATCCACTAATTGTGTACATGTGATTGAAATCAAGATAAATAAGATAAATGTACTGACCAGCAGAACAGTGTTCTCAATTCAGGATATTTGGGAGGAATGCAGAGGAGAGGGCACAAGTAAAGTCTCCATGCTTCTGCCCAAGTCTAATGTGCATGTGCAGGTCTTCAGTAACATAGCGCCCACGCCATGTTCCCAGTGATTTATCTATTGCGGATGCACAGATATTTGAGGAAATGGTGGACATGTACCTGTGCTATTTTCTCAATCCTAGCCTATTACATATTTTGTGCCTACACAAACATTCCACAAATACATAAACTGTAACAAGTTAAATAAAGAGCGGTAGGCGCTATCATCAAAATGTGGTCAAACATCCAAAAAACTGCAGTTATGGAGGTTTTCTGCAATCCCCTTATACATAGAAGTGGTCCACAATGGATATCGGAGATATTGGAGATATCTGATGTGGCCTACAAGCACTGCAGTCCCAATAGAATTACCAGTATGCATTAAGCTCAAGGAATCAAAACTTTCCGGAGCTTGTTTTCAATAGGCATAGATGGCGTTGTCTATAGGAGCCTTTGGCATTTTTACTGCAGATTTGCCTGAGAGGAATCCAAAGGATCCCTCTCTGACTCCCCCCCCCCCCCCATAGCTTGCACATGCAAAGGCTGATGGATGCGATTGTGCAGTAAGGACTCCCGGGACATAAATCTGGAAGTCCACAGAAAGCAAAGGACATCTGTTATTGGAAGAGTTGTCTTTTACCTTTTTAATCGCAATTGTACATGCATATTGGGGAATGTGGTCAGTGGTGGAATGTATAGCATTCAAAGTGTGATGCTTGATATATACCGCCCTCAATATCTTATTCTACTGTATGTCTTGCTGATGTTTTCTTATTAAAAAAGGCGTGATGTACTAAGGGTTTTGCCCATTAGTGTGCTTTTTTGGTTTGTAAACAAACCAAAATAACCCCAATTATGTGATAAGTGGTGGGATGTACATGTAATCCATGATACATCCTACCCAAAAAGAAATATCTTTTGTGGCTAATTTACATGCAAATTTCTGTAACGGTAGTCATTGTTATGCACACCAGTGCCTGCAGGAAAGTACTGGTGTCAGAACTGTTATGCACTCCAGTGTCTGCAGGAATGTACTGGTGTTTGAACTGTTATGCAAAACAGATGGACTCACAGACAAACTGGGGGATATGACATAACGTACACAGAAGGTGATAGGGTAACAAAATACACACAAAGTGAACAGAGAAGCCCAGAGGCTAAGGAACTGGGTATCTCCCTTGTATTAGAACTGCTCAGATGGAAAAGCAAGATGTTGTGTTTTAATACGTAGAGAACCCGAAATGCTGTTGCTAAGGGCAACAGCAAAACCCTAAAGGGTTACCAACGGGTGTGGCAGTAAACTCCTTGGTCAGAGATGGAATGATAGACACAAGGAGAATCTCCACAATCCTAATTATCACTTGCAGTGCACAGGTTTTAGCTTACTGCCACTAAACTGACCCCTGACACCTAGCACAGTGAGACAGGATTAGACAGGCAAGTCTTAGAATACAGCCGCAAACTTGCTAAGTTCACAGAGTAGTAACAGAACCCCAGCAAGCTAAACGACTGACTCCAGTCTTACTGCTAGGTCTGGATAGGCAGAGTGTAATACCAAATCCCCAGGCCTATTTGCAGTAAGCAACAAACAAATACAAAGCTACACAGTACTGGCTAACTTTCATGAACTGACTAACCAACAAAGATTCAGCAGCATCTGCTTACCATGAAAAGAGGCCTTATAAAGCAGGTGCTGTCCACGCCCCACTCAGACCTCACAGACTGTGAGCACAAAAACCAGCACCGGATCCCCTGCCGTGCACAGAGCCTATAACCACTGCACAGCAAAAGACCCGAACCGGAGTATCAGCTGCGCTCAGGTTACTCCACTAGCACTTGTCTCCCGGTTGCCATGACGACGTGGCAGCACAGGGCAGGAGACCCTAACAGTACCCCCCCTCTGACGAGGGGTCAAAGAACCCCTACCACCGGGTTTATCGGGGAACTGCGAGAAGAAAGAGCGTATCAGTCTGGGGGCATGAAGATCACAACTGCGCACCCACGACCGCTCCTCCGGGCCATACCCCTTCCAGTGCACCAAAAATGACAGCCGACCCCGAACCACCTTGGAGTCAAGAATCCTTTCAACAACAAACTCCCTCTGGCCACGTATCAGAAGAGGGGAAGGTCTTCCACTGGAAGAAGGATTACTAATCGCCCGTTTTAAAAGGGAACAATGAAATGTTTTATTGATACCCAAAGAACGGGGCAGATCTAATTGAAATGCCACCGGATTGATAACCCTGGTGATCTTATAAGGGCCGATGAACCGGGGCCCTAACTTATGAGATGGCTGTCTCAACTTCAAATTCTTGGTAGACAACCAGACGAAGTCTCCTAATTTGAAGCTGCAGGGTCTTTTCCGCTTATCAAAAATCCTTTTGGTCACTAATGACACAGACACAAGGGCTTTCTTCACTTTCCGCCAAATACCTCTAAGGACCGAAACCACAGAGGAACCACCAGGCGTGGAGTCCAGGGGGTCAAAAGAATTGGCCTTAGGATGATGCCCATACACACAAAGGAAGGGAGAGATCCCTGTAGCAGAGTGAGCCGCGTTGTTATAGGCAAACTCCGCCATGGACAGATGAGCAACCCAGTCAGTCTGACACTTGGAGACATAACACCTGAGGAACTGCTCCAAGGACTGGTTCACCCTTTCAGTCTGCCCATTAGACTGCGGATGGTAGCCTGACGACAAGCTGACAGAAATCTGGAGATCGGAACAAAATGCCCTCCAGAATTTGGCCACAAACTGGGATCCGCGGTCAGAGACCACATCAAGTGGCAACCCGTGGAGACGCACAACATGCAGCATAAATAATTCAGACAGGCGTCTGGCTGATGGCAGCCCAACCAGTGGAACGAAGTGCGCCATCTTCGAAAAACCTGTCAACGACAACCCAGATGGCTGTCATCCCCGAGGATTTGGGCAAGTCCACCACAAAATCCATTGAAATGTGGGTCCATGGCTTAGATGGGATAGAGAGTGGATGTAATGGGCCAACAGGAACCCCTCTAGGAGTCTTATTTCGGGCACAGATGTCACATGCCCGAACCCACTGATCCACATCCTTAGCCACCGAGGGCCACCACACAGCCCTAGATAGCAACTCCCGAGTTCTGGCAAAACCCGGGTGACCTGCCGACTTCTTGGCATGGAATTCCAGGAACACTCGCTGTCTTAACCTAGGAGGCACAAACAAAAGACCTACCGGAAGGTCTGGAGGAGCCTGCTCCTGTGCTCTAAGGACTAATGATAAGAGGTCCTGGGTAATGCCCACTTTAATACATGATGGGGAAACAATGGGCAACGGCTCCTCGGTGGTCTCCTGGATTGGAGCAAAACTCCGCGAGAGCGCATCAGCCTTGATGTTTTTTGACCCAGGGCGATATGTTATCAAAAAATTAAAGCGAGCAAAAAACAAAGCCCATCGTGCCTGCCTGGCATTGAGACGCTTCGCTGACTCTAAATATGCCAGATTCTTATGGTCAGTGAGAATTGAGACCACAAACTTAGCCCCCTCAAGCCAGTGTCTCCACTCCTCGAGTGCATCCTTAATAGCCAACAATTCCCGGTTACCCACGTCATAATTCATTTCGGCAGGCGAAAATTTACGGGAAAAGTAAGCACAGGGATGAAGGCGATTATCAGACACTCCCATCTGAGAAAGCACTGCCCCAATACCCATCTCAGAGGCATCCACCTCCACCACAAAAGGACGCTCTGGATCTGGGTGTCGCAGCACCTTGGCCGAAACAAATGCCCTTTTGAGACGGGCAAAAGCCGCTTTAGCCTCACAAGACCAGTGAGCAACATCCGCCCCTTTCTTAGTGAGTGCCACCAAGGGCGCCACTATAGACGAAAATCCAGCGATAAATCGTCTATAAAAATTCGCAAAGCCCAGGAAACGCTGAAGCGCCTTCAAACTAGTGGGCTGCACCCAATCCAGGACTGCCTGTACCTTGGAACCCTCCATTTGGAAACCTTCTGGGGAGATAATATATCCTAGAAATGCGATTTGCTGAACTTCAAATTCGCACTTCTCCAGCTTCGCCCCAAGCCGGTGGTCTCTGAGTTTCTGGAGGACTAAGCGTACATGCTTCTGATGTTCCTCCAGGGAATGGGAGAAGATTAGGATGTCATCTAAGTATACAACTAAGAATCTATCCAAATATTCCCTGAGCACATCATTCATGAAATCCTGGAAGACTGCCGGGGCATTACAGAGCCCAAAAGGCATCACCAAATATTCATAATGCCCTGAGTGGGTATTAAAGGCAGTCTTCCATTCATCCCCCTCTCTTATTCGGATTAGATTGTACGCACCGCGTAGGTCAATCTTAGAAAAAATGGTGGCAGTACGAAGCTGGTCAAACAAGACCGAAATGAGAGGCAGTGGGTATGAGTTTTTAATCGTGATACGGTTCAATTCCCTGAAGTCGATGCAGGGTCGCAACGAACCGTCCTTTTTACCCACGAAGAAGAACCCCGACCCAACTGGAGACTGTGAAGGTCTGATAAATCCATTAGCCAAGTTCTCCTGAATGTACTCTGCCATAGCCTGAGTCTCAGGACGTGACAGGGAGTACAACCTGCTCTTGGGAAGCTTAGCATTTGGCAACAAATCAATGGCACAGTCATAGGGGCGATGGGGAGGTAGTACCTCTGCAACTTTTTTGGAGAACACGTCCGCAAAATCTGCATAACACCCTGGCAATCCTGGCAAACTTAGCTGCGAGAGCCTGACTGGAAGGCTCAAGCAACTCCTGAAACAATCAGTACCCCAACTAAGAATCTCCCCAGAGACCCAGTCAAATTGAGGATTGTGGGCCCTTAACCAGGGTAACCCCAACACCAATGGGGCAAAAGTACAGACAGTCACATAAAAGGACAATTTTTCAGAGTGTGTGGCTCCAATAAACAAAGAAATCTGGCTAGTGCAAGAGGTAATTTTACCTTGGGATAATGGTTCCCCGTTTAACCCACAAATCTCAATTTCCGATGCCAAGGGTACTAAGGGAACAGAGTGTTTCAGGGCAAATTGTCGGTCCATAAAAACCCCGTCGGCCCCACTGTTCACAAAGGCCTCAGTCTTGACAGTTTGACCGAGGATCTTCAAGGTCACCGGAATGATAAAAGTATTCTTGGGAAATTCTGACTTCTGGCCTGACAGGATATTTCCCATCACCCTCAGGCCCTGAAGTTTTCCGGCTTTTCTGGGCATGATACTACCACATGACCTTTATTCCCACAGTACAAACACAACCCCTGCTGTCTCCTCCGCGTCTTCTCACGCGAGGAGAGGCGGGTAGCCCCAATCTGCATAGGCTCCTCAGAAAATTCCTCAGAGTCTGAGGTTCCCTTGGGAAGGAAGGAAATCTCAGTCTCCCTTTCAAGCCTACGCTCTCTCAGCCGTCTATCCACCCGGATGGATAACTGCATGAGCTGATCCAAGCTATCAGGCAAGGGATATTGTACCAGTTGGTCCTTTATCTGGTTAGAAAGACCTCTTCGGTACTGGTGTCTCAGGGCTGGGTCATTCCACTGGGTATCATGGGCCAACCTCCGAAACTCCGTACAGTAAACCTCAACTGGCCTTCGCCCTTGCTTAAGGATCGAAATCTGAGCCTCGGCTGAGGCCGTCTTGTCAGGGTCATCATACAACATGCCCAGTGCCGTAAAAAAAGCATCAACACTTTTAAGCGACGGACAGTCAGGCTGCAACCCATATGCCCAGACCTGTGGGTCTCCTTGTAGCAAGGAAATCACTATGCCCACCCGCTGAATCTCCGACCCAGAAGACTGAGGCCTAAGCCGGAAGTATAGCTTGCAGCTCTCCTTGAAACAAAAGAACTGCGAGCGATCTCCAGAAAAACGATCCGGGAGATTTACTTTCGGCTCCTTAACCCCTGCAGGTGCTGCTGCTGCGGGAGCTCCGCCAGCAGCCTGGGAGGTGTGCATTTTAATGGACAAATCATTAAATTGTCGAGTCAGGACCTGCACCTGATCGACCACCTGTTGCAACGTATTTTGAGGGGTATGCTCCATATTCCCACAAAATTTCAACAGGAGTATTAGGCTGCTGAATATGTTATGCACACCAGTGCCTGCAGGAAAGTACTGGTGTCAGAACTGTTATGCACTCCAGTGTCTGCAGGAATGTACTGGTGTTTGAACTGTTATGCAAAACAGATGGACTCACAGACAAACTGGGGGATATGACATAACGTACACAGAAGGTGATAGGGTAACAAAATACACACAAAGTGAACAGAGAAGCCCAGAGGCTAAGGAACTGGGTATCTCCCTTGTATTAGAACTGCTCAGATGGAAAAGCAAGATGTTGTGTTTTAATACGTAGAGAACCCGAAATGCTGTTGCTAAGGGCAACAGCAAAACCCTAAAGGGTTACCAACGGGTGTGGCAGTAAACTCCTTGGTCAGAGATGGAATGATAGACACAAGGAGAATCTCCACAATCCTAATTCTCACTTGCAGTGCACAGGTTTTAGCTTACTGCCACTAAACTGACCCCTGACACCTAGCACAGTGAGACAGGATTAGACAGGCAAGTCTTAGAATACAGCCGCAAACTTGCTAAGTTCACAGAGTAGTAACAGAACCCCAGCAAGCTAAACGACTGACTCCAGTCTTACTGCTAGGTCTGGATTGGCAGAGTGTAATACCAAATCCCCAGGCCTATTTGCAGTAAGCAACAAACAAATACAAAGCTACACAGTACTGGCTAACTTTCATGAACTGACTAACCAACAAAGATTCAGCAGCATCTGCTTATCATGAAAAGAGGCCTTATAAAGCAGGTGCTTTCCACGCCCCACTCAGACCTCACAGACTGTGAGCACAAAAACCAGCACCGGATCCCCTGCCGTGCACAGAGCCTATAACCACTGCACAGCAAAAGACCCGAACCGGAGTATCAGCTGCGCTCAGGTTACTCCACTAGCACTTGTCTCCCGGTTGCCATGACGACGTGGCAGCACAGGGCAGGAGACCCTAACAGTCATTTATTTCCCATTTAACTTGAGTTTTCAGTAAACATCATGCTAGCAGAAAACATCTGTCCCAAGAGTAAGTTTAATTAATTTTGTCCGTTTACTGTTATAGTATTAGGGCACCATGTGAAATCACAGTGTTGGACTTGAATGAAAACATGATAATTGAGGGCCTTATGGGAACTTGTACCCTTGACTTCAGCTTTGGCTTGTGTATATGCTCGGAGGCCTTTCTACAGGACTAAATAATAGAGGTGATGATTCCAGATACAGGGAAAGTGCTGTAAATTGCTAGATCTTTTATCATGTTTAAACACATACATACACACAATGATAACAGTGGAAGCAAGATGCTAGGGCGAGTCGTGGCAATATTAATCATACTGATGCTAACAGCTCTGTGTGTTGAGATATAAATAAATCCTCAATGTACACACTTCCCATACTGTAACCCAAAAGGTACAGGCTACAAATCCTGTGCTGCGTCTTACAATGTATTAATTAATAGAAATAGCTACAGGCATGGAGATTTTAAAATAGACACTAATTGGAATGAGGTAATGTACAATAAAAATAGAGGTGATGATGAAAAATATCCATGGCAGAAGGAATACACTGCTATAATGAGGTAGGTTGTTGTAAGTTAACACACCCAAATCTAACTCTCTCTGCACATGTTTTATCTGCGCATTAGAGAATGATTTTGCTGCTGCGATCAGATCTGAATTAGGTCCAGTGTCAGAGAGAGGGAGAGAGAGAGCCAGTGTCAGAAACAGAGGCATAAAGACAGTGTCAGGGAGAGAGACACAGTGTCAGGTAGAGAGACTGGGTCAGGTAGAGATATAATGTTAGAGAGCGAGAGAGACAGTGGCAGGGAGAGAGGAGAGAGAGGGGGAGTGTGTCAGGAAGTGGGTGAGTGAGAGAGAGACAGTGTCATCAGAAGGAAAGAGAGACAGTGGCAGGGGGAGAGAAAAACAGGTGCAAGAGAGAGAGTGTGTCAGGGAGAGAGAGAGGGAAGGAAAGCGAACACAGTGGTCCCTGACATGGGTGGGCACTTCCCGGCATTAAGCCCCACCCTCTAAACACCTGCAAATTGTGGCTTTAAGAGGCAGCCAGGTAGGCCCCCCTGCCCTGCTGCATCCTCCGTACGGCTGCAGCCTCGGGAGAACGGTGGTGGAGGGGGTGGGGTCAATGCTACTGGCAGCGGCAATGCTACTGGCAGCGGCTGTTTTTATCAGAGGGTGAAGGGGAGCTATGGGCCTTGGAGGCATTTCCTGACTGGATGCAGGGAGAGCAGCGGGCCCTCAGAACAGCCTGGGTACCATAGAAATGGCACCCCCTTCAACCACGGTAGTTATGCCACTGGCTGTAACATCACAATTAAATAATGTGGAGACACATGATAAACAGTTCCATAAAATAGGTGTATTGCAATGGCAGGGGCAGTGCTTGTTTCTATGAAACATATAGGTACTGCTACTTACTTAATCTCTACTTCGTATTGCTACTATGTACTATTATGATAAATGAGAATTGTTCTGTAGCACACCTACATTTATTTGGTCACACTGGGGTGTACTGGCATCATAAAGGATCAAAATGATGACACCACTGTATACAGACATCGTGCACTTATATCCCCCACTATGCTATGTGTACTTCGCATGGCATCGATTTTACCATAAGCACCCTACATGCCATCCAATGTACCATATTCTCTCCATGTAACTTCCTCTTAACCACGTGTCCCTCATGTCCCTCATAGTATAACATTCGGAATGCTGATACTTTTTCTTTCACTGTGTGCTACACATGCCATCATTTGTATCAGGTGTCAATATATTATATTCCTTGTGACAGGTGCCCCCCCCCCCCCCCCCCCCCCCCACATGCTTTCCAGTACCTGAGCACATAATTATACCATCACTGTGCCCCTACATGCCATTATTGTGTCCCTAGCATGCCATTCAATCCTAGGGGGTGATTCAGACCTGATCGCTAGGGTGCGTTTTTTGCATCCCTGCGATCAAGTAGTCACCGCCTACAAGGGGAGGGTATTACCTTTGTTCAGCTGTGCATTCACTTTTGTTGGAGACCTGCACAAACATCAGTTTGTGCAGTCTCTGCACTGGCCAGGACTTACTCAGCCACTGTGACGATCAGAGCCGGAACTGACGTAAGACACCCTCCCTCAAAGCCCCGGGTCCCTCCTGTGTTTTCCTGGACACTCCTACAAAACGGTCAGTTGCCACCCACAAACGGGCTCTTCCTGTCAGTCACCTTGCAATTGCTTTTTTCGCACCATCTTGTCGCTATGCTCCGATGTCAGTTGTCCGGCGCGCCGGCGCATTGCGGTGCATACGCATGCACAGTTCAGACCTGATTGCCCGCTGTGCAAAAATGCACAGCAGCAACCAGGTCTGAATTACCCCCTTTATACCAGAAGTTTACATGGGATATAGTTGTAATCCATGGTGACACTGAGCAAGTTAGGAGACTCCAAGCATCTTCAGTCAGTCACTCAGTAACCGTCTCTTCCTTCAAGACATTCACTGCTGTCTTTGCAGAGTTTCTACAGTTCATGTTATACTACCTGTACTCTCTTTATTGGGGGATAATTAACCAATCAGCTTCCAACTCTCATATTACAGGCTGTTTTGAAAAAATGTCAGTTAGGAGCTGATTGATTAGTGATTTATCTCTCTACACTTAGGGGGTGATTCAGATCTGATTGTAGATGTCCTAAATTTAACACATCTATGATCATTTACTCTGAAATGCGGGTGGATGCCCAGCACAGGGCTAGTCCGCCCGGCATGTCAGGCCCTACCCCACCACACAGTTACAAAAACATTGCACGGCGGCAATGCTTTTGTACCTGGCGAGTACAGTAGCTCCCTGCCAGCACAGCTCCTGCGCACTGTCAGGCCGCTACTCGCCGCATACCGGGTCGCAGTGACATCACGCAGCCACCACGGCCTGCCCCCCCAACAGTCTGGACATACAATTGGCACACCCTCTTCCGCCCTGCGACCGCTGAAATTGCAGCCCTGAGATGCTTTTAGCATCTCACTGGGCTCCCGGGGTGCGCGCGCGCAGTGCGGCCACTGCACGTGCGCACTGTACAAAAGTATTCACACTGTGATCGCTGCAGCTGCAGCGATGCAGTCTGAATTACCCCCTTTATCTCACTTGCTTTGATAAATACCCCCGATAGTGTTACAGCTTACAGTGTTTCGAGAAGCTCACCTCTTCTTCCCTCTCTAAGGCAGACAAGAGCATATTATGTGCTCAGCATGAAGGTCTCTGACTATGGACCTCATTCAGGTTCTGCTACCGCTTCCTATCGCATGCTGGGGGCCGCCCAGCACAGGGCAAGGCCGCCCAGCATGCAAAGTGCCACTCAGCGATGTGATCAATGCGATAGCATCGCAGAATGGGAAATTAAGGACGCCCCCCTGCATACACATGCAGTCGCTCCGCCGCCATCTTTTGCTTTGCAACAGCTGCGCATGATGTCAAGCAGCTGCCCCAAAAATGGTTTGGACACGCCTGCATTTTTGGGACCATGCCCTCGCAACTAAGCCCCCTCCCCACCACGCCGCCTGCAGCTGTCAATCAAAATGCAATTGCATTATCCCAGGTTGCAATTGCATTTTTGACCCCATGCAAGTGCATTCGTCTGATAATCAGCCAGTCTGCATTTTCGCAGCGTTGCTATCAGTGCTGAATAAGGCCATATGGCTGGGAACTGTAGCATAGTGTACAAGTAATCAGCTTCTATAGGAGATGCTGAGCATTCTGCACAATGGTTCCCTATCACCACCGAATGACTACAGTGTAAAGATGAAACTGGACTCAAGCTCAAATTACTTGATTCAAATACTCTTAATACTTTTGCTTTAAGTGGAAGGGCATGCACCAACAATTTGACCACACCCCTTTATGAAATGGGTCTAATCTACTGTACATACATTTTTGCTGCTACTTTCGTGCTCCATTTAAAAAAAAAATTAAATAGCCAACTTCATAGAGGTATCATACTGAAAACACATTGATTTGAGCAAACTAATAAAAACCATGGCCCTCATTCCGAGTTGATCGGTCGCAAGGCGAATTTAACAGAGTTACACACGCTAAGCCTACGCCTACTGGGAGTGTATCTTAGCTTCTTAAAATTGCGACCGATGTATTCGCAATATTGCGATTACAAACTACTTTGCAGTTTCTGAGTAACTTCAACCTTACTCTGCCTGTGCGATCAGTTCAGTGCTTGTCGTTCCTGGTTTGACGTCACAAACACACCCAGCGTTCGCTCAGACACTCCCCCGTTTCTCCAGCCACTCCTGCGTTTTTTCCGGAAACGGTAGCGTTTTCATCCACACGCCCATAAAACGCCGTGTTTCCGCCCAGTAACACCCATTTCCTGTCAATCACATTACGATCGCCGGAGCGATGAAAAAGCCGTGAGTAAAAATACTATCTTCATTGTTAAATTACTTGGCGCAGTCGCAGTGCGAATATTGCGCATGCGTACTAAGCGGATTTTCATTGCGATGCGATGAAAAATACCGACCGATCAACTCGGAATGAGGGCCCATATGCCTCTTTTCTTACAGTTTTCCCAACTGCAGCCTCATATAGGGCACTGTTTATATGGATCTGAGGTTGCAAGCTGGCATCGGGATGGAAAACATGTGTTTCTTTTATTTCATAAATTGCACAGTATGACAAACCACACAAAACAAAACAGTTTAAAACTTACAGTTTAGGAAAAAATGCTCTTTGATATGTCCTGACCTTTGTCTGATTAAATAAATGTTGTCTTTGATACTGGCAATGATTCCTGAAAGGAATGTATTGCAGCCTTAAGGACTGAACACAGTGGCCATCGCTAGTGAAAGAAGAAAATAACAATTTTTCTACATCTGTTAACTGAGACAGATACCATAGGATAGAATAAAATCAAAATAACTATTCAATATTCATTTAGGTGCCTTCTCATGGCATGCTAAAACATACCTCCTCTCCTGGAAGTGTACAGGATAGGGAGATAATACCAGGATAATACCAGTAATTGCAGGTCCATGGGGAGGGGCCAATTTAGATCCCTCCCTCTGACCAACAATTTGTGACAATGGAGGCGGGGCCTAATGTCCGGGAGAAGCACTGAAGAGGAGAAATGAAAAATCAGCATGTACGGTTCCCCCCAAAAAATGTAAATATAACGGACCTGTATGCACAAAATTCTTTATTTTTAATCTACAGTATTTCAGCTTTGAAACCATGCACATTTCTGAAAAGAAATAGGTAGCAAATGCATTCCACAAACTGCTGCAAGATCACCTGCTACAGTCAAATAAAGCATTTTTCAATCAATAAATCAAGGGGTTTAACCTTACCTAACCAACATTTACACTCATTCCAATTAGAAAAGGGGAAAAGGTGGAAGATGTGTAAAATGAATTAGTGTACACTAGTGCATGCGGGTGGTGTTCTGGAGTACCCAGAAACCCCCTGGATGGACTAAAAAAATGTTTTCACTTGGCCGCGGTCCCATGGCTGATGTTCGCAGCCCCACCCCCTTGCGGTGCTATGCGGGTTGGAGGTAGCGGAGCCAATATAACAGAATTCTCCCCACCAAATTTTGGCATTATGCCGTAGGGGAAGGGCCTAATGATGAAAAGTGCATCTGCCTAGACCCAGCATCAATGACTTTCTGCTGCACCATCCTCTGCCCTCAGGGCAGGCTCCAGAAGTCAGTGTGTGTATATGTATGAGGTTCTATGTGTGTGTGTGTATATGTATGTGTTCTATGTGTATATGTATGAGTATGAATCCTGTGTTTGCCCCTGTGTAGAGATGTGCCTTGTGTCCCAGGCTGTGGACAGCGCTGGGGCAGCTTGTCTGTCCCCAGCACTGGGTGTGCAGCAGTGGCGGGTGTCTACTGCAGGGATCAGACGTTTCTCTGCACCAGACTGTCAGCGGCGTCGGGAAGCACCACGGCAGCGGCGCTTTAAACTTGGCGCCATTCTGTCCGCCAATGAAAAGCGCTACCCGTGGGATTTCAAATCCGGCGCCGCCAGCGAGCCAATCGCGGCTCGCGGGGCGCCGGCCAATCGGCGAGGGGCGCGGCGAACCAATCAGCGCTCGCCACGTCATAGGCCCCGCCCCCGGCATCTGATGTCAGACGCCGGGCGGGAGTCGAAGGTCAAGACCGCGCGGAGGAGCGCAGAAGACGCCTGAAAGAAGATGTCCAGCGGTGGCTGGACGCGGAGGCGACGCCACTGACCAGGATGGGTCAGCGGCAGAAGAGGGCGCCGGAGACCCCCGGAGCAGGTGAGGCCTCAGTGAGGCTACTCTCACCCCCTCCCCTTCTCCTCCCTAGACCATCAGGGTGCTCGTGGCCCCGATTAGCCGGGCACTAGGCCCGTGGGACAAAAATAGGCATTAGGCCTGAGCTGCATTAGAGGGCATTAGGCCCTAGTTCACTGGGCCGTTAGGTATATATAAGGTGACCTTGGTTATTAGGCCCAGGTCACCCAACTGGCCACTAGTTAGGCGGGCATTAGGCCGAGGGGCAATACCAGGCACTAGGTCTGAGGGGCATTAGAGGGCACTAGGCCCTAGTTCATGCACGGCCGCTTAGGGAAACAAGGTGACCCTGGGCATTAGGCCCAGGTCACCCAAACGGGCACAAAGTTAGGCGGGCGCTAGGCCCAAGGGTGAAGCCAGGCCTCGGGCCTGTGTGCAAATAGGGGGCAGTAGGCCCAAGTAGGTGTACGGGAGGTGGGTGAGCTGTATGGCACCCACTACCTGGTGTTCTGATTCAGGTCATTAAAGGGACAGCACCGTGGTTGTTACTCGCACCGTGTATTGTGATGTATGTTGTTACCATGCAGGGCAAAGTGTTAGTTTGTAAAGTTTGTGTCTAGTCTTGTTGCACCACACCCACAGAGTTAGTTGAGGGCTATGCTGTTATAGTTGGTATAGGGGTGTTACATTAGGTTACAGTTAGGCCCTGCACGGCTGTTTGTTTGTTTGCCTCCTTACAGGGACCTGTAAGTGGAGAGGAAGATCGCGGTGCAAGACTGACGACGGTGAGTAGCATCTGTGTACGTTTGTCCCTTTGTCTGTCCCCGAGCGCCGGAATAGGGGTTTGCTCATGGACGTGAGAACCCCTTCATCACACTACGTGCGAGAGTGCGAGTGTGTGAAATTTGGGTCGCTGAGGCTTTGTGCCGGTGATGACCTTACACCCAACCGGTGAAGGTCGGCGCCACCCCTGGGCTATCCCCTTTTCCGGTGGATGAAGGGTTGACACCCCCCCTTAAGTTAGTTTATTTTTTCCTCAGTTCGTCCGTCGTCAGCTCTGAGAGGGGATCGCCGTGTCCGGGTCCGACTGAAGATTTCCAGGTCCGTTGAAGGTTCCGGTACCTGAAGGTGAGAGAGTGCAGCGCCTGGTAAGTGGTAAACCTACACCTGCACGGCAGCAGGCACTACACCGCACCGCCACCCTCTTACACCTGCTGTAGAAATATAAAGCAATCATCAGCCCTTCATCATTTATACTAACCAAGCCTCATTATGCTATAGTACATGCTCTGGTAGCTATCCCATTGGATTTAGAACCTTCTTTTCAAGAAGAAAGTAGAATGGAAGGTAGCAAAACTGTTTACAGTATGCAGGTATCGAAATGCAAAATACTGTAAACATTTAGCATATTCTACCTTTACAAATGTGGTTTTCCTAATTTCCTGTAATACTCCCAATCCTCAGCTCTTTTTATATAAGGAAATACTGAATGTTCCGCTTGGTTTGTGTTTCTGTATACTGCATCTCTGTAATTTAAAGGCATCAGCAAAGTCATACCTCACAACACTTGGGAAGTGGTTCCAGGGATATTGTTCACGCACATGAAAATGGGGCGCAGTACAGAGTTTTCATAAATGTTCTGTACTTTCCTGGAGTTGAGCAATTATTTGTACTGTACGTGCACGAACTTCCCTAAGAACTGGTATAGTGGATGCATCCTGCAGTGTGTTTGCACAGAGGCAATGTTGTGATTGAGACGCACAGCATCATAATGTATTGGAAACAGGGATGGACTTGGACTCTAAAACTGCCTTGGCATATTACCCTGCGAGTGCACACAACATGGGGATGTGGTCACGACTCATGGTGGTGTGCCTCGCCTTACGGATGCCTGGCCTCGCGTTATGCCCCATTTCTTTGTATGATGGATGGCAAAGCAGAATACTGGGAGGCTAAGCTGCTCTGTCAGCCCTAGTCTCTCAGTGTAGCCAGACTGATGGAGAATCTGTACCTACTGTAACATATAGCTGGGGCAAGTTTCGATGATATGACCGATGTTTGCATGTAATGGTGCACCAAGCAGGATTTCAACACCTAAAGATACATCCTTGCACACTCAGACGCACACTTGTACACCAGGGGAAGATACTAGTATTAGCCTAAAGAGGAAATAGACTGTAAAGCGGTCACAGCAGTGTGCAGTGAATGAGCCCCTTCATTATTAACAACCAAATACTGTAGTTCAACCACTTTTGGCATCATATGTTAAACATTAAACAAAAAGCCAATGATGCCATTAACTGTAAAATATAGTAGTAATAATAATAATGTAAATAAAACTCAAGAACAGAACAGAGGGCAAATTCCTGCTACATTAATAAACAAATATCAAAGTTATGTGACAACTATAACTATCAGCCCAACATAAAACATTGCTTCTTGGACCAATCAGCGGGAAGATCACATAGCTGTCCACTTCCAAAATCAGCAAGCTACTGAGGAACACACTGAAAACATGGAGTGAATGTATTCTTTTGCAGACCTTCCATGGTTATATAGTGTTTTTAATTTTTCAATGCTTAAGTAATAATTAACAATAGTGTTTCAAAAGCTGTAAAATATCGAAAAATAAGCATTTGCTCTTCAGGGTCTTAAACATGTGCACAATTACAATATAATACTTTTGGACTGAATATTTTATGTATTCTACAAGTGAAATTATCTCTGAATTACAGTGCATTATTCTGTAATGAAATATTTCCTATCTCCCTGTTCCATGCATATGTAGATTGTGAGAGTTTGAATTTATGTGTTTTTTATTTGTATCTTTGTTGTCCATACTGTTTATTTTGGATTGTGAAATATGTTCTCGAACACACTTATAAAAAAAAAAAAATGTGTACAATATACTAAGGAAACACCAGGGGGAATTATATTTAGAACCCAGAAACACTAAAACATTCTTTAGTAAGGAAACTGAATGATGGGGGATATGTATCAAACATTGGAGAGAGATAAAGAGGAGAGAGACAATGTACCAACCAATCATATCCAAATTGTCATTTTTCAAACGCAGCCTGTAAAAGGTCAGTTGGAAGCTGATTGGTTGGTATTTTATCTCTCACCACTTTATCGTTTCCCAAAGTTTGATACATCTACCCATTGTGATTTGGATATTTGTAATGTTCCCACAAATGATGATTAAAAAAAAGTTAACTCTCACGGACAGCATTCATGAAGCAGTGAAAAGAGTGCAAACGTTAGCCAGTGGAGAAGTTGCCCATGGGAACCAATCAGCTGCTCCGCACAATTGTATAGTATGCAAATTATAAATGTTACTTCAATGCTGATTGGTTGCCATGGGCAACTTCTCCACTGGCTCACTTCTCTACACTTTTCACTGCTTCATGAATAGACCCCAGCATTAGGGCACACACACTTGAATTTTGAAAAACAAATGTTAGTTAAAGCATGGCAGTTTGTCTTTACTATAACTGAGCAGTTAATGCAGGTTAACAATTTACTTCAAAGGGGGATATTCAATTGTTTGAAAAGTCAGTTGGGAGTCTGTTTTTTCCTATCTAATAGACACGAAAAAACAGATACCCACCCGACTTTTCAAACATTTGAATTCCCCCCCAAATGTTCAGTAACAAGTCTCAAACTACCCCGTAGCTATCTAACAGCACAGCGTACTAAGAGCTTAGAGAAAAGAGCTGTGACATACTGTACAGCCTGTTCAAGGCAAACTTCCTTCAAAATACAGGATGTCATTATTGGTATGAAGAATTGCCTTTTTGGTGAAGTGTAAGAAACAGGGTCGCTGAAACATCAGATGGACCCCAGTGCTAGAGTGGGGGATTGGGCAGTTGTGGGGGCTTTGGCTATACCCCGCTCAGCATATTGTTTACTGCTGCAAATGGGGTGGTTTTGCTCATTCCAATTTTTACACCATTATAAGAAATGAGTGATGGATAGAGGAAAGCATTTTTAAGGATGGGCAAGATGCCAAAGGTGCTGGGTTCACCTAATAGTGTTTTAGCATGTCAACATAGGACACTTCTCTCATATTCATGGTATTTCAATAGAGCCACCCTCAGATGGCAATTGTCACTTACGATGGCCATACACTGAACAATAATTATTCAGACCAGCTAATAAAAATACTTCTATGAACGATTATCTTTCAGTGTATGGGAGTGAATGATAATTTCTGTGGATTATTTATTTGGTTTTGTCATCAAAATTGTCCAATCCTCCCAACTGTCATCTGACTCCATGCAGTTATACAAAGATCCATACTTTGGAGTCAATTTACTACGCCTTGTAGATAGATAAAGTGGACGGAGATAAAGTACCACCCAATCAGCTCCTAATTGTCATTTTTCAAACCCAGCCTGTGACATGGCAGTTAGGAACTTATTGGCTGGTACTTTACCTCAGTCCACTTTACCTCCATCCAAGGCTTAGTAAATATACCCCTTTGTTAATATGTGCTATGTAACTATAATAAAAGGTCACAACTACATAGATCAATACAGCTATTACAAAGCATTCAAAGGGGTCAATTCAGTTAGGGGCAAGTGAGGCAGACTGTCATTACAATGGCTTAGAAACGTCGGCAATGGCACCTTATCTCACCTCCTTCTCGTCTCCATCTCACCCGGACTCTCATATTTTTGGATCAGCGAGCCCATGAATCAGTGAGCCCACAGTTACTGCAAGTGCCACAAATGTGCACTATTACTTGCTGGGCAAACTGACTTTCCCCTAATTGTAGTGACCCCAAAAGTGCAACACATTTATGAAAACTAACAATATAACTAATAAAGTGCCATATTAGATCAACAATACTACACTACACCCAATCAATGTAAAATCCTAAGCAAAAATAAAAAAATACCATTATTAACAAAATACATTGCTTCTTTATTTTTCATCACTAATCAGCTAAAACAGAAAGCCAAGATATGTTTGCAGGGCAATCACGCTTGGCTATTATATCTTGTGTTATGTCACTATACTGTATGCAAGTAACATGCACAGCATTCATCTCTCTACCTCACTGCTCCTTATTATACTCTCTCGCTGACAAAGACAGATTGCTCTAAGGCTAAACTACATTTTTTTTGCCAAAAGCCCAAAGCACAATTTGAAGAAACATTTAAACAAGTAATTATTTTTATTTCAACTTGGTAATAGTAATGGATATCTTTAAACACCATAAATAGATGTATATATTTTATGTATTGTATTTTTATAATCACCATAGTGATTATATACATTCTGCATAAAACAGTACAAAAATGAATAAAAAAAATTCCTCTTGCAGCTTCTAATCCCTGCCATGCTGATGTGAAGAAATAGACAGAAGGCTACAAAACCAGAAATTGATAAGATTATTTATTTCTGACATAAAAGATGGTTTTCATCAACTGCAACCCCCAACATGCTCAGCCAGCTGGATGATGATTTATACATGATGAGAGATATACATGTATGAGGCTGTGACTGGTGTGTAACAAGAAGATGACTGTGCCCCAATTAAACGATTTTGATAGAGTCAATTTTCCGCCAAAGCACTTTATCCACAGTGAAATTCAGTCCTACACCCCAAATCTTCTCCATCCCAATACACTACAGTAAAAAGCACCACTGACTATATGTTATCCAATGTGAGTTATCTAAACTGTGTTTTCTACCCCTAATTAACTCAATTATAATGCTCTTAAAGTGATCAGTGACCTCCATTAGGACGTACAAAGAGAGAAATCATAGGTTTTACAGGCCATTTCAGCATAAAATCTGAAGCAAAAAAGAGAAAGCACAAACATGAGTATAAGTTTGGGCGCAGTGTGCCTGAGAGGCCACCCTGGTCAAACCTACATATTCCCGCAAAATATCCACAATCTTTGTCACTCATTTTCATTCATAAAATGAGCAAAATAAATAATTAATACATAGTAACATAGTTACATAGTTAGTGAGGTTGAAAAGAGGTAAAATGCCCACTGGGTTCAACCTGTATTCTGTCTTACGCAGTTCAGATTATAAAGCACCGGCTGAAGTAATGGTTTAGTACCAATTGACTACTATGATTGTTACCACTCCCAGATATTAATGTTACTATGTTAAATGTTATAACTCTGGATACTTATTCCAGTTAAAAATGTGTCCAATCCATTTTTAAATGCATTTACAGAGTCTGTCATTATTACCTTCTCCAGCAGGGAGTTCCAAATCTTTATTACCCTTACCGTGAAGAACCCTTTCCTACATTGTGTACGGAATTTTCTCTCCTCTAGCCTCAGCTACAGAGTTCTTTTAATAAACAGATCCCCTGCTAACTCCTTGTAATGACCCTTTACATATTTGGAGATATTAATAATGTCTCCTCTTAGGCGCCTCTTTTCTAGTGTATACATATTTAACCTAGTAAGCCTTTCCTCGTACTCCAGTGTCTCTAACCCTATAATCACTTTAGTAGCTAGATGAAAATAAAAGAAAAAAAATGAACCTTCAAAAGTTGGAGGAGTTTGGGCGCAGTGCGCCTGAGAGGCCAGGAGGGTCACTACTGCACTCCATGCAGGCAGCGGGAAAACTGCCTAGTGGGTGTTTCAAACAGTACCTAGATAGGAAGGTACTAGGAGGGACAGGCCCCTGCGCTCCCTTGGAATGGAGAAGGGAGCGAGAACAGCTTTGTGGCGCCTGTCAGGCCAGCTGCGCCTGACTGAGGGTTAATTGGTTTTGGCAAAAGCAGGTTAGGTCTTGTTTTTGAATTTCACCTAAAACTGGAAATTATTAAAATCGTGTTGTTTTGAGCAGTTTTTATTCAGCATTTTTATCATTTTCAGTTTTTTACACTCATTTACTGTTAGCTATAGATCCCTCACAATTAGCAGAAGTGTACCTCATTTAGATTTAGGAGTAGAGCCATATGTGGGGCTGCGGCATAATTTTGCCCTTTGATAAAATGACTTTGAACAACATAGTAAGAAAATGTAAAATGTACAGATGAATTTAGGCTGACTGAAAATGTTGCCAACCCATAATGTTAAACTCTTCACTGTGGAAGATGAGTGGGGCTTATCCTCAGGATATATACTGTAGCTAGACTGCAGAAAAAGGCTGAATTTAATAAAAAAAAAAAGTTTTTACCTTTGCCCCTTATTCTATATCCTATGCCTACCTGTCCTGTCTGTGTTCCATATATTGTGTCTGTCTATCCTGTCTGTGTTCCATATCTTATGTCTGCCTGTCCTGTCTGTGTTCCATATATTGTGTCTCCCTGTCCTGTCTGTGTTCCATACATTCTGTCTGTCCTGTCTGTGTTTTATATATTGTGTTTCCCTGTCCTGTCTGTGTTCCATATATTCTGTCTGTCTGTCTGTCCTGTCTGTCTGTCCTGTCTGTGTTCCATATATTCTGTCTGTCTGTCTGTCTGTCCTGTCTGTGTTCCATACATTCTGTCTGTCCTGTCTGTGTTTTATATATTGTGTTTCCCTGTCCTGTCTGTGTTCCATATATTCTGTCTGTCTGTCTGTCTGTCCTGTCTGTGTTCCCAAACCTGTGTCTGCATGTCCTGTCTATGCTCCATATCATAGTGTCTGCCTGTTCTGTCTGTTTTCCCTAACCTGTGTCTGCCTGTCCTGTCTTGTGTTCCATATCCTATGCCTGCTTGTCCTGTCTGTTTCATATATTGTGTATGCCTGTCCTGTCTGTGTTCCATACCCTATGTCTGCCTGTCCTGTCTGTGTTCCATGTATTGTGTCTGCCTGTCCTGTCTGTGTTCCATACCCTATGTCTGCCTGTCCTGTCTGTGTTCCATGTATTGTGTCTGCCTGTTCTGTCTGTGTTCCATATCCTTGGTGCCTGTTTGTCCTGTCTGTGCTCCCTTACCTGTGTGTGCCTGTCCTGTCTGTGTTTCATATTCTATGTCTGCCTGTCCTGTCTGTGTTCCATATATTGTGTTTGCCCATCCGGTCTGTATTTCATATATTGTGTCTGCCCGTCATGTCTGTGTTACATACATAGTGTCTGCCTGTTCTGTCTGTTTTCCCTAACCTGTGTCTGCCTGTCCTGTCTTGTGTTCCATATCCTATGCCTGCTTGTCCTGTCTGTTTCATATATTGTGTATGCCTGTCCTGTCTGTGTTCCATATCCTATGTCTGCCTGTCCTGTCTGTGTTCCATGTATTGTGTCTGCCTGTCCTGTCTGTGTTCCATACCCTATGTCTGCCTGTCCTGTCTGTGTTCCATGTATTGTGTCTGCCTGTCCTGTCTGTGTTCCATATCCTTGGTGCCTGTTTGTCCTGTCTGTGCTCCCTTACCTGTGTCTGCCTGTCCTGTCTGTGTTTCATATTCTATGTCTGCCTGTCCTGTCTGTGTTCCATATATTGTGTTTGCCCATCCGGTCTGTATTTCATATATTGTGTCTGCCCGTCATGTCTGTGTTACATACATTGTGTCTGCCTGTGCTGTCTGTGGTCCATACCGTGTCTGTACTAGCTATTGTACATTCCCTGAGTCCCTGGCTCATGCAGCTGGTACTTAGCGGTCCCTTTGAGGGGACAATAAAATGTGTTCTCCAGGGGGCTATTGTCCCAGTGCTAGTGAGGAGGCAGCTTAAAAATCAGAATGCGTGACCCACACATTGCACAGTGGAATGAGTTTTCATAAACCCTTGCAGGGTAGTAGAAGGATACTGTAGAAGTGGGAGAGCAGTCACCATATCTACACATATTTCTTACATTCCAGAGTTTTAGGAGATCATGTCTAAAGTAACATTCTGGAATTAGTCCTAGAGTTAGGATAATAGCTGTGTACTCAATTTACTTTTTATTATTCTATATTATTTATTATTTATTTGCAAATCTTTCTCTTAACTAACTTAATGATACATGTATTTATTTATTTATTTATTTATGCTAAACGGACAATTGTTTATTTATTACAGTTTTGCAATACTAAATATACTGTACTAGATATGAGGTAAAATCTCAATTTGTGCTTCGGCCATTTACATTGGTGGTCATTCCGAGTTGTTCGCTCGCTAGTAGTTTTTAGCAGCCGTGCAAACGCTATGCCACCTCCCACTGGGAGTGTATTTTAGCTTAGCAGAAGTGCTAATGAAAGGATCGCAGAGCGGCTACAAAATAATTTTGTGCAGTTTCAGAGTAGCTTCAGACCTACTCAGCACTTGCGATCACTTCAGACTGTTCAGTTCCTGTTTTGACTTCACAAACACGCCCTGCGTTCGCCCAGCCACGCCTGCATTTTTCCGAACACTCCCTGAAAATGGTCAGTTGACACCTTGAAACGCCCACTTCATGTCAATCACTCTGCGGCCAGCAGTGCGACTGAAAAGCTTCACTAGACCCTGTGTGAAACTACATTGTTCGTTGTAATAGGAAGTCACGCGTGCGCATTGCGCCGCATGCGCATGCGCAGAAGTGCCTTTTTTTGTCTCATCGCTGCACAGTGAACAAATCCAGCTAGCGATCAGCTCGGAATGACCACCATTGTTCACTGCATTGCTTAAATTTCTTTATTAAATCAATTGCTCCATATATGTAAGGTAGTACAGTAAACACTTTTAATTTGGACACTCCTTCAGTGATTGTTGAGGGAATCTCTTTATTTGTGAGTAAAAAAGAATATTGTATATTATAATATATGAAATTATATTCCCCAGTAATGGTTTATAGTGCCACTGACTGATAAGGTTGTTTTCAGAATGTTATATTACACTAATATACTGCTTTTTTCATAAAAGTTTTTTTCTTTTCTTCTATTGCTGTTATCATGTACTAGTTTATATAATCAATGTCATTAATCACCAATTCACATGAATTGATCAGTACCCTTTTGATTAGAATCCATTTGTTGTATTTTAGCTCAGCTAGCATGAGGGAGTGGTATGAAAAGAATGAAATATACTGATATAACTTGTAAAAATACATTTACTTTTGGATATGACGCTCATCATAGATATGCAAAACTCAGATGTTTATTTAATCTGAATTCAAACCACTCATCCCTAATCAGATTTATTCCCAATAGCTAACAAAGCTAGCTGTCTTAATAAATCAGCATGCATCCAGAAAGAGGCAACATGAAGAGACACATGTTCTGGGCTTGGAACTACAGTTTAACATTTGTATATGCTGTTATGGCTAGAGAGGCCATTGGTCAGAAGTGTACTTTTCCCTGCACAAGTGTACTTTACATTGCATTCATTTAATATGCCACAAGGGATGAATGACAACACTTATTATATTCAAGGACACACTGCACAAGCCAAAGCTGATTCATCCACAGTAAATGTACAAAGAAGCTTTCTCTCTACAGCGTGCCTTCCCCAGAAGTGATTACAGCGGGGTAGAATGCACTGGTTACCACACAAATTAGCTTTCAGGAAGAAAGACATTGAAGTGTGCGTGTGAAAGCTGTGTCCAAGAGTTCTGTGACATCACATCCATTTTTATGTCAGCAGGCGTGTGTAGCTTCAAATTGAGCCAGGTGCATGCTATGTCTTTGCAGGAACAAAAGCAATATAAACATCTATGCATTCTGGCACCTTCTCTGTGTATTAACCACTACATGGTGTTTTCAGAAAGGATCAGCAACTGTACAGAGGAAAATTCACATATAAATTGATTGTGCCACCATTGAAACAGCTTCCTGATAACGTCAGTCCTTCTTAAACCAAATGTCTTGCAACATATCTCCTTGCATTTCTATTAGAGGGCTAAACAAGGCCTCAAACTAATGAAAATAATACTAGGTGAAAAATGTGTTTTGCTCTTCTATTACCCATATCAGTCTCAATGATTCTTCCTGCCTCTCTCACAAGTAAATAGCACTCAACCTTCAAGTAAATACTCAGCAACTGATATGTGGACTGGGATGGGGTTAGAAGACGCAAAGAGAGAAAAAGAGCAAGAGAGGGAAATCTATCTATCTGTCTATCTATCTATCTATCTATCTATCTATCTATCTATCTATCTATCTATCAGTCTGTCTGTCTGTCTGTCTGTCTGTCTGTCTGTCTGTCTGTCTATCTATCTATCTATCTACCTATCTATCTATCTATCTATCTATCTATCTATCTATCTATCTATCTATCTATCTATCTATCATCTCTTTGTGGGGATAGGTATCACACCATCAAAATAGATAAAGTAGGGTAGTTTCCCATAGCAACTGATCAGCTTCTGTCATTTTATAATAAAAAGGGGGGTTAGGGTACTGCGCTCGGTGAGAAAAATAAGGATTTTTAACCTAGGTTGCTGCTTGGAGTGGTGGAATCTCTACCTAGTCCACTGTTAGTCAGGATACATAAAAGGCAGGTGTACTCCTAGCGCTACCGTGGATAGACACACAATACTTGTTTTAAAAGAGAGTGTATTTATTGTACACAATCACAAAACAGCTTAAAATGACGTGGCATTGTGAAATTTTTAAGGTCTATTTTAAGGCAAGTAATACCACTTTTCCACTAGTGTAGCACGGGTCGCAGCCGTGTCGCCTGACACGGCTGCGACCCGTGCTACAGCCCCCTGCAGACAGTGCTCACCAACCCGGCAATTGCCGGGTTGGTGACGCGCTAGTGACGCGGTAGGGGCGGCGCTGGGAGATCACATGATCTCCCAGCGCCGCCCTCCCTATGCACTGTGAACGTGAGCCGTGTCGCCTCGACATGGCTCCCATTCACACTAGACAGCTAACCGGGTTAAACACGTGTTCAACCCGGCTAGTTACCCGGGTAGGATTCCCGGATCACTTGATCCAGGAATTTGCCAGGGAACCCTTTCCCACTAGGGAAAAACATGGATAAATGCGCGCCCCGCGCATTTACCGGTGTTTAAAAAAGCTAGTGGAAAAGGGGTATTATTAGTATTATTATTATTATCCTTTATTTATATGGCGCCACAAGGGATCCGCAGCGCCCAATTACAGAGTACATAAACAAATAATCAAGCAGGAAATTAATGTATTAATGATGTGAGCCTAGACCAGACTGTTGTTATTATTACTGGTCTTAAAAAATGAATTTCTTGGGTATAATTGCTATTTGCGGGGAGTGTTCCTAGTACCGTAAAACAATCCACAAACAAAAACAAATAACACACATATATAGAAAGGTAAAGTAAATTGCAGTAAAAAAAGATACTTTGAGGTCTGGATGGCTGTTATTGAAATTACAAAGTTTTCCTTACTCCAAAGCTTGACCTCTAGTGCACAGTAATTAAAGTCAATTAAGTGTGATCACTTGAGGTGGATCAGAATAAACATCAGTTCAAAGTTATTAAGGTACATATGTGAAGGTGATGCGCTGTTTGTGTCTTACCCACTCCGTCACTTTGTGTAATGGTAACGTTATTTGTAAGTTTCCTGGTTGTAGTTTGTTGCCCCAAAGCCAATTAAGTGGTCGGTGTGCTTTTTTCTGCAATGTCAGACCCTCATGCCAGATAGTAGATGTTTACTGAAAACTAGTGATGAGCGGGTTCGGTTTCCGAGAAACCGAACCCACCCGAGCTTTACCTTTTTGTACACGGGTCCGAGCAGGCTCGGATCCTTCCGCCTTGCTCGGCTAACCTGAGCGCGCCCGAACGTCATCATCCCGCTGTCGGATTCTCGCGAGATTCGGATTCTATAAGCAGCCGCGCGTCGCCGCCATTTTCACACGTGCATTGAGATTGATAGGGAGAGGACGTGGCTGGCATCCTCTCCGTTTATACGAGACACTACAGTTGATCTGATTGCTTTGCTTTGCTTGTTTATTTTACTATTGTGGGGAGGATTGGGGAGCAGCTGTTAGGAGGAGTATAGTGCAGAGTTTTGCTGATAGTGACCACCAGTTTTTTATCCGTTCTCTAATCTGCCTGAAAAAAACGCTCCATACCATATCTGTGCTCATTGTGCTGCATGATATATCTGTGCTGAGTGCTCACACTGCTTAATTGTGGGGACTGGGGAGCAGCTATAGCAGGAGTACAGTGCAGAGTTTTCCTGACAGTGACCACCAGTATACGTTTGTCTGCCTAAAAAACACTCCTGTGGCTTTTTTTTTATACTAGTAGTTTAGCAGTTTGCTGACAGTGTCCACCAGGTCCATTATACTGTATATAGCAGTACGGTAGGCCACTGCTGTACCTACCTCTGTGTCGTCACTCGTCATCCATAAAGTATACTATCCATCCATCTACATTGTATACCTGTGGTGGCTTTTTTTTATACTAGTAGTTTAGCAGTCTGCTGACAGTGTCCACCAGGTCCATTATACTGTATATAGCAGTACGGTAGGCCACTGCTGTACCTACCTCTGTGTCGTCACTCGTCATCCATAAAGTAAAGTATACTATCCATCCATCTACATTGTATACCTGTGGTGGCTTTTTTTTTTATACTAGTAGTTTAGCAGTCTGCTGACAGTGTCCATCAGGTCCATTATACTGTATATAGCAGTACGGTAGGCCACTGCTGTACCTACCTCTGTGTTGTCACTCGTCATCCATAAAGTAATAGTATACTATCCATCCATCTACATTGTATACCTGTGGTGGCTTTTTTTTCATACTAGTAGTTTAGCAGTCTGCTGACAGTGTCCACCAGGTCCATTATACTGTATATAGCAGTACGGTAGGCCACTGCTGTACCTACCTCTGTGTCGTCACTCGTCATCCATAAAGTATACTATCCATCCATCTACATTGTATACCTGTGGTGGCTTTAAGTTGTGCGCATTAAAATATGGAGAACAAAAATGTGGAGGTTAAAAAAATAGGGAAAGATCAAGATCCACTTCCACCTCGTGCTGAAGCTGCTGCCACTAGTCATGGCCCAAGATGATGAAATTCCATCAACGTCGTCTGCCAAGGCCGATGCCCAATGTCATAGTACAGAGCATGTAAAATCCAAAACACAAAAGATCAGTAAAATGCCTCAAAAATCAAAATTAAAAGCGTCTGAGGAGAAGCGTAAACTTGCCAATATGCCATTTACGACACGGAGTGGTAAGGAACGGCTGAGGCCCTGGCCTATGTTCATGGCTAGTGGTTCAGCTTCACATGAGGATGGAAGCACTCATCCTCTCGCTAGAAAAAAGAAAAGACTTAAGCTGGCAAAAGCACAGCAAAGAACTGTGCGTTCTTCAAAATCACAAATCCCCAAGGAGAGTCCAATTGGGTCGGTTGCGATGCCTGACCTTCCCGACACTGGACGGGAAGAGCTTGCGCCATCCACCATTTGCACGCCCCCTGCAAGTGCTGAAAGGAGCACCCGCAGTCCGGTTCCTGATAGTCAAATTGACGATGTCACTGTTGAAGTACACCAGGATGAGGATATGGGTGTTGCTGGCGCTGGGGAGGAAATTGACAAGAAGGATTCTGATGGTGATGTGGTTTGTTTAAGTCAGGCACCCGGGGAGACACCTGTTGTCCGTGGGAGGAATATGGCCCTTGACATGCCTGGTCAAAATACAAAAAAAATCAGCTCTTCGGTGTGGAATTATTTCAACACAAATGCGGACAACAGGTGTCAAGCCGTGTGTTGCCTTTGTCAAGCTGTAATAAGTAGGGGTAAGGACGTTAACCACCTCGGAACATCCTCCCTTATACGTCACCTGCAGCGCATTCATCATAAGTCAGTGACAAGTTCAAAAACTTTGGGTGACAGCGGAAGCAGTCCACTGACCACTAAATCCCTTCCTCTTGTAACCAAGCTCCTGCAAACCACACCACCAACTCCCTCAGTGTCAATTTCCTCCTTACTCAGGAAAGCCAATAGTCCTGCAGGCCATGTCACTGGCAAGTCTGACGAGTCCTCTCCTGCCTGGGATTCCTCCGATGCATCCTTGAGTGTAACGCCTACTGCTGCTGGCGCTGCTGTTGTTGCTGCTGGGAGTCGATGGTCATCCCAGAGGGGAAGTCGGAAGACCACTTGTACTACTTCCAGTAAGCAATTGACTGTCCAACAGTCCTTTGCGAGGAAGATGAAATATCACAGCAGTCATCCTGCTGCAAAGCGGATAACTGAGGCCTTGGCATCCTGGGCGGTGAGAAACGTGGTTCCGGTATCCATCGTTAATTCAGAGCCAACTAGAGACTTGATTGAGGTACTGTGTCCCCGGTACCAAATACCATCTAGGTTTCATTTCTCAAGGCAGGCGATACCGAAAATGTACACAGACCTCAGAAAAAGACTCACCAGTGTCCTAAAAAATGCAGTTGTACCCAATGTCCACTTAACCACGGACATGTGGACAAGTGGAGCAGGGCAGACTTAGGACTATATGACTGTGACAGCCCACTGGGTAGATGTATTGCCTCCCGCAGCAAGAACAGCAGCGGCGGCACCAGTAGCAGCATCTCGCAAATGCCAACTCGTTCCTAGGCAGGCTACGCTTTGTATCACCGCTTTCCAGAATACGCACACAGCTGAAAACCTCTTACGGCAACTGAGGAAGATCATTGCAGAATGTCTTACCCCAATTGGACTCTCCTGGGGATTTGTGACATCGGACAACGCCAGCAATATTGTGCGTGCATTACATCTGGGCAAATTCCAGCACGTCCCATGTTTTGCACATACCTTGAATTTGGTGGTGCAGAATTATTTAAAAAATGACAGGGGCGTGCAAGAGATGCTGTCGGTGGCCAGAAGAATTGCGGGCCACTTTCGGCGTTCAGGCACCGCGTACAGAAGACTGGAGCACCACCAAAAATACCTGAACCTGCCCTGCCATCATCTGAAGCAAGAGGTGGTAACGAGGTGGAATTCAACCCTCTATATGCTTCAGAGGATGGAGGAGCAGCAAAAGGCCATTCAAGCCTATACATATGGCCACGATATAGGCAAAGGAGGTGGAATGCACCTGTCTCAAGCGCAGTGGAGAATGATTTCAACGTTGTGCAAGGTTCTGCAACCTTTTGAACTTGCCACACGTGAAGTCAGTTCAGACACTGCCAGCCTGAGTCAGGTCATTCCCCTCATCAGGCTTTTGCAGAAGAAGCTGGAGACATTGAAGGAGGAGCTAAAACAGAGCGATTCCGCTAGGCATGTGGGACTTGTGGATGGAGCCCTTCATTCGCTTAACCAGGATTCACGGGTGGTCAATCTGTTGAAATCAGAGCACTACATTTTGGCCACCGTGCTCGATCCTAGATTTAAAACCTACGTTGTATCTCTCTTTCCGGCAGACACAAGTCTGCAGGGGTTCAAAGACCTGCTGGTGAGAAAATTGTCAAGTCAAGCGGAACGTGACCCGTCAACAGCTCCTCATTCACATTCTCCCGCAACTGGGGGTGCGAGGAAAAGGCTAAGAATTCCGAGCCGACCCGCTGGCGGTGATGCAGGGCAGTCTGGAGCGAGTGCTGACATCTGGTCCGGACTGAAGGACCTGCCAACGATTACTGACATGTCGTCTACTGTCACTGCATATGATTCTCTCACCATTGAAAGAATGGTGGAGGATTATATGAGTGACCGCATCCAAGTAGGCACGTCAGACAGTCCGTACGTATACTGGCAGGAAAAAGAGGCAATTTGGAGGCCCTTGCAGAAACTGGCTTTATTCTACCTAAGTTGCCCTCCCTCCAGTGTGTACTCCGAAAGAGTGTTTAGTGTAGCCGCTCACCTTGTCAGCAATCGGCGTACGAGATTACTTCCAGAATATGTGGAGAAGATGATGTTCATTAAAATGAATTATAATCAATTCCTCCGTGGAGACATTCACCAGCCGCAATTGCCTCCAGAAAGTACACGGGGACCTGAGATGGTGGATTCCAGTGGGGACGAATTAATAATCTGTGAGGAGGGGGATATACACAGTGAAAGGGGTGATGAATCGGACAATGATGATGAGGTGGACATCTTGCCTCTGTAGAGCCAGTTTGTGCAAGGAGAGATTGATTGCTTCTCTTTTGGTGGGGGCCCAAACCAACCAGTCATTTCAGTCACAGTCGTGTGGCAGACCCTGTCGCTGAAATGATGGGTTCGTTAAAGTGTGCATGTCCTGTTTATACAACATAAGGGTGGGTGGGAGGGCCCAAGGACAATTCCATCTTGCACCTCTTTTTTCTTTCATTTTTCTTTGCATCATGTGCTGTTTGGGGACTATTTTTTTCAAATGCCATCCTGTCTGACACTGCAGTGCCACTCCTAGATGGGCCAGGTGTTTGTGTCGGCCACTTGGGTCGCTGAGCTTAGTCACACAGCTACCTCATTGCGCCTCTTTTTTTCATTGCATCATGTGCTGTTTGGGGAGTATTTTTTTGAAGGGCCATCCTGCCTGACACTGCAGTGTCACTCCTAGATGGGCCAGGTGTTTGTGTCGGCCACTTGGGTCGCTGAGCTTAGTCACACAGCTACCTCATTGCGCCTCTTTTTTTCTTTGCATCATGTGCTGTTTGGGGACTATTTTTTTCAAGTGCCATCCTGCCTGACACTGCAGTGCCACTCCTAGATGGGCCAGGTGTTTGTGTGGGCCACTTGTGTCGCTTAGCTTAGCCATCCAGCGACCTCGGTGCAAATTTTAGGACTAAAAATAATATTGTGAGGTGTGAGGTGTTCAGAATAGACTGAAAATGAGTGGAAATTATGGTTATTGAGGTTAATAATACTATGGGATCAAAATGACCCCCAAATTCTATGATTTAAGCTGTTTTTTAGTGTTTTTTGAAAAAAACACCCGAATCCAAAACACACCCGAATCCGACAAAAAATTTCCGGTGAGGTTTTGCCAAAACACGTCCGAACCCAAAACACGGCCGCGGAACCGAACCCAAAACCAAAACACAAAACCCGAAAATTTTCCGGTGCACATCACTACTGAAAACACACACTGCCAGTGAATGGATGTTGGTGTGGCTTGTGTGGAGGTGGGTGCTGGTAAATACCTCTTGCGGCAAGTTGTCACAGCTTATGGGACTTCTCGCTACTCCTGGCTGCAGAGATCGATCAGATTTGCTGGGTGTCCGCCGGCGGAGCTTACCGAGCAGTCCGCTGAGTACACTGGTGCGGCTCTGTTCGGGATCAGTATCTCTGTAATCAACTAGTTTCGCCTTGTGCAGGCTTCCTCAGGATTGCAGCCAGGAGGACCGAGAAGATGGATAGATAGATAGATAGACAGACAGACAGACAAGACAGACAAGACAGACAGACAGATAGATAGATAGATAGATAGATAGATAGATAGATAGATAGATAGATAGATCGATCGATCCACTCCCTTCACAACTCCAACAAGCAGAACTGTTGGTATCCCAGATAAGGGGGAAAATGCACTATTCTTGAGAACTCACTGCCATGCGCTTAAACCCTAAAATATATTGTACTGTACCATTAGTATTAGCAGGGCAGGAGAGTCACACTTGTTGCTGCAATATGTGATGAAAAGAAATTAAACTTATCAGGGCAAAACTGCATAAATTACTAAATTGGTACCACGATAAGAACCAACCCCTGATCTGCCACTTGTTTGAAAAACTGCCCCTTGTCATTAAGATATCCATGCTGTGCACAAGCCCTGGCAGTGCACAAGCTTATCCTGCAACCTCCATGACTGTGGAGGGATGCAACAATGGCAAAAATATGGTTCCCCATTCCCAATAATGCACCAAGCTTCAGAAAGTGAAACTTTTTGTATCTTGGACCCGATAGACAACGCCCTCTAGTAAACACTCCCACAAGTCATTAAACACCTTCACCAACTGAAGTAGAGGACACAGGGGCAGTTCGCTAACGATAGAGAGGTGTTTTGTTTTTATAAACTGATTTATTCAATGCTACAAGATGAAACTTTTTATAAAAAAAAAGCTTATTCTCTGTGGAATATTCACCCAATTCTGCATTTGAACATGGAATTTTGAATGACCTTAAGAAAAGTTCCACACGGAATCTCCCCCAGCATTTTTTGTTCCATTTAGCTTTATTCTAAATTTGATATTACTCAATCTAATATTACTCAATCCTCTGCCTTATTTCAACATAAACCCCACCACAGAGCATGGTAAATTGAATGGTATGGTCCCATTGCTAGTTGTAAAAATGTGTATTTACAAGGACTGGCCATTCAATGAAATGGGCATGCAAGAGGTAGAACTCAAGTATTGCCTCATTGGACCTTCAAATCTCTTCAAAACTGCCTGCAAAACTAAATTTTTCCAAATTTTGCTGAAGCTTTGTTCATCTCTACCTTCAATGGCCAAAATAAATACGAATCTACTGTACGTGTGACATAAAATAATGGGGATTAGGAAATGCATATATAAATGGAGAAATAATATTTAATTTGCCAAACATGGAAAACGAAGTCCATAAAGTGAATTATTTTGTTCTGTTCTTTGTGGAACGTACAAATCTTCTGGGGAAGCACCACTGAGATGTTACCATAAATAAAGAGTACATGGCTAGAGTATGCTGTTTGATGTTTTTGTATTTGCCATTTAATCCTTTTGTGCATGCTGTAGTTGCATGTACTACTGGATGACAAAGTACTTTCACAACAGGGTTTTGAGAAAACCAATCTGTTCCTTGTTTTGTACATAGACCATGTGAATCTTGAATTTCTCCTAAAGCACTAGAAAAAACTACTGCATGTAAACCATCAAATTTGAGCTAGTGCAATCATTTAATCAAAATCCTTATGGTGGCTACATGCATACTGGTGTTACTGCATTTATAATGTACCTAATGCAAGTTGCATGTAAAAAGCTGTGAAAATTAAACTTGTACCGAGTAACACCTCATATATTTGTGTTATTACATGTATTGGAGATGCGATGCACTGCACTGTTTTTTGTTTTTCTTTAATGCTTCTATTTCCATTGCATTGTAATGGCCACAGTTAAAAGCTTACATCTAACTCAGTTGGACCACATTATAAAAGTAATGGGATGAACTCAAAAAATATTTACGAACGTGTGCCTTTGCCTTGTAAAATATAATGTGTTCCTTTTTTCTGGTCATGGATGCATGTAGAAAAAATACAGATAGAACCCACTTAAAATAGAGCTAGAACACATAACCAAAATCATATTGGGCTGATAGAGAATGAGCACAACACTGGTTGCTCTGATCATGCCCACAATGCAAAACATGCATATCTTTAATTGCATCCTAGGTCACCTGACACTTGGGGGCAGATTCATTTGAGGTTTAGACTACAAAAGGCAGATTCTGATTGTAGCCTACTGTATGTAGGAGTAAGCAGAATCTACCTACCATAACTGTAAGATATTTGTATATTGTGAGCTTGCGTTGAATAGAATCTGTCCCTTGAGGGTCATATGTGTTGTTTACATTAAAAGAACCCAAAAATATATATATATGACAAATATAAGCTCAAACATGTTACCATATAAGACATATCTGATTTAACATTTGTACAAGAGCAAATACAAAAGAGGACTAATCTTTAACCTAGAGATGTGCGGCGGACACTTTTTGTGTTTTGGTTTTGGATCTGTTTCCCCGCTCATGTTTTGGATCTGGATTGGTTTTGCCAAAACCACCCTTTCGGGTTTTGGTTTTGGATCTGGATGATTTAAAAAAAAAACCATACAAACAGCTAAAATCACTTGGGGGTAATTTTGATCCTACTGTATTATTAACCTCAATAACATTAATTTCCACTCATTTCCAGTCTATTCTGAACACCTCACACCCCACAATATTGTTTTTAGGCCAAAAGGTTGCACCAAGGTCACTGGATGACTATGCTAAGCGACACAAGTGTGCGGCACAAACACCTGGCCCATCTAGTCTAGGAGTGGCACTGCAGTGGCAGACAGGATGGCAGTTTTAAAAACTAGGCCCCAAAGAGCACATAATGCACAGGAAAAAAAAGAGGTGCAAGATAGAATTGTCCTTGGGCCCTCACACCCACCCTGTTGTATAAACAGGACACGCACACTTTCACAAACCAATCATTTAAGTGACAGGGTCTGCCACACGACTGTGGCTAAAATTATTGGTTTGTTTGTGCCCCCACAAAAAAAGAAGCAATTAATCCTCCCACCAAAAAAGAAACAATTAATCTCTCCTTGCACAAACTGGCTCTACAGAGGCAAGATGTCATCCTCATCCTCTGATTCCTAGCCCCTTTAAATGTGCACATCCTCCTCCTCACAGAGTATAAATTCATCCCCACCAGAATCCACCATCACAGGTCCCTGTGTACTTTCTGGAGGCAATTTCTGGTAAAGGTCTTCCTGGAGGAATTTATAATTAATTTTGATGAACATCATCTTCTCCACAGTTTGTGGAAGTAACCTCCTATGCCGATCGCTGAAAGGCTACCGGCTGCATTAAACACTCTTTTGGAGTACACACTGGAGGGGGGGGGGGGGGGGGAGGGGGGCACAACTTAGTTAAAATAAAGCCAGTTTGTGCAAGGGCCTCCAAATTGCCTCTTTTTCCTGCCAGTATACATAGAGACTGTCTGACATGCATACTTGGATACTGTCACCTATATAATTCTCCACCATTCTTTCAATGGTAACAGCATCATATGCAGTGGCAGTAGACATGTCAGTAATTGTCAGTCCGGACCAGATGTCAACAATTGCTCCAGACTGCCCTGTATCACCGCCAGCGGGTGGGCTCAGAAATGTTAGCCTTTTCCTCGCAGCCCCAGTGGCAGGTTAAAATGAAGGAGGAACTGTTGACGGGTCACGTTCCGCTTGAGTTGACAATTTTCTCACCAGCAGGTATTTGAACCTCTGCAGACTTGTGTCTGCCGGTAAGAGAGATACAACGTAGGCTTTAAACCTAGGATTGAGTACAGTGGCCAAAATGTAGTGCTCTGAATTCAACAGATTGACCACCCTTGAATACTGGCAATGCAAATAAAGGGCTCCATCCACAAGTCCCACATACTTTGCGGAATTGCTCCGTCTTAGATCCTCTTTCAATTTCTCCAGCTGCTTCTGCAAAACCCTGATGAGGGGAATGACCTGACCAAGTTCAAAGGGTTGGAGAACCTTGCACAACACAGAAATCAATCTTCACTGCGCTTGAGTCAGGTGTATTACCCGTCCTTTGCCTATAACATAGGTGGATGTATGGGCTTGAATGGCCTTTTGCTGCTCCTCCAATCTCTGAAGCATAGAGAGGGTTGAATACAACCTCGTTACCACCTCTTGCTTCAGGTGATGGCAGGGTAGGTTCAGGAGTGTTTGCTGGTGCTACAGTTTTCGTCATGCAGTGGCTGAATGTCGAAAGTGGCCCGCAATTTTTCAGGCCACCGACAGCATCTCCTGCATGCCCCTGTCATTTTTCAAAAAATTCTGCACCACCAAATTAATTGTATGTGCAAAACATGGGACATACTGGAATTTGCCCAGATGTAATGCATGCACAATATTGGTGACGTTGTCCGATATCACAAATCCCCAGAAGAGTCTAAGTGGGATAAGCCATTGTGCGATGATGTCCCTCAGTTTCTGTAAGAGGTTGTCACTGGTGTGCCTCTTACGGAAACCGGCGACACACAGCTTAGCCTGCCTAGGAACGAGTTGGCGTTTGTGAGATGCTGCTACTGGTGCCGCTGCTGTTTTTGCTGCAGGAGGCAATACATCTACCCAGTGGGCTGTCACAGTTATACAGTCCTTAGTTTGCCCTGCTCTACTTGTCCATATGACCGTGGTTAAGTGGACAGTGGGTACAACCGCATATTTAAGGACACTGAGGACACTTTTATTAATGTCCCTGTACAGACTGAGAATTGCTTTCCTAGTGAAGTGGAATCTAGACAGGATTTGATACCGGGAAAACAGTATGTCCATCAACTGTCTAAATCCCACTGCACTAATGGCGGATACCGGATGCACGTCTAACACCAGCATAGTTGTTAGGCCTCAGGAATCCGCTTTGCAACAGGGTGACTGCTGTCATATTTCATCTTCCTTGCAAAGGACTGTTGGACAGTCAATTGCTTAGATAAAGTAGTACAAGTGGTCTTCCAACTTCCCCTCTGGGATGACGATCGACTCCTAGCAGCAACAACAGCAGCAGCAGTAGGCGTACCACTCAAGGATCCTCCAGAGGAATCACGGTTAGGAGTGGACTCATCAGTCATGCCAGTGACATGGCCTGCAGGACTACTTATGTTCCTGACTGAGGAGGAAATTTACATTGACGGAGTTGGTGGTGTGGCTTGCAGGAGCTTGGGTACAACAGGAAGAAGGTATTTTGGTGTCATTGGACTGCTTACGCTCTTACCCAAAGTTTCTGAACTTGACAATGACTACTGATTAATGCACTGCTGGTGACGTATAAGGGAGGATGTTCCCAGGTGGTTAACATCCTTACCCCTACTTATTACGGATTGACAAAGGCAACACATGTCTTGATAACTGTTGTCCGGATTTGTGGAGACATAATTCCACACCGAAGAGGTGGCTTTTTTTGGTATTTTGCCTAGGCATGACAATGGGCTTCTCATCCCATGGACAACAACTGTCTCCACTGGTGCCTTATTCAAAGAAACTACATTACTATCAGAATATTCATCGTCAACTTCCTCCACAGAGCCAGCTACACCCATATCCTCCACATCCTGGTGTACGTTTACAGTGGCATGCTGAATCTCAATATCAGTGACTGGACTGGCGATGCTCTTCCCAGCACTTGCAGGGGGCGTGCAAATGGTGATAGGAGCCTCTTCTTTCCATACAGTCTTGGAAAGGTCAGGCCTAGACATTGCAACCACGGACACATTTGGACTCTGCTTGGGGATTTGTGATATCTCTGAATGCACAGTTGTTTTTTCTTCTGCTTTAACAAGCTTAGTTTTTTTAATTTTTCAAGAGGAAGGAGGGCTTCCATCCCCATGAGAAGCTGAGCCACCAGTCATGAACATAGGCCAAGGCTTTAGCCTTTCCTTGCCACTTCGTGTCGTGAATGGCACATTGCCAATTTTACATTTCTCATCAGATAAAAAAATGTTTTCTGATTATAAATTTTTGCTTCTTGGATTTTAAATGCCTTCTATGACATTGGGCGTCGACCATAGCAGATGACGTTGATGGAATTGCATTGTCAATGTCATGACTGGTGGCAGCAGCAGCTTCAGCAGTAGTACTGGGAATTGGAAGTGGATCCTGATCTTCCACTATTTTTTCCTCCAAATTGTTCTCCAATTCACAGGACAGCACCCCTTTATTATTACAGCACACAGGGCAGTGCCCCTTTATTTTCACAGCACCCCTGTATTCTTACAGCATACGGGACCAGTGTGCTTTTATTTAAACTACTGCACCCCTGAATTTTTACAGCATACAGGGCCAGTGTAATGTTATTTTAACAGCAGCACCCCTATATTTTGCAGCATACAGCAGCAGTGTGCTTTTAATTTTTAACAACTGAACCCCTGAATTCTTACGGCATACAGGGCCAGTGTAATGTTATTTTAACAACAGCACCCTTATATTTTACAGCATACAGGAGGATGGCTACACCCATGTACAGCTGCAGCACATGAAACAGAGACACCAGTGACAGCCAGGAGAGCACCCCTAACACAGCACAGGTACACCACAGTGACTGCAGCAGCACCCCCACAGAGCACACACTAACCCCAACCAACACCACCACCCACATAGAGACAGAAGTCTGTCTCCCTCACTCTCCAAGTCCGGAGTGAAAATGACAGCGACGCGCAGCTGTTTATACGGAATCCAAAACCCACGAGAATCCCACAGTGGCATGATGACGTTTTGCCTCGTTCTGGTTTCCGAGTCTGGCGGGAAGTCCAGAGCCGGGCTCGGAACAGGATGTTGAGGGTAAGGGGAGGTTCGGTTCTCTGCGAACCGAACCTGCTCATCTCTCCTTCAAACCAAGATTACACATATCTCATTAATCTCATTGAAATTCACCCTTCACAAAATTAATTACCAATATGATGTTGTTCTACAGTACAGTAATACCCCTTTTACACTCGCAAAAAAATCCCGGGATATTGCACATGAACGCGCATCATCCCGGGATTTTTCTCAGTGTGAAAGGGTACAGGGACAATTTCCCGGGACGAGCATCCCGGGATTTCAACCCAGGTTTCGACCAGGGATGAATCCGGGACCATCCCGGGAAGCTGTGCAGTGTGAACGGGTATACCGGGTCAAGGCGACCTGGCACCCGTTCTGTGCATAGGAGGAGGCGGTGCTTGGAGAAGATTATCTCCAAGCACCGCCTCCGGTAGAGTCATCGGTGACGTCACCGACCCGGCAATATGCCAGGTCGGGCCGCTAATGTAAAGGGGTCATTCCTGGGAATGTGTCCCGGGAAATATCCCGGGACACATTCCCGGGAATGATCCGAGCCTGCGAGTGTAAAAGGGGTATTAGTTATCCACGATACTTAGAGGAAAGAAGCGTCCCTCACATAAATTATATTACATCCTTCCTGAAGTGTTTTCATTATTTTTTAAGCTAAGGGGCCTGTTTGGTCTATTTACTAAAAAAATGTGGTAATATGCTGCATATTATCATGACATATTTCAAGTCTATTACTGTGCAATTTTATTTACATTTGATTCCAGGACTATTTCGGAGAAATGTCCAGAGATGTTTTCTTGCCTTACCACAGTATATGTACTAAATAGAGCCCTAAGTAACATGTCAACTCTGTATCACTGCACCTAGAAACCCATATATGATTAATACACACACAGAGTAATCTATAGTTAGCCTGGAGCTCCAAACCACTAGACTTTATACAACAGATCAAAGGAAATAGTGACACTTTAGTATACAAAATATACATTAATATTATGCTGCTGAGTTTAAAGGTTCTTCCTGTAGGAAACAATATTCTTTCTAGTGATGTGCACCGGATATTTTTCGGATTTTGAGTTTTGGTTTTGGATTCGGTTCCGCGGCCGTGTTTTGGATTCGGACGCGTTTTGGCAAAACCTCCCAGAAATTTTTTTGTCGGATTCGGGTGTGTTTTGGATTCGGGTGTTTTTTTTTTTTTCAAAAAACCCTCAAAAAACAGCTTAAATCATAGAATTTGGGGGTCATTTTGATCCCATAGTATTATTAACCTCAATAACCATAATTTCCACTCATTTCCAGTCTATTCTGAACACCTCACACCTCACAATATTGTTTTTAGTCCTAAAATTTGCACTGAGGTCGCTGGATGACTAAGCTAAGAGACCCAAGTGGCCGACACAAACACCTGGCCCATCTAGGAGTGGCACTGCAGTGTCAGACAGGATGGCACTTCAAAAAATAGTTTACAAACAGCACATGATGCAAAGAAAAAAAGAGGTGCACCAAGGTCGCTGGATGGCTAAGCTAAGCGATCCAAGTGGCCGACACAAACACCTGGCCCATCTAGGAGTGGCACTGCAGTGTCAGACAGGATGGCACTTCAAAAATAGTCCCCAAACAGCACATGATGCAAAGAAAAAAAGAGGTGCACCAAGGTCGCTGGATGGCTAAGCTAAGCAACCCAAGTGGCCGGCACAAACACTTGGCCCATCTAGGAGTGGCACTGCAGTGTCAGACAGGATGGCACTTCAAAAAATAGTCCACAAACAGCACATGATGCAAAGAAAAAAAGAGGTGCACCAAGGTCGCTGGATGGCTAAACTAAGGGACCCAAGTGGCCGACACAAACACCTGGCCCATCTAGGAGTGGCACTGCAGTGTCAGACAGGATGGAACTTCAAAAAATAGTCCCCAAACAGCACATGATGCAAAGAAAAAAAGAGGTGCACCAAGGTCGCTGGATGGCTAAGCTAAGCGACCCAAGTGGCTGACACAAACACCTGGCCCATCTAGGAGTGGCACTGCAGTCAGCACTTAAAAAAGTTGTCAGCAAAATTCTGCACTGTCCTACTATATACTGCGCACAACTACAATGCAGCACAGATATGGATGGATAGTATACTTGACGACACAGAGGTAGAGCAATGGACTACTGTACCATACTGCTATATATATACTGGTGGTAAGCAAAATTCTGCACCGTCCTCCTACTATATACTGCGCACAACTACAATGCAGCACAGACATGGATGGATAGTATACTTGACGACACAGAGGTAGAGAAATGGACTATTGCACCGTACTGCTATATATATACTGGTGGTCAGCAAAATTCTGCAGTGTCCTCCTACTATATACTACAATGCAGCACAGTTATGGATGGATAGTATACTTGACGACACAGAGGTAGAGCAATGGACTACTGTACCGTACTGCTATACATATACTGGTGGTCAGCAAAATTCTGCACTGTCCTCCTACTATATACTACAATTCAGCACAGATATGGATGGATAGTATACTTGACGACACAGAGGTAGAGCAATGGACTACTGTACCGTATTGCTATATATGTACTGGTGGTCAGCAAAATTCTGCACTGTCCTCCTACTATATACTGCGCACAACTACAATGCAGCACAGATATGGATGGATAGTATACTTGACGACACAGAGGTAGAGCAATGGACTACTGTACCGTACTGCTATATATATACTGGTGGTCAGCAAAATTCTGCACTGTCCTCCTACTATATACTGCGCACAACTACAATGCAGCACAGGTATGGATGGATAGTATACTTGACGACACAGAGGTAGAGCAATGGACTACTGTACCGTACTGCTATATATATACTGGTGGTCAGCAAAATTCTGCACTGTCCTCCTACTATATACTGCGCACAACTAAAATGCAGCACAGGTATGGATGGATAGTATACTTGGCGACACAGAGGTAGAGCAATGGACTACTGTACCGTACTGCTATATATATACTGGTGGTCAGCAAAATTCTGCACTGTCCTTCTACTATATACTTCAATGCAGCACAGATATGGAGCGTTTTTCAGGCAGAGAACGTAGATATTTGCAGCACACTGAGCACAGATATTTGCAGCACACTGAGCACAGATATTTGCAGCACACTGAACACAGAAACTGAGAGAACGCAGCCACGTCCTCTCGCTATCATCTCCAATGCACGAGTGAAAATGGCGGCGACGCGCGGCTCCTTATATAGAATACGAATCTCGCGAGAATCCGACAGCGGGATGATGACGTTCGGGCGCGCTCCGGTTAACCGAGCAAGGCGGAAAGATCCGAGGCTGCCTCGGAACTGTGTAAAATGGGTGAAGTGCGGGGGGGTTCGGATCTCAACGAACCGAACCCGCTCATCTCTAATTCTTATTATATATTTTATTTTAATCTTCTGGCAGGATTAATAATCCCTATCAAAGGGACTGAAAACAATTTTACAATCAGAAATAAGAGATAATTTTTAATACTGATTATACTGGGTATGATTCTGAGTCAGACACTTTGCATACACGGGCACAAATTAGTAAGTAAAATGTCTTGGCCATACGCAAAAGTAGCCATGGCAACCTACTTACTATACTACCTTCTGCTAATGTGAGAATCTGAAAAGGAGGTAGACCTGCAACAGAGCAGGGCAAAAGTAGACTAAAAGTCTGACCCGGGGCACACTTTTTATATCTATAGATTAAAATGTAACTTTTATTATCACTTAATAAAACTGTAAATTGCACAAAATCACTAGGTAATAGTAAGTATAAAACAAAATCAATGCATGCATAAGTATCAGGTCATAAGACCATTCATAGAAAAATAATCAAGAATGACTACTAATTAATGTGGCAGACCTTTATCTGCCATGAGCGACAAAATTGATCAGTAATAATGCTCTGCGTTTTCATGTGGTAAGGGTACTCATAGCACGAATCAGTGATATCATATGTAAGTATGCTGTTTTACCACAAAACTTAACGAGCACCAAAATTTAAATTATACTCTCTCCCACGGTTTATAACCAATTACCACAATAGTAAGGAGAGTGGACTTCCCTGTACGCGACTTTAAAGCACCAGATATGATTTCAAAAACCAAACATACACAATTCATATGTACACCACATCATGAGTAAAGGTGAGTTGAAAGCTATATACTTCCAACCCCAATTGTGAATAAATAGCGCCGTAGGCCTCCGCTTTGGAGAGCGCAGCTCTACAAAAAATGATGCACAATTTGTCGTTTGTGTAGAGTTTGTATGTACATCAGAACATCATTCAGAATTCATATTCAGCTGCATAATATACTATGAATAAATAGAGAGTGCTATTTATTGGTATTGCACAAATTTGTTCAGAATTCACATCAAACTATATACCACAATATAAATAATGGATAACATTATATGTCATTCATAATTAATTTCAGCAGTGTGGAGTTAGAAGTTGCTACATATCGTTGATTTCAGTTCACAATTCATATCAATCAATACCCCACCATATGAAAAAAGGGGGATGGCATTGCATGTTGTTCATGCTTATTTTCATCACTGTGTGGAGTTTGTATGTGCTTCAAACCACAACTAAAAATGAAAAAACAGGTGCTTTCTTCTTGACTATATAGCTATCATACAGTGTCTGTCACTACTTATCTGTAGGTAGAGGATCTGGTATGGTATTGATAACGGATGTCTGATGGTCCGCGCGCACTGGGAAGCCTCCGGCATCCAGGGTCCGCGACCGAAAGTCGGACCCGGTCCAACCCTTCAAGTACCTCGGTACTAATTCTTCTCTTCATCTTAATTGGATAACTGTGTGATTTCCTTTCCATGTACGCACTCTCTCATTCCAGCAGCCGGGCTACTCTGCAATGCTTTAGCAACAGAGCACTCCGAGCAGCAAAATTGGAAAAGCAGAAGTGGGTACCTCTATTTCTCCCATTCAATACCGGGGCGAAGGAGGCAGGCCCCTCTCATCCTGACATTCGATGCTTTAAGCAGATGTTTGAGACAGCAGAAGGTCTGCACCTTCCAATACTCCGGTATTCTTTTCTATCTTATTCAAGAAAACATCTCGAGAATCATTCCAATGCTGAATCTAAAACATTGATATAGGGTATTCAAAACTGTGTACTATTTCCCATTGAGGGTTATTCTCCATGAAGAAAGCACCTGTTTTTTCATTTTTAGTTGTGGTTTGAAGCACATACAAACTCCACACAGCGATGAAAATAAGCATGAACAACATGCAATGCCATCCCCCCTTTTTTCATATGGTGGGGTATTGATCGATATGAATTGTGAACTGAAATCAACGATATGTAGCACCTTCTAACTCCACACTGTGATGAAATTAATTATGAATGACATATAATGTTATCCATTATTTATATTGTGGTATATAGTTTGATGTGAATTCTGAATGAATTTGTGCAATACCAATATATAGCACTCTCTATTTATTCATAGTATATTATGCAGATGAATATGAATTCTGAATGATGTTCTGATGTACATACTAACTCTACACAAACGACAAATTGCATCATTTTTTGTAGAGCTGCGCTCTCCAAAGCGGAGGCCCACGGCGCTATTTATTCACAATTGGGGTTGGAAGTATATAGCTTTCAACTCACCTTTACTCATGATGTGGTGTACATATGAATTGTGTATGGTTGGTTTTTGAAATCATATCTGGTGGTTTAAAGTCGCGTACAGGGAAGTCCACTCTCCTTACTATTGTGGTAATTGGTTATAAACCGTGGGAGAAAGTATAATTAAAATTTTGGTGCTCGTTAAGTTTTGTGGTAAAACAGCATACTTACATATGATATCACTGATACGTGCTATGAGTACCCTTACCACATGAAAACGCAGAGCATTATTACTGATCAATTTTGTCGCTCATGGCAGATAAAGGTCTGCCACATTAATTAGTAGTCATTCTTGATTATTTTTCTATGAATGGTCTTATGACCTGATACTTATGCATGCATTGATTTTGTTTTATACTTACTATTACCTAGTGATTTTGTGCAATTTACAGTTTTATTAAGTGATAATAAAAGTTAAATTTTAATCTATAGATATAAAAAGTGTGCCCCGGGTCAGACGTTTAGTCTACTTTTGCCCTGCTCTCTTGCAGGTCTACCTCCTTTTCAGTTTGTTGAACTAATTTCTCGGGAGCACCACCAACCCAGTGCCATTGGTATTACACTAATTGAGCCTTTATGTTGGTCTAGACATTACTGAGTAACTCCTAGCGAGTTGAAATTTTCTGTGGCTACTTTCCACAGGTCTAGTGCGGTTTCAAATTCTTTTGTTTAGCTAATGTGAGAATCTGCCTGCGTATGTCAAGTGTTTATATGTCTGCATGTGGAAGGCTATCCCGCCCAGTGTTTCTCCTCCTGCAGTCATCATTATTAGTTGCCCTGACCCTTCTACATCCAATCGCCATCCGCACACTCCAAATGATCATGGAAATTGGCCTACACTCCCATGATACTCCCTTGAGATGGAACAGTTACATTTGATCGTAAAGTCACCACGCAGCTGGCATCCAGAAACAGCCATTTCATGGAAACAGTGGTCCACCCACACATTCAATCTCTGACTGTGTGCATATGCAAGGTACTGTGCATACTATATGCAGTTGGCAATTTTTTTTCTGAGGTGCATACACAGTGTACAGATGTCCACGAGATCCATCTGAATTTACATTTATGTCTGACTCATCATTATATAATTGTGCCGTTTTAAAAATTTCCTGTTTTGAACATGCCCAGTCTGCCCACATGATAAATACAGACTTGTACGAAAAGCAAACAACATATGTTTCCTACTTTGTTTATGGATTTCTCAGTTGCTGGCATGCATACTTAGAAATATAAAGTTATGGGAATTATTTTCATTAGTTAATTTATGTATGAATGAAAGCCATTTGTGACATTCTAGCAAATCTCAATGTCATTAGGAAATTGATAACATAAGGACGAATGGCAGCTCCAGAGTGGGGTGCAGTCCAAATTTCAAATAGGGGAGCCACACCAACTGCCAGTGAGCCCTGGCCAGTGATGTTTGGGGGGGTAAGGGCTCAGGGTTGGTGACGTAGAACTCTGCCCACAGCACTAAGGACGCTCCGGGCAGCTCCACAGAGAGTGTGCAGGCTCGGTGCATCCCTTGGAACCGGCAGATGGCTCTGCAGTAGCGCTACTACACAAGTTTCTTAATTCCCTGATTGAGACCTATCACATGCACCGAAGGTATCACCTCATGTCCAATAGGCCATGACCCCTTAGTTTTGAAATGTTGGAGGTGTGCCCACATGGTATGCCCCCATTTCTTACAATGCTGTAGGTGAGCCATCAGCTTCTAGGCATGTGGCATCCATCCGCCACTGTTGCTCTTCAGCTAGAGAAGTGGCAACAGTGTCACCCAACCTGCCGACTATCCACTGGTAAAGAGGTATGCTACTAGCTGCATGGTGCTGCTCTGAATACCCTGCAAGCCACATGCAGGTGCTATAGGGCAGTGATGGTACCGCCCTCCCCCAGGGCCCTGACCATTTGGGAAGACACATATTGTAAACGCCTAGTTATGGCTCTGATCAAAAGACTTGTGTGCTCATATAACTTATCTCTTTATTTGTTTATGTTAATTCTGTTTTACTTAATTGTTTTTTTGGTGCTCTGGAACATGTGGTGCCTTATAAATAAACTTTTTGGGTGCTATCACCCAAATTTATAATATTCTATTAATTTCACATAGCAATTAGCTTAAAAGCTGAAATGATCTTGGTGCACACCTGTCCGCAGACATATCCAGCAGCCACAGCCAAATGTGACTTCAGCATGGCAGCCAATAAGAATCACTCTGATAATTATTGGCTGCTGGTGATACACCTAACCACAGAGATAAACATGACAGCATGGCTTCCACTTGTTGCGGCTTCAGCTAACAGCATACTTACCAACCTACTCCGGCAAGAGGCAGCCTGGTCAACGCATAGGGGACATGGCTGGCACACAATTGGCTGTCCAAAGGGTGTGGTCAACATGATCACTTAATCATATCCCCGCCCCAGCTGTACAGTGCCGAGAAAACAAGCACTGTGTAGTGGGGATGGGACTACAATTCCTGCTGAATCACGTCATCAGGTCCCCTCAATCCACCCTCTTGTGCTCTATTGTGGGTGGGTGAGGTGGGGGGGGGGGGGGGGGTTGCAGGGGGCTGGAGGGGGATGCGGGAGATTTATCAACCTTTCCAGGAGGCCAGGAGCACTGCCCGATTTTCATGTGCTCCCCAGGTGTTCTGGGAGGATAGGCAGGTATGGCTAACAGTGATTTAGGCGCAGCAGCCAAAAAGAATCCCCCTTATTCGATTGACCGGTTGAGTGTACACAGTTGACCAGTCGATCACAGTCAAGCAGTCGATTGCAATCAGTGCTTTGGCCAGCCCTGTCTTAGTGCATATTTCTATATTTAAAGAGTTTATGATATGTACTAGAAATGTGCTATATAAAACTGTATTAGGTTAAACAGTTTATCATATATCTAATGATGCATCACTAGTTGGGAAATGTCACAATATAAGTAGGTCTATGTAAACCAACATATGTCTGGGTCCAGTAACATTGCTGTATTCACCAACAATGGCATCACAAAGTATGGAAAACAAGTCTTATCGCTCAACACATTTGCAAATGGCATATAAAATTTTACAGATAAGTCAAATAAACACATACATAAACATTGGTAACTAGTGATGTGCACCGGAAATTTTTCGGGTTTTGTGTTTTGGTTTTGGATTCGGTTCCGCTGCCGTGTTTTGGATTTGGACGCGTTTTGGCAAAACCTCCCAGAAATTTTTTTGTCGGATTCGGGTGTGTTTTGTATTCGGTTTTTTTTTTTTACAAAAAACCCTCAAAAACAGCTTAAATCATAGAATTTGGGGGTCATTTTGATCCCATAGTATTATTAACCTCAATAACCATAATTTCCACTCATTTCCAGTCTATTCTGAACACCTCACAATATTATTTTTAGTCCTAAAATTTGCACCGAGGTCGCTGGATGACTAAGCTAAGCGACCCAAATGGCCGACCCAAACACCTGGCCCATCTAAGAGTGGCACTGCAGTGTCAGACAGGATGGCACTTCAAAAAAATAGTCCCCAAATAGCACATGATGCAAAGAAAAAGAGGCGCAATGAGGTAGCTGTGTGACTAAGCTAAGCGACCCAAGTGGCCGATACAAACACCTGGCCCATCTAGGAGTGGCACTGCAGTGTCAGACAGGATGGCACTTCAAAAAAATAGTCCCCAAACAGCACATGATGCAAAGAAAAAAAGAGGTGCAATGAGGTAGCTGTGTGACTAAGCTAAGCGACCCAAGTGGCCGACACAAAGACCCAAGTGGCCGACACAAACACCTGGCCCATCTAGGAGTGGCACTGCAGTGTCAGGCAGGATGGCACTTCAAAAAAATAGTCCCCAAAACAGCACATGATGCAAAGAAAAAAAGAGGCGCACCAAGGTCGCTGTGTGACTAAGCTAAGCGACACAAGTGGCCGACACAAACACCTGGCCCATCTAGGAGTGGCACTGCAGTGTCAGACAGGATGGCACTTCAAAAAAATAGTCCCCAAACAGCACATGATGCAAAGAAAAAAAGAGGCGCACCAAGGTCGCTGTGTGACTAAGCTAAGCGACACAAGTGGCCGACACAAACACCTGGCCCATCTAGGAGTGGCACTGCAGTGTCAGACAGGATGGCACTTCAAAAAAATAGTCCCCAAACAGCACATGATGCAAAGAAAAAAAGAGGCGCACCAAGGTCGCTGTGTGACTAAGCTAAGCGACACAAGTGGCTGACACAAACACCTGGCCCATTTAGGAGTGGCACTGCAGTGTCAGACAGGATGGCACTTCAAAAAAATAGTCCCCAAACAGCACATGATGCAAAGAAAAAAAGAGGCGCACCAAGGTCGCTGTGTGACTAAGCTAAGCGACACAAGTGGCCGACACAAACACCTGGCCCATCTAGGAGTGTCACTGCAGTTTTCTAGCGAGAGGATGAGTGCTTCCATCCTCATGTGAAGCTGAATCACTAGCCATGAACATAGGCCAGGGCCTCAGCCGTTCCTTGCCACTCCGTGTCGTAAATGGCATATTGGCAAGTTTACGCTTCTCCTCAGACGCTTTCAATTTTGATTTTTGGGTCATTTTACTGAACTTTTGTTTTTTGGATTTTACATGCTCTCTACTATGACATTGGGCATCGGCCTTGGCAGACGACGTTGATGGCATTTCATCGTCTCGGCCATGACTAGTGGCAGCAGCTTCAGCACGAGGTGGAAGTGGATCTTGATCTTTCCCTATTTTACCCTCCACATTTTTGTTCTCCATTTTTTAATGTGTGGAATTATATGCCAGTATCAATAGCAATGGCCTACTACTATATATACTGTGCACAACTGAAATGCACCACAGGTATGGATGGATAGTATACTTGACGACACAGAGGTAGGTAGAGCAGTGGCCTTCCGTACCATACTGCTATATATACTGGTGGTAACTCAGCAAACTGCAAAACTAAAATGCACCACAGGTATAGAATCTAGATGGATAGTATACTTGACGACACAGAGATAGGTAGAGCAGTGGCCTTCCGTACCGTACTGCTATATATACTGGTGGTCACTGTCAGCAAACTGCAAAACTAAAATGCACCACAGGTATAGAATCTAGATGGATAGTATACTTGACGACACAGAGGTAGGTAGAGCAGTGGCCTTCCGTACCGTACTGCTATATATATACTGGTGGTCACTGTCAGCAAACTGCAAAACTAAATTGCACCACAGGTATAGAATCTAGATGGATAGTATACTTGACGACACAGAGGTGGGTAGAGCAGTGGCCTTCCGTACCGTACTGCTATATATACTGGTGGTCACTGTCAGTAAACTGCAAAACTAAAATGCACCACAGGTATAGAATCTAGATGGATAGTATACTTGACGACACAGAGGTAGGTAGAGCAGTGGCCTTCCGTACTGTACTGCTATATATACTGGTGGTCACTGTCAGCAAACTGCAAAACTAAAATGCACCACAGGTATAGAATCTAGATGGATAGTATACTTGACGACACAGAGGTAGGTAGAGCAGTGGCCTTCCGTACCGTACCGCTATATATACTGGTTGTCACTGTCAGCAAACTGCAAAACTAAAATGCACCACAGGTAAAGAATCTATATGGATAGTATACTTGACGACACAGAGGTAGGTAGAGCAGTGGCCTTCCGTACCGTACTGCTCTATATACTGTTGGTCACTGGTCAGCAAAACTCTGCACTGTACTCCTCCTATATAATATACTGGTGGTCCCCAGTCCCCACAATAAAGCAGTGTGAGCACAGATATATGCAGCACACTGAGCACAGATATGGAGTGTTTTTCAGGCAGACAACGTATGCTGGTGGTTACTGGTCAGCAAAACTTTACACTGTACTACTCCTATATAATACAGCTGCTCCCCTGTCCCCACAATTAAGCAGTGTAAGCACAGATATATGCAGCACACTGAGCACAGATATGGAGTGTTTTTCAGGCAGACAACGTATACTGGTGGTCACTGGTCAGCAAAACTCTGCACTGTACTCCTCCTATATAATACAGCTGCTCCCCAGTCCCCACAATTAAGCAGTGTGAGCACAGATATATGCAGCACACTGAGCACAGATATGGAGTGTTTTTCAGGCAGACAACGTATACTGGTGGTCACTGGTCAGCAAAACTCTGCACTGTACTCCTCCTATATAATACAGCTGCTCCCCAGTCCCCACAATTAAGAAATAAGCAGCACAAATATTATTAATAAATGGAGAGGACGCCAGCCACTTCCTCTCCCTAACATTTCCAATGCACGAGTGAAAATGGCGGCGACGCGCGGCTGCTTATATAGAATCCGAATCTCGCAAGAATCCGACAGCGGGATGATGACGTTCGGGTGCACTCGGATTAACCGAGCCATACGGGAGAATCCGAGTATGCCTCGGACCCGTGTAAAATGGGTGAAGTTCGGGGGGGTTCGGTTTCTGAGGAACTGAACCCGCTCATCACTATTGGTAACACAATTTTTGTATTATCTGTCTGTCTCAAACAAGAATGGTGCTAAACCTTCCGAGTAACACGTCCCGCAAATGTACAAGGTTAGACCCTTCAGAAGAGTGATCATCATGGGCGCTTTGTATATTTTGCAGTCCATTACTGCACCAATATCTTTCAAATAGCAGTGTGATGCTTTCTGTAACCTCTCCCTTTTCTATGCTGCAATCCATTTAAGGATGAAAACAACAAACCAGGGCAACAAGCAGCAGTGAAGCTGACTAAAGCTTTTCAGTTTTATCATTATAATGGCACTGAGCAATCTTAAAAACATTCAATGCACCATTAATATTTTTACCTGTGAGTTAAGGATTTATAGGAAAATGTTACAGAGTATGTAAAGATGCAAAAAATATACATATTTAGCCTAATTCAGACCTGATCACTGTTGTGCGAAATTGCACAGCGGGCGATTATGGACTGGCTGCGCATGCGTATGCACTGCAATGCACACATGCGAGCCCAAACAGCGCGCCCAAACAGAATGTTTAGAAAATTTCAATCGTTAGGCGTACGCAAGGTGATTGACAGGAAGCAGATGTTTGGGGGTGGTAACTGCCCATTTTCTGGGAGTGTCAGGAAAAACACAGGTGTTCCCAAGCGTTTTCAGGGTGGGTGGGTGACGTCAGCTCCGGCCCCATCGCAAGGTAGGAGTAAGTCCTGGGCTATGCACAGACTGGAAAACACATTTGATGGTGAGTGAGTTGAGTACGTATTTGCAAATGTCCGCTGTCTAGCAAAGTCTTTGCACAGTGCATGCATGCATTCGCACACTTGTACGGGGCGGGTTTTCACTCTCTATGGGTGGCGGCTATCTGATCGCAGACCTCTGCAAAAATGCAGGGGAGCGATCAGGTCTGAATTAGGCCCATTGTCAGAGGCAGATTAAGATTCACATGGACCTGGAGCTGAGATTTGTCAAGGGTCTATTGTGTGCCGCCTCAAGGGGTGCGATCAGCAGTGAAAAGCAGTTCACCCAGGCAGGGCAGTGGTTGGTGAACTACATCACTGCACTACCTCCTCACACTGCATGACTACACCACCACAAAATATCACCACATTACCCCCCCAAACTACTTGCTCATACTAAATTACTTTGCTACCTCCCCAAACTACATCACTGCACTATGGGGCTAACTGAGATGTGGTTGGAGGTGCTTTCACTTGGAAGCAGCAGGGATAGCACTGTATCATAATGCAGCAGGAGGCACCTATTACAAGTAGACGGCTCCTGCTGTAGTAGCGATCCGAGCTGCATCCTCGGACCACTGAGACACAATCAGGTGGCCTGTGGCACCATGAAGCCACACAAGTTACCCACTGCAGAGGCCAGGAAATCAATGTCTCTTATTTTGGGAAAAGGGAAAGGGAGGTGGTCGCTGCCCCCTCCCTGCCCCCCAAATGGCAGCAGAATGTCCTGTACCTTTCAATATGGTTACCTTCACTGATTAGTAGACAGTGATAACATATTTATTCAGGCTGTAGTCAAAAGGTCGATGATAACAATGTTAAAATTCATAATGTTGACAACACAATGTCGATTGTTATGATGTCGACAATGTGAAAATGTTCACAGGCAACACGTTCACATTCGGAGAATGTGGATATATGAAATATGCGCATTGGCAGAATGTAGTGTTAGACTGTGGGCTGAGGGTTATGGTTAGGTTGCGGAGGAAGGTTAGGGTTAGGCTGCAGGGGAAGTTGTAGTTAGGTACTAGAGCAGGGGTTCCCAACCACAGTCCTTAAAGCACGCTAACAGTCCAGATTTCAAGGATAGCCAAACTTAAGCACAGGTAACTTAATTAGTACAACAGTTATTTTGATTTAACCATTTGTGCTAAAGCATGGATATCACTAAAACCTGGACTGTTAGTGTGCTTTGAGAAGCAAGGTTGCGAATCGCTACACTAGAGGCAGAGTTAGGGGTAGGGATTAGGGTATTAATACTAGAGATGTGCACCGTAAATTTTTTTGGGTTTTGTGTTTTGGTTTTGGATTCGGTTCCGCGGCCGTGTTTTGGATTCGGACGCATTTTGGCAAAACCTCCCTGAAAATTTTTTTGTCGGATTCGGGTGTGTTTTGGGTTCGGTTTTAATTTACAAAAAACCCTCAAAAACAGCTAAAATCATAGAATTTGGGAGTCATTTTGATCCCATAGTATTATTAACCTCAATAACCATAATTTCCACTCATTTCCAGTCTATTCTGAACACCTCACACCTCACAATATTATTTTTAGTCCTAAAATTTGCACTGAGGTCGCTGGATGGCTAAGCTAAGCGACCCAAGTGGCCGACACAAACACCTGGCCCATCTAGGAGTGGCACTGCAGTGTCAGACAGGATGGCTGATTTAAAAAAGTCCCCAAACAGCACACGATGCAAAGAAAAAAAGAGGTGCACCAAGGTCACTGGATGGCTAAGCTAAGCGACCCAAGTGGCCGACACAACCACCTGGCCCATCTAGGAGTGGCACTGCAGTGTCAGACAGGATGGCCGATTTAAAAAATAGTCCCCAAACAGCACATGATGCAAAGAAAAAAAGAGGCGCACCAAGGTCGCTGGATGGCTAAGCTAAGCGACCCAAGTGGCAGACACAAACACCCGGCCCATCTAGGAGTGGCACTGAAATGTCAGACAGGATGGCCGATTTAAAAAATAGTCCCCAAACAGCACATGATGCAAAGAAAAAAAGAGGCGCACCAAGGTCGCTGGATGGCTAAGCTAAGCGACCCAAGTGGCAGACACAAACACCTGGCCCATCTAGGAGTGGCACTGCAGTGTCAGACAGGATGGCACTTCAAAAAATAGTCCCCAAACAGCACATGATGCAAAGAAAAAAAGAGGTGCACCAAGGTCGCTGGATGGCTAAGCTAAGCGACCCAAGTGGCTGACACAAACACCTGGCCCATCTAGGAGTGGCACTGCAGTGTCAGATAGGATGGCCGATTTAAAAAATAGTCCCCAAACAGTACATGATGCAAAGAAAAAAAGAGGTGCACCAAGGTCGCTGGATGGCTAAGCTAAGCGACCCAAGTGGCCGACACAAACACCTGGCCCATCTAGGAGTGTCACTGCAGTGTCAGACAGGATGGTACTTAAAAAAACTGTCCCCAAACAGCACATGATGCAAAGAAAAAAAGAGGTGCACCAAGGTCGCTGGATGACTAATCTAAGCGACCCAAGTGGCTGACACAAACACCTGGCCCATCTAGGAGTGGCACTGCAGTGTCAGACAGGATGGCCGATTTAAAAACTAGTCCCCAAACAGCACATGATGCAAAGAATAAAAGAGGTGCACCAAGGTCGCTGGATGGCTAAGCTAAGCGACCCAAGTGGCCGACACAAACACCTGGCCCACCTAGGAGTGGCACTGCAGTTTTATAGCGAGAGAATGAGTGCTTCCATCCTCATGTGAATCTGAACCACTAGCCATGAACATAGGCCAGGGCCTCAGCCGTTCCTTGCCACTCCGTGTCGTAAATGGCATATTGGCAAGTTTACGCTTCTCATCAGATGCTTTTAATTTTGATTTCTGGGTCATTTTACTGAACTTTTGTAGTATACTTGACGACACAGAAGTAGAGCAATGGACTACTGTACCGTACTGCTATATATATACTGGTGGTCAGCAAAATTCTGCACTGTCCTCCTACTATATAATACTGCGCACAACTAAAATGCAGCACAGGTATGGATGGATAGTATACTTGACGACACAGAGGTAGGTAGAGCAGTGGACTACTGTACCGTACTGCTATATATATACTGGTGGTCAGCAAAATTCTGCACTGTCCTCCTACTATATAATACTGCGCACAGCTGAAATGCAGCACAGATATGGATGCATAGTATACTTGATGACACAGAGGTAGGTAGAGCAGTGGACTACTGTACCGTACTGCTATATATATACTGGTGGACAGCAAAATTCTGCACTGTCCTCCTAATATATAATACTGTGCACAACTAACATGCAGCACAGGTATGGATGGATAGTATACTTGACGACACAGAGGTAGGTAGAGCAGTGGACTACTGTACCGTACTGCTATATATATACTGGTGGTCAGCAAAATTCTGCACTGTCCTCCTACTATATATACTGCGCACAACTAAAATGCAGCACAGGTATGGATGGATAGTATACTTGACGACACAGAGGTAGGTAGAGCAGTGGACTACTGTACCGTACTGCTATATAATACTGGTGGTCAGCAAAATTTTGCACTGTCCTCCTACTATATACTACAATGCAGCACAGATATGGAGCGTTTTTCAGGCAGAGAACGTAGATATTTTCAGCACACTGAGCACGGATATTTGCAAGCACACTGAGCACAGATATTTGCAGCACACTGAGCACAGATATTTGCAGCACACTGAACACAGAAACTGAGAGAACGCTGCACGTCCATTCCCTATCATCTCGAATGCACGAGTGAAAATGGCGGCGACGCGCGGCTCCTTATATAGAATACGAATCTCGCGAGAATCTGACAGTGGGATGATGACGTTCGGGCGCGCTCGGGTTAACCGAGCAAGGCGGGAAGATCCGAGTCTGCCTCGGAACCGTGTAAAATGGGTGAAGTTCGGGGGGGTTCAGATCTCGAGTAACCGAACCCGCTCATCACTATTATATACTGGTGGTCCCAAGTCCCCACAATAAAGCACACTGAGCGCAGATATTTGCAGCACACTGAGCACAGATATGGAGCGTTTTCAGGCAGAGAACGTAGATATTTGCAGCACACTGAGCACAGATATTTGCAGCACACTGAGCACAGATTACAGAGCTTTTCAGGGAGAGAACGCAGCCACGTCCTCTCCGTTCAATCTCCAATGCACGAGTGAAAATGGCGGCGACGCGCGGCTCTTTATATAGAATACGAATCTCGCGAGAATCCGACAGCGGGATGATGACGTTCGGGCGCGTTCGGGTTAACCGAGCAAGGCGGTAAGATCCAAGGCTGCCTTGGAACAGTGTAAAATGGGTGAAGTTCGGGGGGGTTCTGATCTCGGAGAACCGAACCCGCTCATCTCTAATCAATACTCACCGGACTGCTACAGCGTCAGACGTCTGCCCCAGGAGTGAGAGTCACATGACCGCCAGAATCAAGAAGACGCCACTGCAGCTACCAGGAGCAGGTTAGTCACCATTTGGGCCAGCTGGACAAAATGTTTACATTCTAGCATATCAATATTTCATCACTGTCTACATAATAATCAAAATTGACATTATGATTGTCAACATTTTATACCCAACCCATTTATTACACATTTCTTTCCAGACATAGGGGTAAATTTACTAAGATGGGAGTTCTATTTAAGATGGGATGTTGCCCATAGCAACCAATCAGATTCTACTTCTCATTTATCTAGCACCTTCTAGAAGATAATACCTGGAATCTGATTGGTTGCTATGGGCAACATCCCATCTTAGATAGAACTCCCAACTTAGTAAATTTACCCCATAGAATAAATTATGTTTCCTGTTTCTTTATATATGCTGTTACACTGTATACTGCCCACAGAAATCATATCCTTATTTATAAGAAATGTCATCAAACAGATCACAATATTTTGTCACTTACTGAAAGCTAAACATTTTCTTTTATTATTTCAGAAATGGAAAAGGGAATGTTATCAACAATTGTCAACAAATTGACGTACAGTGGCTTCAGCTAATGGTAATCATAGACTCCATAACCTGGAACAATACTAATTGGTATCACTAGCTACATTACTAGGAGTAAATAGTTCATGGCAAGAGACTTTCCTTCGCATTCATAATAGGCTTATGAAATCCATCTTGTGAAATCCCGAGATGCATATTTCAAAAGCTTCACACAGCAAATTGCAAAACCTTTCCAAATACAGGTCTTATGTTGTACATCAGCAAAAACAGGTGCAGTACAAAGTAGAGATGAGCGCCTGAAATTTTTCGGGTTTTGTGTTTTGGTTTTGGGTTCGGTTCCGCGGCCGTGTTTTGGGTTCGAACGCGTTTTGGCAAAACCTCACCGAATTTTTTTTGTCGGATTCGGGTGTGTTTTGGATTCGGGTGTTTTTTTCAAAAAACACTAAAAAACAGCTTAAATCATAGAATTTGGGGGTCATTTTGATCCCAAAGTATTATTAACCTCAAAAACCATAATTTACACTCATTTTCAGTCTATTCTGAATACCTCACACCTCACAATATTATTTTTAGTCCTAAAATTTGCACCGAGGTCGCTGTGTGAGTAAGATAAGCGACCCTAGTGGCCGACACAAACACCGGGCCCATCTAGGAGTGGCACTGCAGTGTCACGCAGGATGTCCCTTCCAAAAAACCCTCCCCAAACAGCACATGACGCAAAGAAAAAAAGAGGCGCAATGAGGTAGCTGTGTGAGTAAGATTAGCGACCCTAGTGGCCGACACAAACACCGGGCCCATCTAGGAGTGGCACTGCAGTGTCACGCAGGATGGCCCTTCCAAAAAACCCTCCCCAAACAGCACATGACGCAAAGAAAAAAAGAGGCGCAATGAGGTAGCTGTGTGAGTAAGATTAGCGACCCTAGTGGCCGACACAAACACCGGGCCCATCTAGGAGTGGCACTGCAGTGTCACGCAGGATGTCCCTTCCAAAAAACCCTCCCCAAACAGCACATGACGCAAAGAAAAAAAGAGGCGCAATGAGGTAGCTGTGTGAGAAAGATTAGCGACCCTAGTGGCCGACACAAACACCGGGCCCATCTAGGAGTGGCACTGCAGTGTCACGCAGGATGTCCCTTCCAAAAAACCCTCCCCAAACAGCACATGACGCAAAGAAAAAAAGAGGCGCAATGAGGTAGCTGACTGTGTGAGTAAGATTAGCGACCCTAGTGGCCGACACAAACACCGGGCCCATCTAGGAGTGGCACTGCAGTGTCACGCAGGATGTCCCTTCCAAAAAACCCTCCCCAATCAGCACATGATGCAAAGAAAAAGAAAAGAAAAAAGAGGTGCAAGATGGAATTGTCCTTGGGCCCTCCCACCCACCCTTATGTTGTATAAACAAAACAGGACATGCACACTTTAACCAACCCATCATTTCAGTGACAGGGTCTGCCACACGACTGTGACTGATATGACGGGTTGGTTTGGACCCCCCCCAAAAAAGAAGCAATTAATCTCTCCTTGCACAAACTGGCTCTACAGAGGCAAGATGTCCACCTCATCTTCACCCTCCGATATATCACCGTGTACATCCCCCTCCTCACAGATTATCAATTCGTCCCCACTGGAATCCACCATCTCAGCTCCCTGTGTACTTTGTGGAGGCAATTGCTGCTGGTCAATGTCTCCGCGGAGGAATTGATTATAATTCATTTTAATGAACATCATCTTCTCCACATTTTCTGGATGTAACCTCGTACGCCGATTGCTGACAAGGTGAGCGGCGGCACTAAACACTCTTTCGGAGTACACACTTGTGGGAGGGCAACTTAGGTAGAATAAAGCCAGTTTGTGCAAGGGCCTCCAAATTGCCTCTTTTTCCTGCCAGTATAAGTACGGACTGTGTGACGTGCCTACTTGGATGCGGTCACTCATATAATCCTCCACCATTCTATCAATGTTGAGAGAATCATATGCAGTGACAGTAGACGACATGTCCGTAATCGTTGTCAGGTCCTTCAGTCCGGACCAGATGTCAGCATCAGCAGTCGCTCCAGACTGCCCTGCATCACCGCCAGCGGGTGGGCTCGGAATTCTGAGCCTTTTCCTCGCACCCCCAGTTGCGGGAGAATGTGAAGGAGGAGATGTTGACAGGTCGCGTTCCGCTTGACTTGACAATTTTGTCACCAGCAGGTCTTTCAACCCCAGCAGACTTGTGTCTGCCGGAAAGAGAGATCCACGGTAGGCTTTAAATCTAGGATCGAGCACGGTGGCCAAAATGTAGTGCTCTGATTTCAACAGATTGACCACCCGTGAATCCTTGTTAAGCGAATTAAGGGCTGCATCCACAAGTCCCACATGCCTAGCGGAATCACTCCCTTTTAGCTCCTTCTTCAATGCCTCCAGCTTCTTCTGCAAAAGCCTGATGAGGGGAATGACCTGACTCAGGCTGGCAGTGTCTGAACTGACTTCACGTGTGGCAAGTTCAAAGGGCATCAGAACCTTGCACAACGTTGAAATCATTCTCCACTGCACTTGAGACAGGTGCATTCCACCTCCTATATCGTGCTCAATTGTATAGGCTTGAATGGCCTTTTGCTGCTCCTCCAACCTCTGAAGCATATAGAGGGTTGAATTCCACCTCGTTACCACTTCTTGCTTCAGATGATGGCAGGGCAGGTTCAGTAGTTTTTGGTGGTGCTCCAGTCTTCTGTACGTGGTGCCTGTACGCCGAAAGTGTCCCGCAATTCTTCTGGCCACCGACAGCATCTCTTGCACGCCCCTGTCGTTTTTTAAAAAATCCTGCACCACCAAATTCAAGGTATGTGCAAAACATGGGACGTGCTGGAATTTGCCCATATTTAATGCACACACAATATTGCTGGCGTTGTCCGATGCCACAAATCCACAGGAGAGTCCAATTGGGGTAAGCCATTCCGCGATGATCTTCCTCAGTTGCCGTAAGAGGTTTTCAGCTGTGTGCGTATTCTGGAAAGCGGTGATACAAAGCGTAGCCTGCCTAGGAAAGAGTTGGCGTTTGCGAGATGCTGCTACTGGTGCCGCCGCTGCTGTTCTTGCGGCGGGAGTCCATACATCTACCCAGTGGGCTGTCACAGTCATATAGTCCTGACCCTGCCCTGCTCCACTTGTCCACATGTCCGTGGTTAAGTGGACATTGGGTACAACTGCATTTTTTAGGACACTGGTGAGTCTTTTTCTGACGTCCGTGTACATTCTCGGTATCGCCTGCCTAGAGAAGTGGAACCTAGATGGTATTTGGTAACGGGGGCACACTGCCTCAATAAATTGTCTAGTTCCCTGTGAACTAACGGCGGATACCGGACGCACGTCTAACACCAACATAGTTGTCAAGGCCTCAGTTATCCGCTTTGCAGTAGGATGACTGCTGTGATATTTCATCTTCCTCGCAAAGGACTGTTGAACAGTCAATTGCTTACTGGAAGTAGTACAAGTGGGCTTACGACTTCCCCTCTGGGATGACCATCGACTCCCAGCGGCAACAACAGCAGCGCCAGCAGCAGTAGGCGTTACACGCAAGGATGCATCGGAGGAATCCCAGGCAGGAGAGGACTCGTCAGAATTGCCAGTGACATGGCCTGCAGGACTATTGGCATTCCTGGGGAAGGAGGAAATTGACACTGAGGGAGTTGGTGGGGTGGTTTGTGTGAGCTTGGTTACAAGAGGAAGGGATTTACTGGTCAGTGGACTGCTTCCGCTGTCACCCAAAGTTTTTGAACTTGTCACTGACTTATTATGAATGCGCTGCAGGTGACGTATAAGGGAGGATGTTCCGAGGTGGTTAACGTCCTTACCCCTACTTATTACAGCTTGACAAAGGGAACACACGGCTTGACACCTGTTGTCCGCATTTCTGGTGAAATACCTCCACACCGAAGAGCTGATTTTTTTGGTATTTTCACCTGGCATGTCAACGGCCATATTCCTCCCACGGACAACAGGTGTCTCCCCGGGTGCCTGACTTAAACAAACCACCTCACCATCAGAATCCTCCTGGTCAATTTCCTCCCCAGCGCCAGCAACACCCATATCCTCCTCATCCTGGTGTACTTCAACACTGACATCTTCAATCTGACTATCAGGAACTGGACTGCGGGTGCTCCTTCCAGCACTTGCAGGGGGCGTGCAAATGGTGGAAGGCGCATGCTCTTCACGTCCAGTGTTGGGAAGGTCAGGCATCGCAACCGACACAATTGGACTCTCCTTGTGGATTTGGGATTTCGAAGAATGCACAGTTCTTTGCTGTGCTGCTTTTGCCAGCTTGAGTCTTTTCATTTTTCTAGCGAGAGGCTGAGTGCTTCCATCCTCATGTGAAGCTGAACCACTAGCCATGAACATAGGCCAGGTCCTCAGCCGTTCCTTGCCACTCCGTGTGGTAAATGGCATATTGGCAAGTTTACGCTTCTCCTCCGACAATTTTATTTTAGGTTTTGGAGTCCTTTTTTTTCTGATATTTGGTGTTTTGGATTTGACATGCTCTGTACTATGACATTGGGCATCGGCCTTGGCAGACGACGTTGCTGGCATTTCATCGTCTTGGCCATGACTAGTGGCAGCAGCTTCAGCACGAGGTGGAAGTGGATCTTGATCTTTCCCTAATTTTGGAACCTCAACATTTTTGTTCTCCATATTTTAATAGGCACAACTAAAAGGCACCTCAGGTAAACAATGGAGATGGATACTAGTATACAATTATGGACTGCCTGCCGACTGCAGACACAGAGGTAGCCACAGCCGTGAACTACCGTACTGTACTGTGTCTGCAGCTAATATAGACTGGTTGATAAAGAGAAGATGTCTATGTAACTATGTATGTATAAAGAAGACTGAAAAAAATCCACGGTTAGGTGGTATACAATTATGGACGGACTGCCTGCCGAGTGCAGACACAGAGGTAGCCACAGCCGTGAACTACCGTACTGTACTGTGTCTGCAGCTAATATAGACTGGTTGATAAAGAGAAGATGTCTATGTAACTATGTATGTATAAAGAAGAATGAAAAAAAACCACGGTTAGGTGGTATACAATTATGGACGGACTGCCTGCCGAGTGCAGACACAGAGGTAGCCACAGCCGTGAACTACCGTACTGTACTGTGTCTGCAGCTAATATAGACTGGTTGATAAAGAGAAGATGTCTATGTAACTATGTATGTATAAAGAAGAATGAAAAAAATCCACGGTTAGGTGGTATTACAATTATGGACGGACTGCCTGCCGAGTGCAGAGACACAGAGGTACAAGATACAGAAAAAAGTGCATTCACAGTAGCGCTCTCCAACCACCAATGGGGAAATTTCAACACCAGGAGTGAAGCAAGTATTAAGGAAAACTGATTCACCCTGGAAGAAATGGAGGGATTCTTCACCCTCCCTTCGCTTAGGTCTGTGTCAATGGCAGCAATCTCTCCTCTCTCTTGATCACAGACCTACTAAGGAACAACTCCAGAACCTCAGACAAGAACGTAATGGGTCAGGATGTGTCTACTTCTCACCACGCATCCTAGATCACTTAAAAGAAAGGTACATAGTGTAGCAGTCCTTAAAAACAAAAGTGGTTTTATTCCACAGACCGCACTTACAAAATCAAAGATAAAAACAGGCACATAAAATCAACTCCTATGGACATATCACCAAGATGACATCCTCCCTCCTCCAGGAACTCCTGTAACACCAGCTGGACACGGTGTGTATGGAAGCCCGGTTCCGGATCCACAGCTTCCACGAAAAGACAGGAAGAATCCTTCAGAGTAGATGGTAAACAAGTCCACGGGTTGTAAGGCACAAGACAAAGCTCAACGCGTATCGGACACACAGTCCTTCATCAGGAGCATGCATTCGCTTGTTGCCATACCATATTTATTCCCTATACACAGCTGGAGATGATTACCGCTAACCGACAGTTTCCAGTTTCTTCATTTCCGTTTTGGTCACCTGACCAGAAACGGAAACTACGTTTGCGGTTCACATGCGTTCCACGCGGCATTTCCCACCGCAGCTGCGTTCCACTCCACATCTTTATGCGGTTCACGGACTTCCGGACTTAGAAACAGTCTCTCTGTTACAATCCTTTAGTGAACAGTCCAAAATGTCCAGTAAATACCACAAGCCCCATTTGGAGCAAAGTCATGAAGGAGAAAAAGAGAAAAAAAATGTATTTACCAGATAACTTAAAACATTAACAATACAGCCAATTTAAAATAAATTAAAAAAGTGTATCTTTAAGGAAGAGGAAGAGTATATAACAACATATTGGGGAGAGAAAAATGGCAGAGGAGGAGGGAAATTATTCCAAAAAACATTTTAATTCGAAGTCACCGTTTAGACCCCTGGGTACCAGGGTGCCCAAACGGTGAATCCACTGCATCTCCGCCCTCGCCAGTCTCCTCTCTAGGTCTCTTGTCCTCCATTTAGGTATAACTGTCTGGATGCCACAGAAAGACTTTAAAAAACATTCCTTTGACTCATGAACTTTTTTGAAGTGGGCTGAAACAGTGTGGGTTTCTAGACCCTTTCGTATGTTGTAGACATGTTCAGCCCACCTCACCTTCACACATCTCCCTGTCCTTCCAACATAAGATAGACCACACGTACACTCTAGGATGTATACCACATTTTTAGTGTGGCATGTGATGAATTCCCTGATAGGAAAGGATTTCCCATTTACCATAAATTCTGTGGTTTTTCTCGTTGGTGATTTTACGGTCTTACACATAAGGCAGTCACCACAGCGGTGAAAGCCCTTGGTCCTTATGCTTTGTCTTAGATCTGTTTCTAGACTACTCCTTACTAGCTGGTTCTTTAGAGAGGGGGCTCTTCTATACACAAAAGAGGGGCCTTCTGGTAGTAAGGAGCCTAAGACTGGATCCTGTTTGAGTATGTTCCAGTTCTCACGAAAGACCCGTTCTATACCCTTGAAAGACTGGTTATATTGGCTAATAAAAGCCCACTTATATTTCTCATCTTTGGGACTCACATTTATTTTGGTTTTTAGTAAGGTTTCTCTCTCTACTTTAGAAATCTTACTTCTAGCTTGAGCTAATGCGTTTGAAGAGTAGCCTTTTTTCAAAAATCTACTTGCTACTTCATCAAGCTGTTGTTCACACTCTTGTACATCAGTGCAATTCCTTTTTATCCTTGCAAATTGGCTGAATGGAATACCATCCAGCCAATTTGCATGGTGCTGGCTCGTACGATCTATGAAACTATTTGAATCTGTCATCTTCCTATATGTCCTGGTATGGACTCTCCCATTGGAGACATAGATGCACAGATCCAGAAAAGACACTTCTTTCCTATCACTTGTAAAAACCAGTTGGATAGACATGTCATTTAGATTTAGATCTTCACAGAAGGCATTTAAAGAATCATCATCCCCTCGCCAGACGAACAGGACGTCGTCTATATAGCGCTGCCAGGACACTAGGCCCGCCACCAGTCCATCGCCACGCCAAATCCGATGGTCCTCCCAGTACGCCATAAACAAGTTTGCGTAACTGGGGGCGAACCTAGTGCCCATGGCAGTGCCGACCCGCTGCAAGTAGAAAGTCCCATCAAAATAAAAATAATTGTTTAATAGGATAAACTTGATGCTATCCAAAATAAAGTTTTTTATTTTTCCACTGAGAGAACTCAACTCTAAAAAATAAGAAACTGCTAAAAGTCCTTTCTCAAGGTCTATAATAGTGTACAGAGTACATACGTCAGCTGTACATAAAATGTCCCCCTCCTCCCAATTATATGAACCAATCCTTTTCAAGGTGTCACCTGTGTCCTTCAAATATGCTTTTGTTTTTTGCACCAGGGGTTGTAAATGATAATCCACCATAGCAGACAGATTACTAGTAAGACTGTTACACCCTGATACAATAGGTCGTCCAGGTGGGTGGAGGGGGTCCTTATGTATCTTAGGGAGGACATACAGTGTGGGGATAGAAGGTGTAGTTATGTTTAGAAACTCAAATTCTTTTTTGGTAATAACATTATCTCCTAACGCCTTGGTACTCAAATCCACCAGTGCTTTTGATATTCTACTTGTGGGATCAGATTTGAGTTTTAAGTAGGTTTTACCATCATTTAGTTGTCTATAAATCTCCTGCATGTATGCCTCCCTTTTCATCAGGACCACCCCCCCACCCTTGTCTGCTGGCTTGATAATGAGGTCCTTATCGTTTTTCAGGTTTTGAATCGCCTCAAATTCCTTTTTAGTTAAATTAGGCCTTATATTCTTACTTTTGGCACTTTTTTCAACAACTTTTTCAATTCCATCACAGACCACTTTATTAAAGACCTCAAGGCAATTTCCTCTGGCCTGGATTGGATAGAACGTGGAAGGGGGTCTAAAGGAGGAAATTTCCGTGACTACTTCCTCTTGAATAGGTTCCTTGTTTTTTTCCTCTTTTATTTCAAAGAACCGTTTGATGGTTAATTTACGCACAAATTTTTGTACGTCAAGGAAGATATCAAAAGAATTGGGTTTATTTGAGGGCGCAAATTTCAATCCCTTTTGTAAAACCCCTATTTCATGTACATCGAGTGGTCTGTCAGAGAGGTTAAAAATCTTCCCCTCCAACGGATCCTCTTCTCCAGAGTTTCCTTCAGTCCGACTCTGTTCATTGCACTTTGGGGTTTTCTTAAACTTACGGCTTTTTCCTGCTCTTTTACCCCTTTTAGTGGGTTTAATGGGCTTTTTAGATGGCAGTAACCCTACCATCGATTCCTCTGAGTCCTTTGACCCCACTCTAAAAAAGATGGAGAAGGAACATCCTGTTCAGGGTCTCGAATGGGCTTAAACCTATTTGCAGTATTCATTCCTGGAGATCTATTTTCAAACCTTACTGTTCTCTTATTATTCCTTGTGTTGTACCATCTCTTTGACTGGCCCATTGTAACATTGGGATTGTCCTCTGTCCTTTCCTGGTCTCTATTTCTAGGGTACCTATTTTCAGAATCTTTCCTCTTATATCCCATTGTTCTGTCCCTTCTCCTCCACTGGACAAAATTCCCATTTGGAGAGGGTTGGGCACTTTCCATATTCATATTTGGGCCCTGATGGGGAGGTCTTATTTTTCTTTTTTTATTTATGGCTAATGGCAACTCATCACTTTCCTCTTGTTCTACTACAGTTTCTACTTTCTCTGCTTCTTTCGTTGATCTTGCATTAGTATCTCTTTTTAGTTTTTTCAACTTTCTATCTTTAAGTTCCTTAGTGTTTTTATTCATTTTTTGTAATAAGACCTTCTCTCGAGTCTGAAAATCTTCTGACTCTTTATAGGGATGTACCAAGGTTTGCATCGTATTAATCTCTTCATTTAATTTATTCATGTTCCTTTTCCTTTCCCTGATTATTAAATCCATCAGAGCCACAGAACATGAATTTAATATGGTTTCCCATTCACTAATGAACTCTGGTTCAGATGTACCAAAAGAGGGGGGTTTTAAAATTTTAAGGCCTTTTGGTATGAGGTGGGCGGACTGGTAGTACTCTAGGGTTATCACCTCCCACCACATCCTGTTTTCCTTAAGCATAAGAACTTCTAATTTTTTAAAAAGTGAGGATAAATCCTCATCACAAAGCTCTACCCCTTTATTTACCTCTTTAAATGTATCTTGAATAAGTACATTTCTATTTTCCCTATAACTAAACATGGTTGCAGCACAGTTCTAAAAAAATGGATAAAGTACAGACAGAAAACAAAAGATTTTAGATTCCGTGCGCACTAGACTGAAGTGCAGCTACACAATACACATATGTGTGAATCCACTACACACAAAGAATGAATACAAGATACAGAAAAAAGTGCATTCACAGTAGCGCTCTCCAACCACCAATGGGGAAATTTCAACACCAGGAGTGAAGCAAGTATTAAGGAAAACTGATTCACCCTGGAAGAAATGGAGGGATTCTTCACCCTCCCTTCGCTTAGGTCTGTGTCAATGGCAGCAATCTCTCCTCTCTCTTGATCACAGACCTACTAAGGAACAACTCCAGAACCTCAGACAAGAACGTAATGGGTCAGGATGTGTCTACTTCTCACCACGCATCCTAGATCACTTAAAAGAAAGGTACATAGTGTAGCAGTCCTTAAAAACAAAAGTGGTTTTATTCCACAGACCGCACTTACAAAATCAAAGATAAAAACAGGCACATAAAATCAACTCCTATGGACATATCACCAAGATGACA